>NC_092140.1:80938337-81242504 GCF_043159975.1 Macaca nemestrina
CGCGCCTGGCTCATCTCTCTCTTTACTTCTTATCTAAGCTTCTGGTCTTTGTAGATTTAACTTACTAAGTCTGTTTTCTAACTTCTCCTGTGTTCATTTTTTAACATAGTAAGTACTCAGGAAATGCTTACTTGCAACAACATTTATATTTAATTTGCCTTTTAAGCGCCTCTGTGTGAGTGGAGTACAGCAGTCTCCTATGAAACATGTTGAATTTAGTATTCTTTTCCTATCAACAGTGCAAGCAATAATTAATCGGGTTTTTTTGTTCAAGAAAATGGCGGATGAGAATGATATTCAAGAAAATAAGCAGGGACTGGGGAAAGCACCTATGTGATAGAATTTTTTGTGTGTGTGTATGATTTGGGGACTAGGTCAGCACAGCAGTATTTATGGAACATTGGTAAGATGGGAAAATTCTCTTATGTTGTACCTTTCTATAAATTTTAATAAGATATTTAACAACTAGAGTTGACCAGGAATATAGTACATATTTAATGACTTCTTATTGAATGAAAACTCCCTTAACATTATTAAACATACTAATGAAGGGAAAATAGTAAGCAATTGAGTCTCATAGAAATGCTTGTATTAAGGGATTCTTCTCGTAACAAACCGTAATTGTTTTAAGTTCTTTGTAAGTACTTAAAAAATTGTTCCTCTCTATTTAGATATCATTTTCTGAAATACGGATAATTTTGGTGGAAGGATAGGGAGGTAGGTAAAGAACAAAATACAGTACCTAGATGTGTTTGTAAAGACAGATGGGCGCATCATGAGAAAAAGATCTGGCACTAAGTGAACACATTTTCAGGCACAGCTGGTATTGGGGGAGGAGTAGAAGTGAAAGCTATGCACAGAAAGGGATGGAGATATGTCAGATCTTTGCCTCTTGCCTTTGTCCTTAAACGGGATTTGTGGATATGGATATATGGACAAAGGAATTGGTGGGGGAGATAGGTTATTGATGAGGGTCTGAGGGCCTTGTGGTTACAAGATGTTTGGGTCCCTGAGAAAGTCTGTGGGCCTAGCCACTAGACAAAGAGAAAAGGAAGTAAACTTATAATGTTTTGGGCATGAGGCTGCTAGAGTTGCCAAAATAGCCTCAGACTAGGGCAATTCCAGAGTATAAGAGCAACTTGCAGAAGAATCTGATAAAAAGGGCAGTATTTATTCTTTGAGGTTCTCTTGTTAATTCTTTGGCTTCATATCAGATTTGTTATAATCAGTTTATGCCCTTTCTAAATATATGTAAAGAGTGGTTTCTAATCTTTCCAACTATGGGATTGACTAAGCCATTTAAGTTTTGGGTCTCTATTTCTTTATTGTAAAATGACATGGTTTTTTCAGATAGTCAGTGTCGTTCAGTCCAGCTTTTAAAAAGTGAAAGTATTTTTTTTTTCTATGAAATGCTTTTTTGTTTGTTCGTTTTAAAGAGAAAAAGTCTCATCTTACTATGTTGCTCAGGCTGAACTCAAATTCCTGGATTCAAGCGATCCTCCTACCTCAGCCTCCCAAGTAGCTGGCACTGTAGGTACATGCCACCACCCCCAGCTAGAAAGTGCTCTAAGAAAGCTTTAAAGACTTGCACACATGAGTGTTATACCATTAAACAGTGCAGGAAAAGAGAGTGAATAACAGTATCACTTAACCAGCTAGCTTACTCACCATAGGCTACCCTCAAGTACTTAAGTACATTTGAGGAGGTCACATACGGTCTAGTTTAACCTAGCTTAATAGTTGACAGAAAAGATTCAAGTAACTGAAGTGTCTTTGTATTTAAAAGTGGTTTCTAAAAAGTAAGCCATCAATGATAGGAGATCAACTTATTTGTTTCAGTTGTTTAGGATCTGTAAGTATAGGTAAGTCGGGGCAGAGGAAATTCATGTTCAGAGTTTATCTAATGAAGAACATTGTTATCAAGTGTTAATTATCTTTGGGATTTTAGCTTCTTATTTTTTGCAAAGAACATGAATTGTCATTGTAATAAAATTTTTAAAGTTCTGTATTAAATATGTTGTCTAGTTTCCTGAAACTTTGTAAAGGCAGTTACAGTCGATTTCCAAAATTGCATTATAGATACTAGGGGCAAACGAGACAGAGAAAAGGACTCAAGAGAAGAACGAGAGTATGAACAGGATCAGAGCTCTTCTAGAGACCACAGAGATGACAGAGAACCTCGAGATGGTCGGGATCGGAGAGATGCCAGAGATACTAGGGACCGAAGGGAACTAAGAGACTCCAGAGACATTCGGGACTCAAGAGAGATGAGGGATTATAGCAGAGATACCAAAGAGAGCCGTGATCCCAGAGATTCTCGGTCCACTCGTGATGCCCATGACTACAGGGACCGTGAAGGTCGAGATACTCATCGAAAGGAGGATGCATATCCAGAAGAATCCCGGAGTTATGGCCGAAACCATTTGAGAGAAGAAAGTTCTCGTACTGAAATAAGGAATGAGTCCAGAAATGAGTCTCGAAGTGAAATTAGAAATGACCGAATGGGCAGAAGTAGGGGGAGAGTTCCTGAGTTACCTGAAAAGGGTAAGGTTTTTGACTTGTCAATGAACTATATCTTATATAGAAAGTATAACATCTCCTAAGATTTCTAATATGTTGTTTCTTACATTCGTTATCATTTTGTCGCAGTAATTTTTAATTAATTGAATTTATAGTCTTCCTTATAAATTCCTAATTGGAATTACTAGTTAAAATAGCAGAAGGTAAATGGAGCTTGAGCTAGACCCCCCCAATTATATCCAGTCATGCCTGTCATCTTGATTAATGTAGAACACTAAGAAAATAACTATCAGACAAAAAAGTAGAATCACAAGGAAGTTACTTTCTTTTAAATAGGTATAAATATGATAAAATGTTCATTAAATTAAAGTAGAATTAAAGTGGTGGGTTTTCAAAATTGTTGGCATCAGAAATGACTGATTTGTGTATTCTTCAGTATTTGTACTTGCTTCAGACCCTGTCAAACTGCCACATGTCATTATCTTGAGCCATTTTTCTTTTCATAAAAAGTATTTGCCATCACCCAAATGACTTAAATATATTGTAACTATTTCCAAACTGCTGAGACTTAATTACCATGACCTCTCTTTACCTCCACCTGCTTTTCTCCCCTCTCCCCAAACACTGCTGCAGAACTTTGATCACTTTTATTCTTTCCATTGGTCTGTTAGTCAATCCTTGGTCAGTATTTCAGCTTCATATTTGTGTTGAGGGTCCTTTAGCCTCTTTGAGCTGCCTTGTGTTTTCTTGACCCTTTACTTTTTCATGTCAATTTTAGAAAACAGTTTTTAATTTCATAAAAAATTGTTGGATTTTTATTTCAAATGCATCAACTTAATTTATAATATTTCCAATATTTTTTACATTTTTTTTCCTGGGTATCCTCTATTTTTGTTGCCATTATAAATAGTGCTTTTACATTTTGTAAGATAAAAAAATTTTTTAATTATGCATTTACATGGTTCAAAATTTTGAATGTATAAAAGGACATATAGTGAAAAGCCTCCCTTGTACCCTGACCACTCTTTTGCCAGCTTTGTAGGTATTCTTCCCAAAAAACATTTTACGCGAGCAAATAAATATCCATTTGATTTCCCCTCTGGATTTACAAAAATAATTTTTAAAAACAGTGGAAAAATCTATGTACTATTTTATATCCTACTGTTTTCAACCAGTAAAAATATCTTTCATGTCTTTCTTTGTGGTAAACAGCTATTTTCTTCTTTTGGCACATGTTATCTATTGTAGAATATACCATAAAGTCAGCAAGTGCTGCATTACTGGGTATTTTGGTTTTCTAATCTTCATCTCTTTCAGACAATGCTTTAGTGAATAACTGTGTACGTATGTCACTAAATGGTGTCTCTTAAAACATTGCATTTTCTAATGCTTTGTTGGTACATGGAAATGGTAATTGGCATTTGTATATTAATCTTACATTTAAATGATGTTGCTGTATTTTCTTGATCTAATTAGATTGTCTTAACAAATGTTCCTAGGAACAGACTGATTTGGCTCTTTTCTGATTATTAATTTTCTGTCAGTAACCTGCTGAGCATCTTTATCAATACAGTGTTAAATATAAGTAGAATGGGCTTTGCTTTGTTTCAGATTTTAAAGGATTGTTGCTGGCATTTTATTACTAAGTATGGTGTTTGTGGATTTTTTGCAGATGCTTTTTATTGCGTTAAGGATTAAGTTCTCTCACCCCATTTTAGTTGTCAGAAAATACTCTGTTGAAAGTCAGTTCTTTGGGAAATGTATTTGTTAACTCTTATTTTGTGGCTCAGTGGTCTGTTTTTGTAAGTGTTCTACATATGCTTTCAAGGGAGTTGCATTTGTAATGGTTGAATGCAGAGTGTGTCTCTAAGATAAAGTTTGTTTAACTACACTTTCAAATCTACATGTAATTTTTCTTAGTCTACTTGTTCTGTCATTACAGAGAGGTGAGTTAAGTCTTCCACTATCATTGTGGAATTTGTAGATTTGTTCATTTCTTCTTATAGTTTGATCATTTTTTTGTTTGAATACTTTGAGGCTTTGCTCTTAGGTACACATAAGATGAGTTATTTATTTCTTTATTCATTATAGAATGACTGTTTATGCCAGGTTCAGGTTGAGCATCCCTAATCTGAAATTCTCCAAAATCTCAAACTTTTTAATGTATTTTCTTTTTTTTCAACTATTGCCACTAGCAACTCTGACAACAGCCATTTTGAGAGCTGACATAACACTCAGAGGAAATGCTTATTAGAGTATTTTGGATTTCCAATGTTTCAGATTAGGGATGCTGAATCAATATAATGCAAATATTCCAAAATCCAAAACACCTGTAGTCCCAAGCATTTCAGATAAAGAGCATTCAGCCTGTATTTTTCTTGAAGATTGTTTTGCTGGCAGCTGTCTTTTGGTTAGTATTTGTTTGATATATCTTTTTCCATCCTTTCAGGCTTTATTATTATTTTTTTTAATGTAACTCTAAACAACATATAGTTTTAGACACATTAAATCTCCTCATTGTATCTTCTCTCATTCTTAACTTGCAAATTTTTCATCTCTTTATCTGTTTTGCCTCTAGGTCATATTCTCAGGCTTAACTTCTAGTTTACCAGTTTTTTCTTAGCTGCGTCTGATTTGATGGTTAACCCATTCATTCCTAGATGTTATAGGTAGCCTTTTTGTAGTCTTTAAAAATGTTTTACATTTTTTCTTCCTGGTCTTTAATTATTAAAATATTTTTCATATCTATTTTGATTATTAAAATACCCATAGAATCATGCTGTAATTCTTTTAGGTCTCAAAAGCCTGTTACATTTATATTCTTTGTGTTTTTGTTTGTTTTTTAAATCTTGGGGAAGTGCTTTTTGATTCTGACTTTGGGTGGGTTAGTTTGTCATATGTTCTTTTAAGTTTGGAGTGAACTCATCTTTGTCAAGATTGATTTGTGGTAATTCTATGAGGTTAAGGGCAGGGCCCTCAGAGTTTCTGTCTGTTTTTGCCAGATATTCCTAAATTATCACAGCCCCAGTACTGCTTCTTTCTCTACTCCTAACCCTCCCTGCTCAAAAAAGGTTTTTTTGTTTTTTTGTTTTTTTTTAAATTTCATTTTGTTTTGAAGTAATTAGGAATTCACAGGAGATTGCAAATAAATGTACAGGGAAACTTTGTTTATCCTTCTCCCAACTTCTCCAGTGTTAACATCTAACATCCTACCTGTAGTGTAGTATCAAAACCAAATAACTGACATTGGTACAATCCATAGAGTTTATTCAGATTTCACCAGTATACATGCACTTGGGTGTGTGTCTGTATGTAGCTTTATGCAGTTTTATCATATGTGTAGCCCATTTCCATAGTCAAGATACTCATCTGTAACATCCTAAGATTGCCTTTTATTACCCCCTTATAGCCACAACTCTCGCCTGGCCCCCGGCCCCAACCCCTGGCAGCCTCTTACGTGTCCTTTATCCTGTAATTGTCTCATAAATGGAATAATGCTCTATGTATCCTGTTGAGATTGGCTTTTTCACGCAGCATAATTTTTTCTTGGGGTTCATCCAAGTTGTTGCATATATCAGTCATTTATTTTTATTGCCGAATAGTATTCCATGGCATGCATGTGCCACAGTTTGTTTAATTGTTCACCCATTGAAAGACATTAGTGTACTTTGCAGGTTTTGGCTGTTATGAACAAAGCCACTGTGAATGTCTGTTTCCCACATCTGTTAATGAAAATTTTCACATACAATTTAATGTCATTAACCTTGGTGTTCTATGTTGGAATGTTTTCACTGTAAACTGTATTTAAGCAATAATATATACCCATTTTTTTCATTATTTTTATATATCTGTGAATTAGATATGAAGAGATAGGTTTTTTTTTGGCAGGGGGACAGGTTAACTTTAATGAATCTTATAATTTTATCGTATGACTTTTATATAGATAGAGAAAACTGGAACTTTGTCTACTCAGGTCAGTCATTGGACACCTTGGTTGTTCTGATTCATTGCTTGATACTCTTTTCAGGAGGGATTACCACACTTTGGAATATTAAATATATATATGAGTGGTTTTTAGGAGGAAAGATTGTGACTGATGAAATTTGTTGAATAAAGTGTATGGGGTAAACATTTGTGTGACTGTCCTTTGTTTAGGAAGTCGAAGCTCAAGAGGTTCTCAAATTGATAGTCACAGTAGTAATAGCAACTATCATGACAGCTGGGAAACTCGAAGTAGCTATCCTGAAAGAGACCGATATCCTGAAAGAGACAACAGAGATCAAGCAAGGGATTCTTCCTTTGAGAGACGACATGGAGAGCGAGACCGTCGCGACAACAGAGAGAGAGGTTTGTCAAACAGAATTTTATTAAATAGTGAATCATAGCAATTGGGTGAATTGTTTTTTAAAACAGTTACCAATTTACTATTTAATGTAAAATATATTTTAAGGCTTGTGCTTGATGACACACTTGAAACTATTATGTATACTCATATAATCTTTGTTCACATGGTTTGGGAGGGATTATGTCAATAGCTAGTGACCAGTACCTACTGGCAACAAAGTGCAAAAACTTGGGTGCCCTGCTGTGTGTCTCTCATCTTAACCAAATAGCTTACAAACCTTTAAAGTATGTAGATGGTTGGGTTCCATTCCAGGCAATTCTGATTCAAGAAATACCTAAACTTCACATCTGAGTATCCTGGCTACTCACTCATTCGCTGTGATCAATAGAATTTTGTAAGGACTTTCAGAGAGGAGCAATAAAAAAATTAAAAAAAAAAAAAAAACCAATGATAGGGCTAGGGATTGTTTAGAGAAATATTTTATTTGTATTCTATCCTGAGAAGATATGGTATTTGCTTTAGCTAATTTTGCATTCTTATATGTCTTAAGCCAAAACTTTTTCTGTTCATCTATCTGATGATCTCTTAAATCAATTTTGAAGCAAGATTAGGAAGCACTTTTAAGAAGGATGTAAATACTTTCTTTGGCAAGCTTTTGTTTCTGTACTTACTCGGGCCTTTAAACATTAAAAATTTTATGAAGGTCTTACTAACCTTGGCTGAAGTAAGGTTCACTATAATGCCTAGATTAATATAGCATGAAACTTGATGGCCCAGAGAATTGAATATTGATACTTTACTATGGGCTGAATCAAAGAGGTAATATTATATCTTGATTGGTTAGTAGTAGAAGAATAATAAAGTTTCTAAGGCATTGTCTACTTTTGGGAGCATAGATAGGATCAGAAGTAGGAGAATTGATTGGGTTGAGTTTGTATGGTAAGCCTAATGCATTTTGGTTAAAAGATATGTAGAATTTCCTTAGTTACAGATAGGGCTGGAGTTTCTATGTTCTGTTTTGATATCTGAAATTATTTCTTCCCTAGGACTTTTAGAACTGGTGATGCTTTTTTTTTAATCTCTTTTTTCCTTTTTTTCTATTTTCATATCCTTGCTCAGATTTTTCTCATCTCATGCCTGAATTCAGTAGTACCATTTGGTTTCAATCTTATGGTTAGTTCAACCACATGTATTGATCTTCTGCTAGGTGCCAAGAACTCTGATAATTGCTTTACATTTATTCTGACTTAATCTTTACAATATCCTTGTAAGTGTAGGTATGATAAAATAATTCATGTTTTCAGAGTTTTGGGGATTAGATCTAAGAGTAGTAAGATTACAATATTATAGAGAAGTAGGTTCCAGAGCTGGAATTCAAACTCAGGTCTTCTGAGTTCAGTTCTCTATTTTAATTTTACTGTAACTACTTCAATAATTATCAGATGTATGATTGAAATAAAAAAATATTTTGGAGGCTAATGAATATTTTACAAATATTTGTTGAGTACCCATGTTAGGCACTTTGCTAGGCACTTGAGGTACAATAATTCTTATCCTTGTAGAATTTAATGGGGAGAAGGAAGAACTCCCCACCCAAAAAAGCAAAGTAGGATAAATGCTACTACTCTGTATAAAAGTTTTGTGAGAAGACAAAGGAGCAAACTCAATTCTGAGCAATTCCAAGAAAGCTGCCTAAAGAAGTGACATCTGAATTAGGGCCTGAAGGATAAAAGGAAACTATAGAAGGAGCACTTTACAGGGAGAGGGTGCAGCATGTATAGACACCAGGACTGAAAGAAACATGTGCTTCGGAGTAGTAAGGAATTATGTTACAACATTGGAGTCAGAGTATGCTATAATTGGCAAGGTAGAAAAGAAGCCAGAGAAAAGGACTGATGAAAGACTATAGGCCAGGTAGTAAATGACCTAAGTTTAGCCTAGTCAGGCTAAAAATTTGATTTTAATTGCCTTTCACTGCCTACAAGATAACTGCTTTTAAGCAGTTGGAAGAAATAATTTTCATCAAAAACATATTAAGGATGTTGGGAAAGATTGAAAACAAGGATACCAATTAGTTAGACTGTTGATGACATAGGCATCTAAGAAGACCTGATCAAGGTCTGAGTTAATAACTATATCTGTGGGGATAGAGAAAGGAACAAAGAAATATTTTAGAAGTGAAGTTGATGGTACTTGGATATGATGAGACTTAGACAACTCAGAGATTATCAGCTTTAATGAATTGGTATGTCATTTATTAAAATAAGGAAATGTGTAAGTAGAAGCACATCTTTGAATAACACATTTTGGTGGAAAGATAGGGGAAGATAGTTTAGACATATTAAAGTGATGTTCTTATATTCTTTGCATTTTCCTTTGAAGAAAGCATTGATATTTTGGTTGGGAAAATAAAATTATATGTCTCATAAAAGCTTGTCTGAATAGTCTATTTGCTGATATTGCTGTAATTAGAAATTTAAAGTATGATTTGCTATAAGTTATGGTATTGAATTTGTTTCAGGTTATCTTGTAATGATTATGATGTTGGTATGACTCCTTCAAACTAGGAATTCAGACAATACAAAAGATGAGTAGATAGCATTCTAGGAATCCAAAGTATGATACAGAAGAACTACTTTCAGTTGGTTTCATCAAAAGTAAAAGCGTTTAAGAAAACTGACTTCTAATGCATCTACCATCTCTGTGACATTGGAAAGACAACTCTGGAGCATAATTTCTGTTTTTAAATAGAAAGGGGGAGAAGCGACTGTGTAGGATTTCATTTTGATTTCGTTTTAAAATGCTATGATCGTTTGTATCTGGGTCTATAACCTCTAAAATAGTAAAGATAGATAGAACTTGTCTTTTTAATCAGTGATTAGGAAGGGAAATCCAAAATACCATATTGAACCCTTCCTAGAAACATCCTAAAATTATTCTGCTTAATGAGTTGATGTTAAATGTTCCACTTACCAACCTGTTGGCCGTATTATAATATGATCTTTATCGAACAACCAGTAGATATATAGTATGTAAATGGAAACATCACAGTAGCCTAGATCAGACTACAGTAGTTGCTTTGAAAAATGGCTATCTCTTTGAAAAAGTTCATGCCATCCTCGTATACGTTTTTTTATCCCAGACTAATTTTCTGCTCAACGGGGTATTTGGGCAGCATGCATTCATTTACTCTGTTTATGTGATTTGTGTGTACATGGAAAAAAATTTAAATAAAGTGTGATGAGGTTATCAGCTAACATTTTAAGAAAACAGCTCTTCATCTGAGTAGTCATTTATATAATTAAGTAAAGCTTCTAATTTATTAATAATTGGTTATTAATTACAAATATATATCACTAATATGAAACACTTTTTACATTTATTTCAAGATTGCTAGACATCAGTACCCTTGATATTACAGTTCATGATAAGAGATTGATATTGCACCAACAAATTCTGACATATGTTTTGTTCACTATATTTTCCTCACATAATAGCTGCACTTTGATTTGTATATATTTTGGCCTGAAATTAGAGGTGTGACTTACGAGGGAAATTTTTTTTTTCCTTCAGCTCCTATGTTCTACACCTCCTGCTGCCCCTATCCTTTGCCACCAGTGTTCTCAGGTCCTGCTGGGGGGACAGAGAAGATCAGAGGTGAAGGGTAGAGATGGCAGAAAGTGGGGTTGGAGCAGTGGGCTGGAGGTAGGGTAGGGAGCATGCAGAGAAAGATCAAAGGTGGATCAGTGGGAGTGGGGAAGGGGGTTGACGGGGAGCAGGAAACATGGTAGTTAGAGGGCAAATAAAAATTATCTTTAAAAAATTTAAGGTCTAGGGGTGATTGTTACTTGGATATTAAGTTAAAATTAAATATGCTACTTGGTTTGTAATTTGTTGCCAGTGTGACCCTATACACAGATAAAATTTAAGATTTACCATGCTGTCTTACCAATAGGTTATCTGTCAAATTAATCACTGACAAAACTTGATTTTCATTGTAGATCAAAGACCAAGCTCACCAATTCGACATCAGGGAAGGAATGACGAGCTTGAGCGTGATGAAAGAAGAGAGGAACGAAGAGTAGACAGAGTGGATGATAGAAGAGATGAAAGGGCTAGAGAGAGAGATCGGGAACGAGAACGAGACAGGGAGCGGGAGAGAGAGAGGGAACGTGAACGGGATCGGGAAAGAGAAAAAGAGAGAGAACTAGAAAGAGAGCGTGCTAGGGAACGAGAGAGAGAAAGAGAAAAAGAGAGAGATCGTGAAAGGGATAGAGACCGAGACCACGATCGAGAGCGGGAAAGAGAGAGGGAGCGAGACAGGGAAAAAGAACGGGAACGAGAAAGAGAAGAAAGAGAGAGGGAAAGAGAGCGAGAACGGGAGAGAGAGCGAGAGCGAGAACGGGAACGAGAAAGAGCGAGAGAAAGGGATAAAGAACGAGAACGCCAGAGGGATTGGGAAGACAAAGACAAAGGACGAGATGACCGCAGAGAAAAGCGAGAAGAGATCCGAGAAGATAGGAATCCAAGAGATGGACATGATGAAAGAAAATCAAAGTAAGAATAATTATCAGTCAGTTATTATATGTATCTGGTGTTTATTTACCCAGCACTTTTTGGGAGGCCAAGGCGGGCAGATTCCTTGAGGCCAGGAGTGGGCAACATGGCAAACTCCATCTCTACAGAAAATACAAAAATTAGCCGGACATGGTGGCGCATGCCTGTAGTCCTAGCCACTTGAGAGGCTGAGATGGGAGGATTGTTTGAGCCTGAGAGGCAGAGGTTGCAGTGAGCCAAGGTTATGTCGTTGCACTCTAGCCTGGGTGGAGACCTTGTCTCCAAAAAAAAAGTTTTTTCAGTTGTCTAGAAAAAGCAATTTTTAAATTAAGACAGGAATCAGTGAACTTGTATCCCATCACATCACCTAGACTAGTCACCAAGGGATATCACCTGTGCCATTCTGATGATCCTTCATGAATTTTATGTGCTTGTAATTATGGAGTCACTACCCCCAGGCTGCAGGAAGCATTGACAATGTTTTAGAACTGAGGGAATCCTTGTAATCACTGCATGGTTCGAAGATGAGAGAAAAGGAAGTGTCTTCTCTTGTGCTGTGGAGTAGTTCTTTGGGGTCAAAAGATGTGTTCTTGGCATCTCATATATCGAGGTCATTCCCCCCCGCTCACCCCCTTTTAACCAAAAAAGAGCTTACTTGCTCAAATATCTAGGAAGTTGGAGATTAGCTTTTGCTTGTTCTGATGTGGCTATATCCAGATTCTCAAACAAAGCATTAGCAGTTTCCGTCTCTCCAGTTTCCCTCTGTATTAATTTCAGTCTCAGAAAGGTTTTCTCCAAATGATGGCTAAGATGGCCCCAGAGTTGTCCCTGTCAGCTTTGCAGTCCTCTCTGTGTTGGGGCTCTCATTAGTTGATGGGGAGACAGTAATTGACTAAGCTGATCACAGTGTTCATGAGAATTCTAGACTCTGATTGGTCAATTTTGAAGTTCTATGGGTACAAAACAAAACTTACTAGAATTAACTGCTTTTTTGCCTCCAACTGGGATAAACACTGGTTTACCTTGCCAAAACATACTGAGAAAATAATTTATGTATCTTCAGTTTTCTTGCTCCTACCTCCAGCTCGTTTGCCACAGGGTGAATACAGGCTGCCTACTTTAGGCTTTTTTCATCCTCCCTATTGTGGGTTATGGTTAGGGCCAAACAACGCAGCACAGAAGTAGAACCTTCTTCCCTTAGGTCTTGGCTACTCTTTAATTTGCAGCCATGGTTTTCTGTAGTACACCCCCTGGATTACTTTCCTGCTTCCCTCTCCTTACGTTTTGAACAATCTTACCTGAACATAAACTTCAGAGATACCTTTTTTAACACATGGAGGCACAGGTACATATTCCCGCCCTCCCCGTCCCCCACTTTTCTGACCTCTTTATTTTCTAAGATTAAAATTCTGAAATCTTTGTTATTTATCTTTTATTCAGTCCTATGTTTTCATTAATACAGATTGAGCATCCCAAATCCAAAAATTCAGAATTTGAAATGCTCTAAAATCTAGTGCTTTTTAAGTGCTGACATGACACTCAGAGGAAATGCTCATTGGAACATTTCAGATTTTCAGATAAAGGATGCACAACCAGTAAGTACAATGCAAATATTCAAAACCCAAAGCATTTCATGGATAAGGGATACTCAAAGTGTATTTTTTTCATGCTTCTGATATCTGCTTATAATAGCAAAAGTTTTTCTGGTTTTTCATGGTTAGACAATCTAAGAGTTGACAATGACCCCAGAAATTTAGAAGTTGAATAACTCTATAACAGAAACTATGTGAGATTAATATCTTAATCTTTCATTAACTGTATTGTCATCTCAGTAGTTCATTTTATCCAGCACTTTTTTTAACTGCTGTTATGTAGAAGGTTTGCCAAATTGCCGTATTTTATTTTACTCTAATTGTGTTTATTTAGGTATTTCCTTGAAATAACTTTATCTCATGTTTTAAATTTTCACTTTATTCCAGCCTATCAGTTATCTCTTGGTGTGTAACACATCACCACATAAGTTAGTAGCTTAAAACAACAACCATTTATTTGCTCATGATTCTGTGGATTGGCAGTTTTTCTTGGGCTCAACAGAGTGGTTGTTCTGCTGGTCTCACTTGGAGTAACTCATGTATCAACATTCCATCTGACAATGCAGCTGGGCCTGGAGGCCCAGGATTGTCTCACTCATGTGTCTGGCAAATAGGACATCTTGTTTCTCCTTCACTTGACCCCCTGAACTTCAGTAGTCTAAACTCTGCTTTGCATGTGATGGTAGAAACATAGCAAGAGGGCAGAAGCTGAAGCAGCAAGGCCTCCTGAATCCTCTTCACATCTGCACAGTGTCACTTTCACCCCATTCTCTTGTCATAGCATGTCATTAGATATGAAAAATGGGGAAATAGGCCAGTTATTGATGGGAGAGGAGCTTTGGATAAAGTAGTACACAAGCTTGGGCCTGTGAATTGTCATATTACACCTGGGGCCTTCTCCACATGGTTGCTCATCTATATAAAGGAGCTGTCTAGGATATACATGTGTTGCAATGTTTTTGTTTTATTTTTATTTCAATAGTTTTTGGGGTACAAGAGGTTTTTGGTTACCTGGATGAATTCTGAGATTTTAGTGCACCTTTCACCTGAGTAGTGTACATTGTACCAAACATGTGTGTTTTTGTCCCTCACTCTCCTCCCACCCTCCCCGTTATGAGTCTCCAAAACCCATTATATCACTCTGTATGCCTTTGCATACTCATAGCTTAGCTCTCACTTACAAGTGAGAGCAAGTTGCTGCAAAAGACATTATTTTGTTTTGTTTTTTTTTAAGAAAACAAAATGGCTAAGTAATACTCCATTTTTTTATGGCTTTTTATGGCTAAGTAATATTCCATGGTTTCATGGTGTATATATACCACATTTTCTCTATCCACTCATTGGCCAATGGGCACTTAGGTTGGTTCTATATCTTTGCAGTTGTGAATTTTGCTGCTATAAACATACATGTGCATGTGTTTTTTTCATAGGATGACTTCTTGTCCTTTGGGTAGATACCCAGTAGTGGGATTGCTGGATCAAACATCTCCTTTTAGTTCTCTAAGGAATCTCTATACTGTTTTTCATAGAGGTTGTACTTATTTACATTTCCACCAGCAGTGAATAAGCATTCCCTTTTCATCATGTCTATGCTAACATTTACTGTTGTTTTTTACTTTTTAATGGCCATTTTTGTAGAAGTAAGGTGGCATCTCATTGTGGTTTTAATTTGTATTTCCCTGGATGAGTGATTTTGAGCGTTTTTTTATAAGTTTGTTGGCTGTTTGTATGTCTTCTTTTGAGAAGTGTCTATTTATGTCCTTTGTCTACTTTTTGATGGGATTGTTTATGTTTTTCTTGCTGATTTGTTTGACTTTCTGATAGATTCTGGATACTAGTCCTTTATTGGATGCATAGTTTGCAAGTATTTTCTCCCATTCTATGGGTTTTCTTTGTTATTTATTTTGCTGTGCAGAAGCTTTTTAGTTTAATTAGGTTCCATTTATTTCTTTTTGGTTTCGTTGCATTTGCTTTTAGAATCTTGGTCATGAAGTCTTTGCCTAGGCCATTGTCCAAAAGAGTTTTCCCAGTGTTAATTTCTAGAATTTTAATGGTTTCAGGTCTTAGATTTAAGTCTTTGATCCATCTTGAGCTGATTTTTGTTTGAGGTGAGAGAGATACAGTTTCATTCTTTTACATGTGACTTGCCAGTTTTCCCACCACCATTTAGTAAATAGGGTGTCCTTTCCCCATTACGTCTTGTATGGTTTGTTGAAGATCATTTGGCTTTATTTCTGAGTTTTCTATTCTGTTCCATTGGTCCGTGTATACAGTATATTTCTTAACTTTCGACCATAGTATTTGTAAACAAACAATATTAATGAAAAAACAGGTAGTCAAATTTTGATGAAAATGGCAGAAAACACTAGAATAAGTACCCAAGAGATATAAAACGCTACTCATTTAAAGCTCAACTAAGAAGGGAAAAGGAACTGATTTTACAGTATACCCACAACATATCTGGCTCTGGGTTTATGACATAACTAATTTATTCCTCACTGCAGTTTTATGAGATGGACTCTCATTTCCCACCCACCCAGCCCCACCCCCCCATTTTCAGATGAGGAAACTAAAGTTCAGTGACTTCAAGGAACCTTCTAAAGGCTGCATAATAACTAATGTAGTTGTAAATTGAACTCATAGCTTTTTTACTTCAAAGCCAATATTAGGTTTTCTCATTCAGCTCTGCAGCGTAAGGCATTTTTGTATCATAAGAATGCAAAATTGCTGAATGTTTGTATTAGAGGGTACATTAATATATTGATTTCTGTGCTGCATGTTACCGCCTTGCAGTATTTAAATCTGGCAATTTTCACTTGAGTATTCTACATGTATAATGAAGAAGAAGAAGAAATGTCGTGTATTTTAAGTTCACAATTCTTAGCAAATGAAGTAAAGAATTTTTATTAAAGGCACTGAATATCCTTTGTATGATACACCTCTGGCAATATTGCTTTTCTACAATTATATGTTCCAGTTATAGTAAAGAGATACTAGTAAAAACAAAGAAATCTCTTTTTGCCCCCTAGAATTTTATAAGTTGTGTTTGCTTGCCCAATTTAGGAAGCGCTATAGAAATGAAGGGAGTCCCAGCCCTAGACAGTCCCCGAAGCGCCGGCGTGAACATTCTCCGGACAGTGATGCCTACAACAGTGGAGATGATAAAAGTAAGCAGACTCTGTTTTCTCTCTCTCTATATTCATATTCGTTTGAAACCATGAAACCATCCTTTCATACTAGTAGGAACTGATGAATTAAGATTTTTAAAAAGTTGTCTTGCTTTGCTGTCTCTAAATATCTCCTTTTGTGACTAAAGTGTGTGTTAGAGTACTGTCATTTTCTACTGTTTATAGTAAAGCCATATTTTTATTTTGGCTAAAATTATTGTCATTTTAAAAGTTTTAAAATGATCTTGATCTCTTGACCTCGTGATCCACCTGCCTCAGCCTCCCAAAGTCCTAGGATTATAGGTGTGAGGAGAGATTGGCTTATTATAATTTATCTGTACCATGCAGTGGTTATTAACCTGGTGAGAGTGTGATTGCTTTTATCTTTTATATAGATGAAAAGCACAGACTCTTGAGCCAAGTTGTACGACCTCAAGAATCTCGTTCTCTTAGTCCCTCGCACCTCACAGAAGACAGACAGGGTAGATGGAAAGAGGAAGATCGTAAACCAGAAAGGAAAGAGAGTTCAAGGCGCTACGAAGAACAGGAACTCAAGGAGAAAGTTTCTTCTGTAGATAAACAGAGAGAACAGACAGAAATCCTGGAAAGCTCAAGAATGCGTGCACAGGACATTATAGGACACCACCAGTCTGAAGATCGAGAGACATCTGATCGAGCTCATGATGAAAACAAGAAGAAAGCAAAAATTCAAAAGAAACCAATTAAGAAAAAGAAAGATGATGATATTGGAATAGAGAGGGTTAACATAGAGACAACGTCTGAAGATGGTCAAGTATTTTCACCAAAAAAAGGACAGAAAAAGAAAAGCATTGAAAAAAAACGTAAAAAATCCAAAGGTGATTCTGATATTTCTGATGAAGAAGCAGCCCAGCAAAGTAAGAAGAAAAGAGGCCCACGGACTCCCCCTATAACAACTAAAGAGGAATTGGTTGAAATGTGCAATGGTAAGAATGGTATTCTAGAGGACTCCCAGAAAAAAGAAGATACAGCATTCAGTGACTGGTCTGATGAGGATGTGCCTGACCGTACAGAGGTGACAGAAGCAGAGCATAGTGCCACCGCCGCTACTCCTGGTAGTACCCCTTCTCCTCTATCTTCTCTTCTTCCTCCTCCACCGCCTGTGGCTACTGCCACTGCTACAACTGCGCCTGCAACTCTTGCTTCCACTACTGCTGCTGCCACCACCTCTTTCAGCACATCTTCCATCACCATTTCCACCTCTGCCACCCCCACCAGTACCACCAATAATACTTTTGCCAATGAAGACTCACACAGAAAATGCCACAGAACACGAATGGAAAAAGTAGAGACACCTCATGTGACTATAGAAGATGCACCACATCGCAAACCTGTGGATCAAAAGAGGAGCAGCAGCCTTGGGAGCAATCGAAGTAACCGTAGTCATACATCTGGTCGTCTTCGCTCCCCATCCAATGATTCTGCCCATCGAAGTGGAGATGACCAAAGTGGTCGAAAGAGAGTACTGCACAGTGGCTCAAGAGATAGAGAAAAAACAAAAAGCCTGGAAATCACAGGAGAGAGAAAATCTAGGATTGATCAGTTAAAGCGTGGAGAACCCAGTCGAAGTACTTCTTCAGGTAATAAAATTGAATTATGATCTAGTCACTGTTTCATAGGTTAGTATATTTTATACGTATTTTAATTCTAAAGTAATGCTAAATTGGTTACTTTTCATGTTGCCTTAAATTTTATGGAACTTTTTAAAGAAAAGCTTAGCTGCCCCATCGAAATGTTACCTGTTATCACATTAATACCAACATTATAATAGAAATACATACAATAGTGTTAATCAGTTTAGTATCAGAATTTTAGTAGTATGTCTTGGTGGAAGGGTTTATGTGTTCAAGTCCCTTATCAGTGCCTATGATTTTAACCTTCCTGCTATTTTTCATGCAGTCAAGGCTGCCTCTTTTGACCATAGAAAATAAGATAGGGGAGTAGGAAGAGATCAAATAATGGAGTGATTAGTTCTATTAATGCCTAATCATTTTATGTACTTCTTGGAAGATATTTTATGGTTATAGTGGAAATAGACAAGGAAACTTTTTTTAAATTTATTAGAACTTTGAGAGAGGAATTTTTCTTAGAATGACTTATATGGATATTTATATAGAGAAATATATATGTAGAATATAGAAATATATAGAACATATAGAGATAATATGGAATATAGAAAATTATATAGAATATGGAAAAAGGTAAATTATGTTTTAAAGGATCCTGAAATGAAGCATTTTGTTTCTATTTTATTGTGTGCTAATAACTCTTTGTACATGGTATATTTATTTTAGATCGCCAGGATTCAAGAAGCCATAGTTCAAGAAGAAGTTCTCCAGAGTCAGATCGACAGGTCCATTCAAGATCTGGGTCATTTGATAGCAGAGACAGGCTTCAAGAGCGAGATCGATATGAACACGATAGAGAGCGCGAGAGAGAGAGGAGAGATACAAGGCAGAGAGAATGGGACCGAGATGCTGATAAAGATTGGCCACGCAACAGGGATCGAGATAGATTGCGAGAACGAGAACGAGAGAGAGAAAGAGACAAAAGGAGAGACTTGGATAGGGAAAGAGAGAGACTAATTTCTGATTCTGTTGAAAGGGACAGGGACAGAGACAGAGACAGAACTTTTGAGAGTTCTCAAATAGAGTCTGTGAAACGCTGTGAAGCAAAACTGGAAGGTGAACATGAAAGGGATCTAGAAAGCATTTCGCGAGACTCTGTAGCCGTGGATAAAGAGAGAATGGATAAAGATCTGGGATCTGTGCAGGGATTTGAAGACATAAATAAATCCGAGAGAACTGAGAGTCTGGAAGGTGAGTGCTACCTCTTTTTTGGTGATACTGCTTTCTTTCTTTTCAGATTTCATGGGAAACAACTATTTTCTTTTGAAAGGGCATCCACTAATAGGCACATTGACTTCATTCTCCATTCTTTTATAGGGGAAGTAGATATCAGAAGGAAAAGGCCTATGAGATACAGACATATATATATATATATTTTTTTTTTAATGTGGTCCCCTCTACTACCATTAAGGCAGATTTGGTTCACATAAACCTAAATGAAATAAAAGATTGTTTAGATGCAGTGCGTATAGATGTTGAAGAATAACCATCACATCCTTTTCTTAGATGTTAAAAAAATAAGATTACAAAAATTGAAATGACTTCTTAGTTCAGAGAGGGATTCAGATAATTATTAGTGAATCCCTATTTTCTAGGGCAGTTTAGAACAAATATATAAAACAATAACACTACCTGAAACTGTATTTAATGTCGGATTGACTAGAATCCCACTGGTACTCCCCAGTCCTAGAATAGGAACGCTAAGTCCATGTCAACCTTTTGGCCCACTCAGAGCCAGCCCCAGCTGTGTGAAACCTCACTCTCCATGCTTCTACTCTTTACCCTTCAGCCCCCATTTACTAGACAAGCTGACTTGTGCCTTTCCATTCTCTGCCCTTCTTTGTACCACTCATACCATTGCCTGATAGACCTTTTTCTTTTATCTCATCTTTGTTACTCAAACTTCAAGTCCCAATTTATACATTATTTTCTCGATGAAGCCTTCTCTGCTCGAGGCACTTACTGTTTCAAATTCATCTCTTCATATTACATTTTCATCTCAATTTTGAGTATAAATAGCATCAAATCATGAAGCGTGGTACAACCCTGGGATATAATTGAATATAATTGAATTAATCATTATCAGCTCTCTGTGATTAAAGTCAGTATCCCTCATCTCTAAAATATATAATTTGCTAGTTATGATCACAGACAATATAGCATAGAAATGTATAACTGAATCCCTTGCTATGTGACGTAAAGTTTTTACTCACTTAAAGTAGGAAAATGAGTTGGATCACCTTGAAAAATGAAAAATCCTATTATGTGCCTTTATGTTTAGATGTATGTTTATATGACGAAGTTACTAAAATTGGTTACCTTAGAAGTGACTTAGTGAGAATATGGGGAGATTACTATAGAATTTAATAACATGGAAAATCACTAGAATGACTAGAAATGTCTTATAACTTCTTATATTTTATTTGCTGCAAATTCATACCCATAAAGCATACGGTTACATTTTGAAACTTAGTATTGTAGATTCAGTGAAATGTATGGTTAGCTAGTGATTATAAACGTTAAGTGTATTCTGTAATTTTAGGATTAAGTTCACAACTAACTCACCAAGAGACAAAGTTTAGCATAGGTGGTTGAAAAAAGTTGGTAAAATAAAAAAAAAAAACATACACTAGTGGTACTCACAAAGTTATTTTTAATTGTATTAAAGCATTCTTCTAAAAATTGTGTTCGTCAGTGAATAAGATCATTGAGATAGGGAGGAGGAATTGAGATGTAGAGAGAGAATTAATGGCACTTCTTGTATTTTTACCTCACTGCTGTAAAGTTTATATAATGAGCTAAATAATATGAACTAAGATTTAAGCTTCAAGTAAATTTTTGAAATAAGTTTGCAAGTTTTTAAATTACTTTAGATAAATTGTGAAAATTTGAAAATGTAACTTCAAAATCTTTTGAAGTTAGATTTGTCTGAGTTTTAAAGTTTTAAATTATCAAAAATTAACACAACACACAATCAACATTAGTATGTTAGTAGTAGCTTTTATTTGTCATAATTGTGATCTTATAACCTGTTGTGATAATTGCTGTCCAGATTGTATTCTTGCTGTTAAAATTTAATTTACCTAACTAAATTTTATTTATGTTTTCTTTTGATATTGTCAAGTATTTGAATAATTAAGAGATGTAGTTTTCTGATGAAAAAGATGTTTTTTGCATTGTTATAATGTGTGTACCCTCTACCTTTTGGTTTGATTTAGTCATCCCCTCCCTTTAACATTGCCTTTGATCTGAAATTAATTTGTCTATTTAGCAGGAGATGACGAGTCCAAGTTAGATGATACACATTCATTAGGCTCTGGTGCTGGAGAAGGATACGAGCCAATCAGTGATGATGAACTAGATGAAATTCTGGCAGGTGATGCAGAAAAGAGGGAGGACCAACAGGATGAGGAGAAGATGCCAGGTAACTTTGCAGAGGTGGTTAAACATGAAAGTTACCTGTTATATGGTATTAGAGTATTCTTACCTTCTACTCTGTAAAAATTGACCTAGGGCGCTTATAATTTTTCCCTTTATATTTTACTTAAGGTTGAAAGGCCAATAAAATGAAAATTACAGCCCATATGCCTGCTTATTTTTAAGTAGGCGTTGTCTGTGAATTACAAAGGCCCTCATTTAAAATAGCAAAATTCTAAAGTTTATTTTCCAGAATTTAAGAATCATATTATATGACTTGGAATCTAAACAAATACTGATTGTCTAGCAATGTTCTTTCTACATGGTAGGTATATGGTACAAAGCTTCACAACTGTGGTGACATAAGCCAACTTTTTAAACAACCTGTCAAAAATTTACAGTAGTTGAAATTGTATTTGAACACTATATACCTCTATCAATTTTCTAAATTTGGTAATTATTTTGACTCACAGTACTTTGCGTGTTACCAGAACTCACTCTAATGATTATGCCATGAAGCAACATCCCTTAACATTCCTCTTGAATCATTCCAATTAGCTTCTGATCGTTACTAACAGTTTTTTTAAATCACAGTGAGGATCTTTTCTTTGATTATATAAAATATGAAATTTTTATTTTAATTTGCTCTTATGTTTTGCAATTTTTTCTACTGATGTAGAAGGTATGTATGATTGTTATCTTTGTTATTTTCTGGTATTAGGTATTTCTAAGTAGAACATTATTTCTTCAACTGTTCCTTCTCAGTGGATGGATTATTTGCTCTCAGTGTTAATAATAGTCACACTCTGACTCTTAAAGAGATTTCATAATGAAATAGTTGTTTTTAAAAATTAAAATGTATGTGTACTCACACTGCAAACACATGTACTCCTAGATTTAACCCTTAAAAGGATTCTGGTACCAAGTTTCAAAAGATTAGACCTAATCTGAGTGAAGTCAGTAGAGTTCTTTCATTGGGGATCTCCCATAGAGTTAAAATGAGTTACTCGTTTGGGTGGGTTGGGTCACCTGTTTTCTTTTGGTGGGAAGGTTTTTTATTTGTCAGAGTCCTTAGATTCTGAATATTATATGGGAAGGCTTTTATTTTAAGAATAGGACATTTTTGGTTTCAAGTACTTTTCATTTAATGTTTTCTGTGTTTTCCTTGATTTATATAAATTTCTATGTAGATAACAAGACTGCTATTTCTTGGTGTAAAACAAATCTTACTTTTTAACTTTTTACAGATCCCTTAGATGTGATAGATGTGGATTGGTCTGGTCTTATGCCAAAGCATCCAAAAGAACCACGAGAGCCTGGGGCTGCACTCTTAAAATTCACACCTGGAGCTGTTATGCTAAGAGTTGGGATTTCTAAAAAGTTGGCAGGTTCTGAACTCTTTGCCAAAGTCAAAGAAACATGTCAGAGACTTCTAGAAAAACCGAAAGGTAGTTTCATTTTACTTTAACTATATGCTGTCTGTTAACCATTTAAGGTGCCATCTAAAGAGGATTGTGATCTGTTCTAATGTAGCACTTAACACTGTATAGAAACTGTTTTTTGAGAAATCATTTATAGTCATTATTTAACCCTCATGGTCAAAGTTTCTCTTTAAAATTTATTTTGAGAAGAGTTATCCCACAGAAAAGTTGGAAAAAGAGTACAATGAACTTTTTGTATTAAAATTACTTATTAACAGGCCAGGCGTGGTGTAGCATGTCTGTAGTCACAGCTGCTTAGGGAGGTTGAGGCAGCAGGAATGCTCCAGCCCAGGAAATTGAGGCTGCAGTGAGCCATGATTGAGCCACCACACTCCAACCTAAGTGACAGAGCAAGACCCTGTCTCAAAATAAAATAAAATAAATAACCAATAAATTACAATATCAAAGTGCTCAGTGGTTTGCCCTTGGCTAAATGAAATAGAGCCAGGAAAAAAGACTACATATTTTTCATGTCTAAAGAAATTGGGTATTTTGGCAGCCCTTTCCCCCTAGACACCTACCCAAATGCAGGTGTGTAGGTTGAGTCTTTAACAAAGTGGTTAAGAGCTTGGTCTGTAAGGCTGGATGATCTGGATTTCGGTAGGCACACCACTTACTAGCTCTTACTTAATCTGTGTGTTAGTGTCATCATCTGTAAGTTAGGAATAATCATACCACCAACTTCCTATGGTCATTAGGAGCAAATCGGTTATTACAGGCAAAACACTTAGAACAGTTCCTGGCATATAGTAATACCCAATAAATATTAACTGCTACTTTGAAAATATCATACTGATTTTTGACCTTACTGCAACAATTTTCAGTTATTCCAGATTATCTAGTTTATGGATTCTGGTGGTGGGGGTTGTTTCGTTTTGGTTTTTGCAGTCTCTGTCTCATCTAGTACCTACCTTAGTTTATTTTGCAACTTACTAATAGTTTATTAATGGGGAGGGACGAGCAGATGGTAAAAAGAAGGAAAAAGGGTAAAAGGTAAAAGCAACAACATTAACAATTTTATATCATGTCCCTGGGCATAAAAGTTTAGTTAGTATTAAATTTTATCAAAAAAAATTGTGTTACGAGTTTTATGAATTCATGCCCTTCCTTTCATCTATTAGCATAGGCAGTAAATTTTTTTATTTTAATATAGCCCAGTAAACCTAGAGTATACATGTACAAAATACATATAAATTATAATTGTGAACGTGTATTAACCGAAAAATGACCCAAGACTTAGTTCTTGCCCTACTCTGTTTGTCTTGTTTGGTTGGTTCTGTGACCTTAAGCAAGTAACTCCTGTGAGCCTCAATTTAATTTGTAAAGTGATGGAATAAAACCCCTGAAATCTTACCCACCTCTAAAGATATTTGTTTCTGTGACTTTTGCTAGTGGCATTTCAAGTTAAAATCTGGTTTGATTTTGCTACCCATGAAATACAGTTTGGCCCTTACTTAATGATGACTTAACCTAAACAAGGAAAATATACACTGTAAAGGGTGGGGTGATGTGGCTTGACAATCAGACCTCTTCTATTTTTTGCTGCTATGGTGGTTATATTAGAGAACTGAATCTTGATTAAAGACTTTGTCTTGTTTGCTGCCGTATCCAGGGTCTAATTATCTATCTATATTTTCTGCTATTGCCCAGAAAAGTGCCTGACATACATAGTAGGTATTCAGTAAATATTTATGAAATAACTGATAATGATTTTTCTATTCCATTTGGTCTATTCAAGTGTACCAACATGAAAGAAAACATAATCATACTTCACATATAATTTTTAAAAGAAACAACTAAAGCTTAAAGCAGAAAACTTACAAGTGTACTGAAATTGAAATTGCTTTTGTCTAAGTTTTCTAATTGCACTAAGGTTAAGTTCTATTTTTAATTTTTAATTTTTATGGGTACATAGTAGGTGTGTATATCTTTGTAGGGTACATGAGATACTTTGATACAGCCATGCAATGTGTTAATAATCATGTCATGGAAAATTGAGTATTTGTTCCCTCAAGCATTTATCCTTTGTGTTACAGACAATCCAGTTACTCTTTTAGTTATTTTTAAATGTACAATTAAATTGTTATTGACAATAACAGTTTTTACAACAGGGTGTTATAGTCACCCTGTTGTATTATCAAATACTAAGTCTTATTCATTCTTTTTTTTTTTTTTTTGACCCATTAACCATCCCCCCAACTTCCCACCCCTACTACCCTTCCCAGCCTCTATTAATCTTCTACTCTCTGTTGGTTAAGTTCTTTTGAGCTAAACTGTTAAGAATGCATTTAGTCTGTTTCTTGAGTAATTTGGTGCTGCTCAGTTCACAACTATGAAGAGACTAGAAATTTAGCCATGTTATATACTCCCTGAGGAGGTTTGCAGGTGTGTGTTTTGTAATCTACTATTTTGAAAGCCAAAAATAAGGATCCCAATAAACAGAAATGTGTGCTAATGAACAATTTTCAAGGAAGGGTGTAGGCTCAGTGCATTTCTTTTATATTATATCTGTAGTGGAATGGTACTTAATGTTTTCGTTTTTGTTTTTAGTCATGTGCATATATGACTATATGATTGGTTGGTACAAACATTGGTATTTCTGAATCATCTGAAAAACTGCCCCTTTTTTCCCTTAAGGTATTCTAGTCCAACTATGGTGATTCTCATTCTGCAAATCTGGTGGTAGAGCCTAGGAAATGTTTTTAAAACAGCTCCTCAGCTGGTCCTGATAGACTCCAGTGTTTGAGAACTAGTTTCGAGCTTTTCTATTTATTTACACCTTTCTTAGGTTACATACCTATTGACTAGGTGTATTACGTAAGACTGGTTTCTTGTTAATTATCTAATCTCAATACTTACACTTTGCAGCCCAGAAAATTGAAATCAGCTATGTAATGCAGCTCCATTTTGTTCTCAGTAAAATGTGTCTTTTGTTTTTACCCAAGTGTCTACTGCTTTTCTTTGTGGGTTCTAAAAATAACCTGCTTGATCGTGTTGTATGAATAGAGGCAATACCTGCTGTCTTTCGTACTCTTGGCCGACTCTTACTTATTTGGATTACTGACTGGTCCTGTTCTGTTATTTTGATTTCCTTTGTGTCTATTTTTAACCCAACCTCTTTATATTTTATTATATCTTTCCTTAATTCTTCTTCTGGGTTTTTTTTTTTTTTTTTTTGTATGTTCAGTGTTTTCTCCCCTACCTTGCATGTTGTGACTTAAAACTAAGTGATTTTATTTAATATATTGTCCTAAGTTTTTATGGTGACCAAATCTAGGACAAAATTTGCAGGTTGTCTGACTAACACTTAATCACTTTCTTAACTATTTTTTTTAGAGGTCACAGACTTGAATATTGTTATAACATTTGAATCTTGCTATAATAAAGTCTTGAAATCTAGAACTCTAAATAGTAGTTGATGGTAAGCAGTATACTGAATTAGAGTTCAGTGATTCTTGAACGTCTCTTTAAAACATCCTTTAAAAACATTCTTTAAATAAATTCCCTGGTGCTGGGGGCAGTGGTTCATGCCTGCAATCCCAGCACTTTGGGAGGCCAAGGCAGGCAGATCACTTGAGGTCAGGAGTTCAAGACCAGCCTGGCCAATATGGTAAAACCCCATCTCACTAAAAATAAAAAATAAAAAAATTAGCCAGGCGTGGTGGTGTATGCCTGTAATCCCAGCTACTCGGGAAGCTGAGGCAGGAGAATCGCTTGAACCCGGGAGGCGGAGGTTTCAGTGAGCCGAGATTGTGCCATTGTACTCCAGCCTGGGCAACAGAGAGATACTTTGCCTCAAAAAATAAATAAATAAATAAATTTTAAAAAATTAAAAAAAATTCCCTGGGCTCTACCTCGAGATCTACATACAGTCTGCTTTTCTTATATTTTAAGTAAATTTAAAGTGGCTATCAGAATATTTATTCTTGTTTGAGACTACCAACATAACTACATATTGAAGGTGCTTCACAGAGAATATATTGCCTTTAATATGAAATAATTTTCACCAATGTTGCTAACTTTAATAAAGTATAGAATTTGTAGAATATTCAGTTAAGTAGTGGGTAACCCTTTTCTATTTTAGTAAAACTTAATGCATGTTTATTTTTTTTTGAAAGACGCAGACAATCTCTTTGAACATGAATTGGGGGCTCTCAATATGGCCGCATTACTACGAAAAGAAGAAAGAGCAAGTCTTCTTAGTAATCTTGGGCCATGTTGTAAGGCGTTATGCTTCAGACGGGATTCTGCAATTCGAAAGCAGCTTGTTAAAAATGAGAAGGTACTGTTATTTCCTTGGAAAAAATACAAAGTGAATAGTGCGAATTTTTCATTTGGTTGTTTTATTTTTCATTTGGTTGTTTTAAATTGAGATTGCAATCCTATGTTTTTATGAGTTTAGTTTCCTAATCTTTTACACATGTAAAAGGAAGCATGCCATTAAAAAGTATAATACACTTTATTTTACTTCAATAGTATTAATGAATATTTGTTTTAATAAAGTTTAAGATATTCTATTTCTGTTAAACGTTTTTTGTGAAAAGTTTTCAACAAGCAAACATATTACAAAAATTTATTTAAATTGAAACTCAAGGAAAAAAATTTCTTAGAGCGGTGAGGATATTTATGAGAGTAGTATTTATGAGAATGTACAAAGTTGGAAGAAAGGGAAGTAAAGTGACCCTATATAAGTATTTGAGAGGAATAAAGAGATTGAGAAGTAAAAGAAATAGAAATTAGATTTGGAAGAGATCTGTTAATGAAATCTGGTAAACCCAAGATGAAAACATTTTAGACTCTTTGAAGCTAAGAAACTGGGATTTTTGGCCGGGCGCAGTGACTCACGCCTGTAATCCCAGCACTTTGGGAGGCCAAGGCAGGCAGATCACAAGATCAGGAGATCGAGACCATCTTGGCTAACACGGTGAAACCCTGTCTCCACTAAAAATACAAAAAATTAGCCAGACATGGTGGCGGGTGCCTGTAGTCACAGCTACTTGGGAGGCTGAGGCAGGAGAATGGCGTGAACCCGGGAGGCGGAGCTTGCAGTGAGCCGAGATCACGCCACTGCACTCCAGCCTGGCAACAGAGCAAGACTCCGCCTCAAAAAAAAAAAAACAAAAGAAACTGGGATTTGTATCTGGGGTAGTGGATGAGTGGGCATAGGTAGTACAGACTGAGTATCCCTAATCTGAAACTTTCTGAGGATCAACATGACCTTCAAAGGAAATGCTCTTTGGAGCATTTCAGATTTTGGATTCTTAGATAGGGATGCTCAACTGGGTACATAAATGTAATACAAATATTCCAGAATTCAAAAGAATTTCAAAATCTGAAACATTTCTGGTCCAAAGCATTTAAGTTGAGGAATACTCAACCTGGATGACAAAAAGAGAGTTGGTGTGATTCTTTGCTTAGAAAGTTTAGAGTAATGATAAAATGGTTAACTTCACTAGCTTTTTACTTAGGGGCAGTTAGGAAAACAGAATTATCTTTGACTATGTAACTTTCCTAAAGAGAAGTTTCATTAAAGAAAAATACTCAGATTTAGGGCCGTGGGTAGGCGGGATTCAATTTTTAAAAAACAGAAGAATGAGTTTATCTCCAAAGATTAAAATGGAAACAAATATGAGGAACAGGCGATTTTTAAAACACGTATTGACTATATAATCAAGTTTTCCTCACTTAAAGGTCTGGTTCAAGATTACTTTTGACAGAATCACTACAGTCATTCCCCTTTGCCCTCTGATTTCAGTATGCACTTTTCTTTGTTTCGTATTTTGTAACATTCCCTGGTCCCTTCTCTGTGACAATAACTTTCCAAAAAATGCTAATGTAACTTTAAGTCACAATAATATAGATACACATTTTAGTATAAGGGAGGTAGTAGTTCTTCAGCATACTGCATGATTAGCTGTCTTCTAAAGGATTTATTCAGTTCTCGAGCTCACTTTTTATGGGACATTGAAAGATTGGTAAGGAATATAGAATAGAATGTTGGGCTTACAGAAGGAAAAACTATGTGAGGAAGGAACTCATGACACTTATCTTCGTAGAACGGAAGGATTGTCAAGTAGAGGTAAGATTGAATTACAGTGTAGCACCATAGAAGAGCTTTCATTTCATCACATGGAAGAAATAGTGCCATTCAACAACAGAATGTGCAGTGTGTTTTTTGTTTGTTTTGTCATTGGAAATGATGATGTAAAAACTGGTTGATTACCTGTCAGAAATTGTTGAGAGGATCCTACTTTAAGCAAGGGGTTAAACTAGGTGCCCTCTAAAAGTTTGTTTTCAAAGATTCATTGAGCCCAAACACATTTTCTGATTTTGCTTTGAAATCCAATAAAGCTGATTTAATTTAATATCCAAAATGAAATACTCTTATAACTTTGATATTTTGGGTAGAGGTTAATCTTTCCTATTGTCAACTAATAATGTACATCTTTTTTAAAGTTTGTTTTTGTTTTCTTCAAATAGGGCACCATAAAACAAGCTTACACGAATGCCCCAATGGTAGACAATGAATTACTTCGATTGAGTCTTCGGTTATTTAAGCGGAAGACTACTTGCCATGCCCCAGGAAATGAAAAGACTGAAGATAATAAACTTTCACAGTCCAGTATCCAGCAGGAACTGTGTGTGTCTTAAGACCGAAGTTCAATATGGTATTTTTGGTACTGTCTTCCTTCAGCAGTGCATATTCTTTTGCAAAGTTTTTTGGTTTGACAAGCATTAGTGACAAAGGCAGAAAAGATTTATCAGCCGTGCTAAAAGAGCGAAGAATTCTGATCTTTAGAGACACTCGTTTTGGCTAACTTAAGATTTTACGTTAATTTTTACATAGTCCTTGACACTCATGCAAAATAATGTGAAAACATCTAGATTTAGTAGTTTATGCTGCGCCTTTTGTTAAAACTGAAGATTTTGGGAAATGGTTGTCACTGCTCTTCCAGCCTATGAATATTTTTGTGAAATGGAACCATGGATTTATGTCTGGATCATCCATACAGAACCAACAGTTGTATTCAAAAACAATGTGTTCATCAAAGTAATTGCTCACATTGTGCAGTATGTGAGCACATGTATGTGTACAGTATGTGAGTATGTGTACAGACCATGTGAAAGGGAATGCTGGTCTAGCTAACATGGTATGTTTGTAGGCGAATCTCTAGCAGAAGGAAGCCAAAATATTTTTTTTCTTTTGAAAGTTTTTAAAAAATTATTTCATGGATCTTTTTTTTAATTAATACGTGTGCATTGTTACAATGTATGTTGGATGTCTTTTGACTCTAAATGCTTTTTTTGTCATCAGAGATTGTGTACTATTTTTATTTTTAATAAATGTAACTTCCCTTTCCTTGTTTTAGATTTACTTTGCTCTTCATTAATCTTATTCCTGATGTTCTAAAACATCAGTCATCAACATTACATGTTTCATGCTTCACATATTTTACTGCTTGTGTCCTTATTGTTGGATAGCTTTAAACAGAGTTGATGTACTTCAAATGTAGCTTGTTGATACTTAAGGCATCTTCTTGGAATGTGACTTTTGAAGAAAAAAATTACTCAAAGCAAACCAAGAGTTAACAAACCTAACATAACCTGAGGTTTAATATTGTACTGTCATATTTTTTAGAGCTATAACTTTTGATTATATTAAACTGCCTCCAGCTGTACTATGTAAAACAGATTTACTTTTCAAAATTACAGTATACCTGCTTTGTTCTGTATGTATATGTTTAACTTATGAAGTGGACTCTTAGAAGGATTTGAAATGGACTCTGGCCACAGAATTTGTGAGCAGACAGTAGCAGTGATAATAATAAAAGAAGGCAATCAAAATTTAATTTTATCATGCCCTCTCACAGGTTTTTGTTATAATTGTAAGCCTATATTACTTGTGTTAGTAGTTTTGTCTCTATAGGTAACATAATGACAGTGGTGCAGAGTTTCTGTTCAAGAAACATATGTTGTAAAGTTAATTTATACAAGATAGCCGCCAAAGGAAATGGTCTTACTTGCAAATGACTTTGAAAGCATGCATAATTGCACACAGAGCAGGAGAAAACTTTAATCAGAATTTCCTTGTGTCCTTTTCCTTTACTAAGTGTTTTGAATTAAAAAAAAAAAAAGTATGACCTCAGAGAATGAATACTATTTAGGAAGCCACTTCCTGATTTTAGTGGATAATACTGTTCTCTGTAGCACAAAGATTTAAAGTCCTAGAATTTCTAATCCTAGTTCTCAGAATTGGAGAATATGACAAAAATAATGGTTTCCCCATTTGTCCACTGACTTCAGGGATATTTCACAAGCTATTTATTTATAGAATGAAAACTATGTAGTTAAATCTGTCATTCAGTTAAACATGTTGTCTTTCAGTTTGAAATCTTTGTTATGTTGCAAAAGAAAATTTAGAACTATTCCTTTGTTCACTCAGTCACAGCATTCAGAGCTTTATGTTTCCCGTGGAAATGTACTGTTCAGTCTCATTTTCTTTTAATTCAGCCATTCTCAGTATTAGTAACATACACCTGTAAAATTTTTATAAAGCAAAATTTTTAATTGAATTTCTCATAAAAGCTCTTGGACCATAATTAAAGTCTCAGTTAAACTAGTATTCCCAAAAAACAGTCTCCCAGTCTATAAATTGTTTGCTAGTACAGTTAAAAGGTCATCTATCTCATAACTGATGGCTCAAGTCTGTCCAGTTGCCATAATTGCACAATTGGATTCCAGCTGCTGGTAATAAGGAATTGTCTAGATAGATAAAGGGCAAGAGTATGTCTGCAATCCAAAATAAATGAGAGTTAACACATAATTAGCTGTTTGATTTTTTTGGTAGCTATCCTCACGATTTAGTAAAGGGTCTACTAACAATACCCAACTTTATGTAAGAAACTTTTGTAAGCATACCTAAGTAGTAACTTGATATGCTAAAAAATCTGACCTGTCACTTCACTTCACTCTGACCAGTAATTGCAGATTGTCTTCACCATCCTAACCCATGACTGCATTAGGATTTTATGACTTACTAACTTGAAAATATGTGGCATTGGTAGAGTATCCCACTTTACTCCTCACTGTCCAATTGTGTAAAGATTAAGATACATACTATTGTTGATGATGCTTTTACACCTCAACTTGCTATTTTAAAAGGTTATATGAACCCCTCCCACTTTTAAGGATATTCCCTTTTACTGATTTTCCTAGCTAAAATTATATAGCCATCTTTCTAAATATTTTATTTAAATCTGATCTAGGACTTGCCTTATTTTATCATTTTTCTTTAATAAACTCCAATAAACTTTGTTTATTCATTAATTTTGTTGATCTTTCCATTTGAGTATTTTGAATGACACTCTGGAGAATCCAAGTTTAAATGGTGAAATATTTGTATTAAATAACTTTCTACATGCATCTGTAAACATAATTTCTCAACTTTATTGCGCTGTTTCTTTCAGATGTTTTTCTTTTCTAAATTATTTTTATAGAGATGCGGTCTCGCCTAGGCTGGTCTCAAACTCCTGGCCTCAAAGCCATCCTCCCTCCTTGGCCTCCCAAAGTGCTGGGATTACAAGCATGAGCCACCATGCCCAGCCCTTCTTTTTTTTTTTTTTCAGAGGCAGGGTCTTTCTCTGACCCCCAGGCTGGAGTGCAGTGGTGGGATCATAACTCACTGCAGCCTCCAACTCCAGGGCTCAAGGGATCCTCCCACCTCAGCCTCCCGAGTAGCTGGGACTACAGGTGTGCATCATCATAACTGGCTAATTAAAAAACAAAAAAAACACTTTGGTAGGCCAAGGCCGGGAGGATTGCTTGAGCCCAAGAGTTCAAAACCAGCCTGGGCAACAAAGTGGGATACCATCTGTGCAAAAAATACAAAAATTAGCCAGGTTTGGTGGCGCATGCCTATAGTCTTAGCTACTCGGGGAGGCTGAAGCAGGAGAATTGCTTGAGCCCAAGAGGTTGAGGCTGCAGCGAGCTGTGATGGCGCCACTCCATTCTAGCCTAGGCAACAGAATGATACCCTGTCTCAAGTTACAAAAAATAGCGGGGGAATAGTGGGGAGCGGTGGTCTTGCTATGTTGCCCAGGTGATCCTGAACTTCTGGCCTCAGACAATCCTTCCATCTCAGTCTCCCAGAGTGTTCAGATTACAACCAATAGCCACCACCTGGTTATACTGTGATAGAAGTACAATTGGAGTAGCTTAGGTAAAAACGGGAAGTAAACAGACATGAATAAAATGTAAATTGCAGTGATTGCAATTAAAGAAAAAACCAAATGGCAGAGATGAGAAATAAGTGTAGCCATTGGGAGTTGGGTACTACTTCAGATTATCAAGAAGGTCTTACGTATGAGATGAGTCCTAAAAAATGAAAAGTAGCTAGCAAAGAGCAAAAGGGGGAGGAGTATATTTCAGGCAGAGCGATGGGGGTATGCAAAGGCCTAGGAAAAGAGTTTTGGTGAATTCCAAGATGAAAATACTAGTGTGGCTTAGCATTGGGTGGAGGGGGTGGGGGTTGCTAGAGAGAAGGTATAGAACAGTGCTATTCAACAGAATGTTCTACAATGATGGAAATATTCTGTAAGTGTGCTGCCCCCCAAAAAATGGCCAATACAAACTTCACGTGGCTTGTATTAAACACTTGAAATGTAGCCAGTGTGACAGAAACTGAGTTTTAAAATTTTGTCATTACTTTTAAATAGCTGTATGTGGCTAGTGGCTACCGTTTGGGGTGGTGTAGGTATATATCTTGGCAAAGCCTTGTGGAATATGGAAGTGGTTCCCACAGTAGAGTATAAAACAAATTCTTCTGTACGTTCTAGTTACTTTCCATGGCAAGTGGTACTGATTGTTTTAGTTTACTGTGGCAATATAACATTTCCTTTTAGAACAAATGTTAATAACTAAACAAATTAAGTAGTCAGGTAGTGTGGAAATAGGACAGAAATTACTGGTGCTCAGATAATTGAAGTTTAGAATATGCAGGCAATGTATGAAGTTGGAATTTCATTTGAAAGCAAAAGTAATAAGGAATAATGAAAGGAAAAAAGGCATTCAATAACCTCAAAACAGGCAAGCAGAAGAGAAAAAAGCAATTTAGAACAGGTGAGACAAATAGAAAACATGAATGTAAGCCCAAATGTATTCACAAATTATGTTAAATGAAAACAGATTCAGTATCCAATTAAAAGACAAAGGTTATCAAACTGCAGAAAAACAACTACATGTTGCTTATGAGACTGACCTAAAACATAGCGAGCTTTAAAAGTAAAAGGATGGAAAAAAGACACACCATGTAAACATCAAGAGAAAATGATGTTAATGTTAATCAATTATCCCTATGTATTTCATATGTATTGCTGTAGTGCTTGCCAAATGCTGGTTTTCTAATTCCACTGTTTTTCTACACTTACTGGAATTCCCTTATCCATTTTTTTCTACTTTATTCACTTATTTATGTCAGTATAAATTCAAGGATTCCTATTTTATTTCATGGGTTATAACTCATTATTGCTCAAAATGTCCAAGTTTTAGACTTGTTAATGAACTTCTGTGTGTATGTATGACAATTCCAATATTTAATGCCAATTCAGAATCTGTTTCTATTGTGTGTTGTTTCTGTTGGCTCATTTTCATGTTTTCTTCTCTACTCTTACGCCTGGTTGTCTTTCACTATATGCCAAAATAGTGTTTGCAAAATTGTTTGTAGAAAAAAAGTTGAGGTCTAAGATGCTATTGTCCAGACACAAGTTTTGTTTGCTTCTGGGATCACTGTCAGACTGAAAACATCTTAATCCAGTTTTAGGAACTAAGACGATCTGAGTCCCCCAGATGACCGCGTCTTGACTGCAGTTTATGTATGGGCACTTGTAGCTCACTGTCATTCCCAGGGTTCAGCCTTTGGGGTCTAGATCCAAAGTACAAGGGTTCATAAGAGCCTCCATTCTTGGTGAATCCCATGTGCCAATGTTTTCTGCCTTCCCCAAGAGGACATCGTAACTTACGAACAGTTCCTCCGTCTCTTTTCCAGATTTTTAAATGGCACCTGGGCAAAATTGACCCCAAATGTCAGGTTCACCCCTGGGTATCTATCTCCTGAATTTTGGCCCAAGAATTTTTCATCATCTTACTGACTTACAGTGTTCAAGAAGAATTTTTTAAATAAATGTTTTGTCCAGCTTCTCCAGTTCTTAGCGTGAAGTTGTTCTGAATTATCTAGTCTCCCATTACCAAAACAGTTTAATTTTTTTCTTTACTTCCATTTCATTGCTTTAGTATTTCTCCATTTTATTACCTGTACGTCATTTGGTTTCCTACAGTGTGTATTTTTCTTTTTCTATAACTCCTTTCCTGAGCTCATATTTTTTCTTTCTGTGATTTCATCATCTCTTCCTTCTTGCTTCTTGTTTTGTGTACTTTCTTCATGGAGGCAATTGAATCACTAGATTTTAATATTCATGTTGAATTTTTTTTTTTTTTTTTTAAGACAGCATCTGTGTTGCGTAGGCTGGAGTGTAGTGGCACGATCATGGCTGACTACAGCCTCCACCTTCCAGGCTCAGGAGTCTTCCCACTTCAGCCTTCCAGGTAGCTGGGAACACAGGCACATGCCACCACATCCAGCTAATTTTTTTTTTAACATTTTTGTGTAGACAGGGTCTCCCTATGTTGCCCAGGCTGGTCTGAAACTCCTGACCTCAAGCAATCCTTGACTCGTCCTCCCAAAATGTTAGGATTACAGGTGTGAGCCACCATGCCCAGCCTATTCATGGTGAAATGTCACAGAACAATACTCATCTCTTCTGTGAAATTTTTCAGATGGTGAATATTGTTTATCTGTTAATTTTTGCTAATTTCTCTTAGTTTTTTAATAGAGTATCTTTGTATCAGTCTTATGGCAGTTCCTTCTTCTTACTTAATACTGAATGACTTGTAATATACCATTGTTTGCAGGAAATCAGCCATGGTAGCCTTCCAGACATCACACACATGCTTCATCTTTTCTGCTGATGTCATAGAAGCATGCTGGCTCTTGTAAATAGGGTTCCTTGTGATTGCTTGTGTAGGTGGCCCTTCTTCCTCTCCTCCCCTGAACCAAACCAGGTCCAGGAGGACCTCCACAGCCAATCTTGCTCTTCTCTGCTCCTAATTGATTGTTCCAAACAAGGGACATAGCTTTTGCCTTTCAAGGGGAACCCTCACATTCAAAAGCAGTATTTTTTGCTGAGATTTGCTACTACCTGGTCCCTCTCAACTCTTACTGCACCTCCTCCTTTCACTGTCTCCTCATACTACTTCTGCTAAATCTCAGCTGTTTTGGCAGCCCTTATGTCTTTTTTGACATCTGAAGATTGTATCTTATCTCCTAGATTCACTGGAAATAAACTTTATGGAGATTTTTACAGTCTTTTTGTTGCTTTTATACAAGTTATAGAAGAAAAACAGACATATGCAGCATGTTCCTACTGAAGTTCTTTCCAAGCTAAAATTCAATCCAAAGGTCACTTTAATCCTCAGGTTGGATAGTTCCATCAGGATGCATTCTTAGATGAACACCTATAATGGGTTAATACTTGGGATTATGGTATCAATATAAACCAAACACATAAATGTGATTTATGAAATAAAGTTATATGATGTTATCCTGGTAGGTAGGAATCATATTCTCTCTTTAGTCACATTTCCTTTACAAATCATATTCTCTCTTTAGTCACATTTCCTTTACAATTACTATCACATTGCTACCTCTAAAAGTGAAGGAGGCTGGCAAATTGAGCATTTCGCTTTTGTAGCCCCCTTATTAGAAATGACCAGAAGGGATGAGGGTTGAGTTATAGGTGTTAGCTTTGCCAACCAACCAATAGTGTCTTCCATAACTTCAGGAGAAACGTAAGTAAGGAGAAACAATGGTACCAGTTAAGGCCTGTTGATGCCAACTTCATAAAACTAAATAGTAGTCCAGAATCCAGAACGAGTTCTGATTCTAATTCTGCCACAAACTGGCAGAATGACTCGGTCAAGCCTTTGTACTTTGGCTCCCTCATCTCTCAAGTAAGCAGGTGGTAGAGAATCCTAGGATTTAAACAGAAAGCTGACATACAATAGCTCAGCGACATGCCAAAGATGTGTTTGTTTCCTTGTCAGGAGCTGAGAACACCATTTAGAGTACAGGGTAGGAAAAGGTCTCATTGTTTAATAGCAAGAGGAATAGGGCAGTATTTTGACTAAGGAAATCCTCTAATTGCTTCTCAAACCCTTCTGCATCACAGACAGATTTTAATGCAGGGTAGGATTTCTGGGTCAGGATTTTCTCCTGATACTAATGTAGAGCGTATGTGTGGGTACATAAAATTATGGGCCCCTCTCCTTGAATGTGGATTGAACTTGACCAACTTCTAACGAGTAGAAATGGTAGAGGTGAAAGCATGTGGCCTGAGAGCCTAGGTGGTGGCTTGTTTCTTGGAATATTCATTCTGGGGAATGCCCAGATGCTAGGTCATGAAAACATTTCAAGCCACCCTGAGGAGTTCATGTAGTGAGAGGCCCAAGGCCTCCTGCCAACAGTCGTGTGAATTGGCTGTCTTGGATCCTCCAGCCCCAGTTAGGCCTTCTTTAGCTTAGTTTTCATTTTTTGTTGTTGTTGTTGTTGTTGTTGTTTTGTTTTTAACTGGATTTGTTCCTTTACCGGAAAAGGTAAGGAATATATATATATTTTTTTTGAGACCGAATCTCGCTCTGTTCCAGGCTGGAGTACGGTGACACTATCTTGGCTCATTGCAACCTCCGCCTCCTGGGTTCAAGTGATTCTCCCACCTCAGCATCCCAAGTAGCTGGGACTACAGGCGTCCACCACCATGCCCAGCTAATTTTAGTATTTTTAGTAGAGATGGGGTTTCACCATGTTGGCCAGACTGGTCTCGAACTCCTGACCTCAGGTGATCCGCCCGCTTTGGCCTCCCAAAGTGCTGGGATTACAGGTGTGAGCCACTGCACCCGGCCTAGATATGACATTTAAATCACACTTTTTTTTTACATTTGTCTGTTTATGTAGATGCTTTAAAATAAGCTGAATCTGAAGGATAGCTGGGACCTGAAGCCTCCTGGACTATAACTTGAGCATCTCCCATTGCGCGCATCCCTCGATCACCCTATATAAACTCTAACTGGCAGCAGAATTCTATATCCAAGAAAACTGAGTCAAATAACAAAAATCTACTCAAATGACATAAACATGAAAATTGCTGTGTAAACTGTGAAGTACTATATAATGCAAGATATCTGTGGCCATCATTTCCATCTTACCAGTTCTTTGTAGAGAAGTAGTATGGGCTGAATTGTGCCCCCCAAATTCATTTGTTAAAGTCCTAATCCTTATGTCAGAAGTTAACTGTATTTGGAGGCAAAGTCTTTGAAGAAGTGACTAAGTTAAAATGAGTCCATTAGGGTGGACCCTAATGAATGTGACTGGTGTCCTAATAAGAAAAGGAAGAGATATGAGGAGCACGCTGTGCACCGAGGGATGAGCACATGAAGAAGGAGCAGCAAGAGGGCTGCTACCTACAAGCCAAGAAGAGAGGCCTCAGAAGAAACCAACCCTGCTGAGACCTTGATCTTGGACTTCCAGCCTCCAGAACTGTGAGAAAATAAATGTCTGTTGTTTAAGCCACCTGGTCTGTGGTATCTTGTTAGGGAAGCTCTAGCAAACTAATCCAGTCAGCTTCCAGTGCTGTCACTTCACCAATTTGTATATTCCCACAGACACAGTTCAAGTATAGGTTTGCATCATTTTCTTTTAAACATTCCCAAAATGAGATTTTCATTAAGCATTATAAATTGCATTCAGTTGCCTTTAACTATATGACCACAATCTATCTACAATTAATTTAACCCAGCACTAGTTCATTCTTGCATGACAAAAGAGTTAGGGCAAAACGCCCTTCCATTTTTACAGGATACCTCCTTAGCACATGCAGGCAGGAAGCAGGGAATTACACCTTATTTCTGATCCCTAAAGTGTGATAAAAAGCCTCGGAATTGTATGAAACGAATATGAACGATAATTCTAATTGTAAAGTACATTGAGTTTGGAAACTAATAAAAGGCATCAAAATGATAAAAAAAAATCGGTTAATACTGAAGATATGGATGAATAGATAGATGATGATTGATAGATAGATGATTGTAGATAGATAGATAGATAGATAGACAGACAGACAGACAGATAGATAGAGCTCGTCATTTCTTCATTTGGACCATTCAGCAGTCGCTTAGCTGTTGCTTACTTCTTGGACACTTTCAGCCCCTTCTTCCTAATTTGTTTTCTACCCTGCACCCAGAATAACATCTGTAAATTATCCGAAAATACAGATATGATCGACCTGGTTTCTGGCTGCGGCCCTGCCACTATCAAGTTATATACACTTAAGGCAATCAACCTCTGTGAGTGTCACTTTCCCAATTTATAAAGTAAGACGGTTGGGCTGTATCTTAAGTTTCCATGACTTTCTCTGTCACTCCTCTCAAGATACATTCTTGGCACTTTTTCAATGAAACCTTTCTCTTCCCATTCCAAATTAACTGTTCTCTCCACACTTTGTTTTTGTCTGTTATAACACGCCTCTACAGTACATTGGACTATTACAGTCTCTACGACATCACATCTCCTAAATTAGGACTTTTGTTGGTTGTATAGGTGTCAGCTTATTTTCCATATTATTGGTAAAAGATAAGCATTAGCATATTAAAATTTAGTGTTTATTTGAGCAAACAGTGATTCCTGAATCAGGCAGTTCCACACCAGAAGTGGTTGGGGCACCACCTGAGGTGGTTGCAATGAAAGCTTCTAGAGGGCCAGTGCAGACGCTGAGCAAAGACACATTTTGATTGGTTAAGTTTGAGCAATTACCTTATTGGAACTATCCCAGTGGGAGGTTCAAGACAATGTAACTAAATGCCAGTTAGCTGTCTGTGATTGGCGGAACCTACATTTCATCTCCTTTTAAATTCTGAGTTAGAGGCTGGGAGTGGTGGCTTATGCCTGTAATCCCAGCACTTTGGGAGACCAAGGCAGGTGAATCACCTGAGGTCAAGAGTTCGAGACCAGCCTGGCCAACATGGCTAAACCCCGTCTCTACTAAAAATACATAAAATTGTCGGGCATGGTGGCAGGTACCTGTAATCCCAGCTACTTGAGAGGCTGAGGCCGGAGAATTGCTTGAACCCAGGACGGGGAGGTTGTAGTGAGCCGAGATTTTGCCATGGCACTCCAGCGTGGGAGACAGAGCAAAACTCTGTCTCAGGAAAAAAAAAAAAATCTGAGTTAGGTTTCAGGTTTCAGTTTGCTCACTTAGGAACCGAGGGCACTGGAGCCACCTTAGTCTAACAGCCTCCCATGTAGTTATTTGCACAGGGCAATCCACTTGAATTCAGGGGCCGTTTCTAATTGATCTTTTTAGTCCCCTCTCCTACGCTGTTCCAGTGAACAGCTTTTTCACTTGAAAATGGGGAACGCTCAAATGTTCCCTAAATCAAGCTGTGAATGAAGTAAAATTTGTCTACTATGTCATAGAATTTACGGCATATTTTTTTCTTTGGATTTATTCCTTTAACTAAGGGCAGAGGAAGTTTGTGATGGAATTATTAAAATTGATCAGGTTCTAGCTGAATCCACTTCAAGCTTTCATTCTTTCAGGATAGCTATTTTTTCATATTAAGATGTAAATATAGGTATTAAAAATTTCTTAGGCCTCATTAATTTTTACTTTCTTATTCCTAGACTTCAGTTCTCTGCATCATTTTCCATGACAATTAAGTTTCATCTGTAGTGATGGGGAAAAAAAGAACAAAATAATTAAAAACAAAAAAATTATTTTTAAATTAAAACTATAATACAGTTTTTACATATGTGGCTGTGATCATAGCTCGACTGTTAGCTGCTTTCTTGCTCTGTTTCATATCCTCCACAGATACACACCAATTGTTTTCCTGTGCACTGCTGTCTCCAGCACAATATTTATGAATTTATTACAATCGTTACAAATCACGGCCAATTGAAGGCAGCAATCAGCTTTGTCAAAATGTTTACTATGGTTAACCAGCTGCCTGGGACGTTCACAAACACAGGCTGAGATTCAGAAAGTTAACTGGCAAACCTGTTAACCACTGATAAGCAGTGCTAGAAAGATGATTGCTTAATTAATCTGTGTATTGTGCTAATGAGGATGTTAAATGGGTTCATCCCTGAATTTGATTGTTCACAAAGAATGTGAATTCCCTAAAGGGCAAATATAGACAGGTTTCCTATTAAAATGAACCATCCAACCAAGAAGCTTTTTTAGTCATTTTGAGGTTTAAAAGGGTAGCTGATAATTTCAAAATAACTTCATGACATTTCTAGTGGCTACATGTGACATACTATTACCATATCTCCTGAAACTCTTTGCCAGTTCCTTTGGGAAAGAATTTTATGTTACATTTCTTAAATAGATACCGACTTTTATTTTCGATCAAGACTCCTCAGGGTGCAGCATAAATTAAACTTGTGGCACTTATCTTTCACAGGCAGACTTTGGAGGGGATGGGAAATACCAGATGCCAATAGCATCATCGTTCTGTCAAGAATCCATTATGTTAAAAAACATTCCATACACAGGCTGGGCATGGTTGTGCATGCCTGTAGTCCCAGCTATTTGGAAGGCTGAGGCGGGAGGATCACTTGAGCCCAGGAATTCCAGGCTACAATGAGTTATGATGGTGCCGCTGCACTCCAGCCTAAGTGACAGAACAAGACCTTGTCTCTAAAATAAGTAAATACATTCATCCAAAATGCAATGTAATTAAACTAGAGGAAGATCGTGTCGGAGCGGGGAGTTGCATGTGTGTGTTTAAAGTTAGGGAAGTTCTGTTTACTTTGCAGTGGCCTATCACGTGACATTCAGGGAGACAGCATCACCCAGACCTCAGTTGATTATGGCTTGCACTGGCATTGCGTGGATACTGGTAACTAACTGATCCCTAGCATGTGTCCCTGGGCCTCTTTACCATCTTCCTCTCCCCGTGAAATGTCAGACAGACCAAATATTTACAAAAACATAAAGGGACTCTGTTGCTTGGGTGGGGGTACATGCAAGGAAGGAAACTATATGATTCAATTCACTTGGTGAAAAGGAAGAGTGGATTTTTCTGCTCTTTGACAAACTGAGTCTGGGCTTCCTTCCATTACTTAGGCCCAGGTTAGGCAGAGATGCCTGTTTTCATAGTGACTGAGAACTACGGGCCATGGATACCATTCTTCTGTCTCCCCGACCCCCACTCCAAAAACTGTGTGGAAATTTATTTCTTTCCTCTTTATCTCTCTGTGTGGGAAGAAAAAAGTCCTTTGTTTATGATACATAGGATGAGTAGGAGGCATTTTCTTGATCTTGAAAGTGTTTTGTATGCATAAATTGAAAGTTTTTTCATTTATGAAAATGTTTTTTCCTGCGGTTGATGCATAATGTTGAGTAAGTCTTTTTGGTATTTTAACTGTGAGAACAGCTTAAATACTAAGAATTGAAATGAACCTGCTGAGTATAAGTAATAACTGACTTTAATGACTTTAACAACAGGTTCATAAAACACATTAAAAGATAAGTTTAAATAATGAACTCTCTGAAATCTAAGTACATACATATTTACATGGTAGATGAGCTGCTTTAAGACTTATTCAGTTGGACAGTTTTATTTTTTATTTATTTTTTTATTATACTTTAAGTTCTAGGGTGTATGTGCACAACGTGCAGGTTTGTTACATATGTATACATGTGCCATGTTGGTGTGCTGCACCCATTAACTCATCAGTTACGTTAGGTATTTCTCCTAATGCTACCCCTCCCCTTTCCCACCACCCCACGACAGGCTCTGGTGTGTGATGTTCCTCACCCTGTGTCCAAGTGTTCTCATTGTTCAGTTACCACCTATGAGTGAGAACATGTGGTGTTTGGTTTTCTGTCCTTGCGATAGTTTGCTCATAATGATGGTTTCCAGCTTCATCCGTGTCCCTACAAAGGACATGAACTCATCCTTTTTTATGGCTGCATAGTACTCCATGGCGTATATGTGCCACATTTTCTTAATCCAGTCTGTCACTGATGGACATTTGGGTTGGTTCCAAGTCTTTGCTATTGTGAATAGTGCCGCAATAAACATACATGTGCATGGGACACAGTTTTAAACATTGAAAATTGTGAATTAAAAACATCTATATTGAATCAAAAAGACTTCAACCTAATCTTATCCATAAGTAGGCTGAAATATTTTATTTGAATGAAGATCCCAAATGCCCAGGGCTTTTTAAATAACACTGGAATGTAATTCATTAGCTTATTTCATAGCTCAAATATTATTGTCCTATACATGTTGCAGTTTGTGTTAGAGGCGTACCCTGTCTAATACTTAGCACTATGGCATATTAAAATAGATTGGATAAATGAAAATTAAGTACTGGTATCAGTTGGTTAGCTAGGGATGTCATTCTGTCTTACCTTCCTGTTATTATAGTCATTATATAATTATCAGTATTCAGCTACTGATGTTGAACGTTCCCTGAGTCTCACACTTTTGTGTTGCAAAAGTGGCTTACTACAAAGAACCACCCTTCCCCATATGACTTAGATAAGACATACAGACTTACGACTTCGTTCACCTGTGATAAGGCCAGACGTGGATCCTCCAAATTCCCATTTTGTCTTAGTCCACTTTATGTTGCTATAACAAAGTTAATACAGACTGGGTAATTTATAATGAACAGAAATGTATTTGACTCCGAGTTCTGGAAGCTGGGAAGTCCAGGAGCATGCCTCCAGCATCTAGCAAGGGTCTTCAGGCTGTGCCATCCCATGGCAGAAGGTGGAAGGGCAAGAGAGCATAAGAGTGAGCAAGAGAAGAAAAGGACTAAAGTCATCCTTTTTTTTTTTCTTCAAGAATTCACTCCTTCCATGACCTATTCTCTCAATAACAGGATTAATCTGTTTATGAGGACTAAGCCCTTATGATTTAATCACTTCTTACAGGTTCCACCTCTCAACACTGTTGCATTGAAGATTAAGTTTCCAACACCATGAACTTTGGGGGACACAAACTATGGAATGCTCTATTTTCTCACAAATGATTTGCTGAACTGTTTGTCCCCACTGACCAATATGGATTAAATACCCATGGACTTGATGTGATAAAAATTTAATCAAGTCAGGAAAAATTTAATCACTCCCCAGAAGCTCCTGGATCTTGACCCACCCATGAGCTTAAAGAACAAGGAACAACCCCTCCTTGACTTCCCCTCCTGAGAATCAGCTGATTACAATACAAGATACTTCCTAACCAACTGTCCCATCACACCATCCATTCTAAGTCCCCACATCTCTCCTCTCTTGCTTAGTTTGCTCTTTCTTGTGAAAGAAAAGCCCTCGTTTGCTTGACTTTTGATGCTTCAGGTCATACGATCAGAGTGTTCTTCCTATTGCAATGGTTTCTTCCCTTATAGCAAAAATCCCCTTCTTTTTGAAAAAAAAAGTCTCCCCTTACTTAGGCCTAGATTTGCTTTAATTGACATGGTTTAGGATTTAAAAATATAATTCAGGTGATGATTATTCAGAGACTTTGACCAACAATTGCTGTAAGATGAAGCATGTCTGTAAGTGATATCCACATTTGTGTGATAATCTCTTATATCAGTGTAGCTCTTTACATTTCACAAAGCTCTTGTGCCCACATTATCAGATTTTAATCCTTATTATGGACTGGAGTGAACCATGAGGGAGACCTTCCTGATACAAGGAAAGCAGTGCTTGGATGGACTTAGCCAAGGCCACAGTGATGGGGCTGGCCATTTCTTCTTCTCGGGCACACAGCTAGCCTACGCCTTTCACCCACTTGCCTTGTGGAAAGATGGATGCAATTTTCCAGGTCCAGCACCTACTGACTCCCATGAAAGCCTTTACACTTTTTCTCTTTGTTCATAAACGGTCTAGACCCAACCAAGAATGCAGCAGAAAACCCTAAGACTTTCCAGAGCAGTGGCTTCACAAGGTGGAAGGGGTTGAACCTCAAATCACTGCTCAGAGGAGAGTCACCTGGTTGGTGTATTAAATCACTGAGATGTGGGGTTGTTACAACAGTACACCTATCCTGGCTAATAAAGAGGGGCCATATATAAAGAAATAAAGAAGGGTCAGCAAAACTACTACTCTTTCTGGTTTAAGCTGAAAAAAAAAATTATGAAAGGACATTAGAGGACTGGAGAACCAGGCTTGAATTTATGCAACCAGGAGTAGGGCCCAAACCCCACTGCAGTATTGGTCCCATGTGGTGGGCACCACTATGCCTCTGGGCAAGGGTTCTGCATCTCACCCTTTATATACAGAGCCCAGATGTTCCCACGAGGAGCCCTGGTACTGCTGCCTCCCTCAGCAGAATGGAGACTGTGGCAGCTGCCTCCTCCTTCTCTGGCTGCTGAATTCAAAGTCCCTTGTAGCAGCTCTGATTGGTGGAGCCTGATCACATGGCCCCAGCTGCAAAGGGAGGCTGGGAAGGTGAGTTTCTTCCTTGATTTTGGGGAAGCACAGATCCATTAGGTGGAGAATCCCCTGAAGCATAGGAAGGATGTTCACAGATGCTTAACTGAAAGAAGGACAAATACAACAAAATTCAAGTTTACTAATGGCACTTTCTGAAGCACTCTGCAAATTGAATGTGGCAACATTGTCAGGGGATACTACCCTCAGCCACTTGAGAAATGAGCACAGGAGCTGTTGGTTGAGTGACCATGTGCCAAGCTCTTTCCTGTTCTGTATCTCATCAGCTTCTCATAAACCTGTAAGGAAGATATTATCAGCCTTCACTTTCTCATGAAGAAACAGGGGTTCACAACAATAACGTGATTTGCTCGAGGTCAAATGGCTACGACTATTGAACTTTAAAGCGTGCTTTCAACCAAGATGACATGAAGTCTTCATGCATCAATATGCTGTCATCAAAGCAAAACCAGTGTTGCAAAGAGAAATCCAGATTTTTAAAGGATTCATTTTGTGAAATTGTCCTTCGAATTCTGAAGTTAGTCTTGTTTCCTCTCTTACCCCTAACTGGCCCTCCCAGTCCTCCTCTTCGATCCAAATTCCCAGCTGCCTCCCAATTTAGGTAAAGAGAGAGCTTCCGTAAGGAGCAGAGACTTGAATACAATGAGGTTAGATTATTTGGCAGCAATATTTCATGCTGGTGTTATATATTCCAAAAGGAAGCCTGTAATGGGATTGTCTCTTTGTGATGTCAGTCGCCATTGACTATTACTGTCTGCACCCACTATTTTGTTAGCTGTTGCAAAATGATAATAGTCTGATTCCATCATTCTTTCTCCATTTATAAACTGGAAGCCTCCTAAAAAGAGAAACTTTTCTCATCGGTAGCTTGGTGGTTGTGAGACACAGTTCATACTGGAAAGGTGAGACGAACACTTATTCTTTCCCTCTGCTTACCAGTCACCCCTGAAGTTAGTTGAGTTTTTAAAATATATGTAATTAAAAACTCGCAGATTTACACATTTTTGATTTGCTTCAATCCACTGCCATTATTATTCGTACAGATGCCCCAGCTATATAATCTCTGGCCAATAAGAACCTTTTCAAATGGACTCCTAAACGTATTGACACAATCCAGCTTTAAAAAAAAATAGCTTCCCTATTTCCTAGTATTAGAAGATGTTTCAGAATCATTTTGCACATTTCTTGCCTAAGATGTGGAATTAGTCATTTCCCCAAAGATCCTTGTTTCTTTTTTTAGAGACCACGGTCTTATTTGTGGGCCAATTCAGTGAACTGAACTACAAAATACATAATACTTCTCTGGATAAATAAAATACACTGTGAATTCTGCTAATTCCTGACGCTTGCTAAAGATGGATAAAGACTTTATTCCAGGGGGCCACGGTGATAGGTAGAAGGACCACTGCAACAGAGTCTTCAGATTGGACTCAACTCCGACTCCAACACGAACAAGTGGGATTTAACCAAGGCGCAGAGCGGGGCTCAGTGGATGGAAAATAACTAAGAGCAAACATCAAGGAAAAGGGGCTTCTGGTCCAACTGTCTCCATAGGATTCTTCCTGAAGGCAAGCCAGGATGATTAGATATCAAGGGTGGTCAGATACCAAGGGTGGGGGACTTTTATACACAGACTCAGCAGGATTCTTGCTTAAATCGGTTTCTACAAGGACAGAGAGGGAAACCCAAGGTCAGGCCTAGTCAGAAAGAACTCAGAGCCTGACTAAAGCCTTGGTTAGAAGAGGGTCTTTGCTAATACCCATACAACTGGTATAATGTAATTCAGAGCTATAAGGTTTTTACTTCAAATCTTCTATCTTACACCAGTACCTTCCTTCTTTCACATTAAAAATTCTGCTTCCAGCCAGGCGCGGTGGCTAATGCCTGTAACCCCAGCACTTTGGGAGACCGAGGCAGGCGAATCACTTGAGATCAGGAGTTCGAGACCAGTCTGACCAACATTGCGAAACCCCATCTCTACTAAAAATACAAAAATTAGCCAGATGTGGTGGCACATGCCTGTTATCCCAGCTACTTGGGAGGCTGAGGCACAAGAATCACCTGAACCCGGGAGGCAGAGGTTTCAGTGAGTCGAGATTGTGCCACTCCACTCCACCCTGGGCAATAGAGTGAGACTCCATCTCAAAAAAATAAAAAAAATAAAAAATTCTGCTTCCCAGCAGCATCACTGTAACTGCTCGTTTCCTTTACCTCACAGCAACTCACATAACAACCTCAGAATCGTGATAGCAACACGCACTGCTGCCAACAATATGATTACTAAAAATGATTTGATTTTTTTTTCAGCAGTCAGCCTTTTATTTCTCAACCTATCTGAATCTCTTTGTTTCAGATGATCTTCTTAAATACAGCATAATTTTCTATTTGGCTTTGTTAGCCAGTCTGAAACTGTTTTCATAGTGAAGTCTCTACTTGCACTGATATGATTGATATAGTTCACTTCCTATTTTTTATTATGTGGCCTCCTGTTTTATTTATTCTTTCTGATACATCTTTCGTGCTTAGGGAATATATTAGTCCACTCTTTTGTTGCTCTAAAGAAATACCTGAGAGTGGGCTATTTAGAAAAAAGGAGTTTGAATTAGCTCATGGTTCTGCATGCTGTACAGGAAGCCTGGTGCTGACATCAGCTTGGCTTCTGGGGAAGCCTCAGGAAGCTTACAATCATGGCAGAAGGTGAAGGGGAAGCAGGCACATCACATGGTGAAAGCAAGGGCAAGAAAGAGAAGGGGGAGGGGGAGGTGCCACACACGTTTAAACGACCGGATCTCACAAGAACTCATTCACCATCATGAGGATGGCACCAAGAGGATGGAGCTAAACCATTCATGAGAAATCTGCTCCCTATCATCCAACCACCTCCCATCAGGCCCCACCTCCAACATCAGGGATTACATTTCAACACGAGATTTAGGCAGGGACAACAGGAGGGTTTGTGTTTTAGTCCAAAATTGACCTTCATATGACTGCCTTTTTTTTTTTTTTTTTTTTTTTCCTGAGATGGAATCTTGCTTGCTCTGTTGCCCAGGCTGGTGCAATGGCACCATCCTGGCTCACTGCAACCTCAGCCTCTCAGGTTCAAGCAATTCTCCCTGCCTCAGCCTCTGGAGTAGCTGGGATTACAGGTGCCCATCACCACACCCAGCTAATTTTTGTAGTTTTAGTAGAAATGGGGTTTCACCATGTTGGCCAGGCTAAGCTCAAACTGCTGACCTCCGGTGATCCACCCGCCTCAGCCTCCCAAAGTGCTGGGATTACAAGCGTGAGCCATCGCACCCGGCCTATATGACTGCTTTTATGTAACACTCTCAGTCCCTCCTTTTGGATCTTATCAATTCCCTCCTTTGAGTAATCTGATCATAGCAAGTCATCTTTTCTTTCCCCTCTCTTCCCTGTTCTCTAGCATCTAATTTGAAGTACTATAATATTGTTTTACTCACAGTTAATACCAGAAAGCCATGAAGTTAGCTTTTCTTCTTTCCATATACAGGCACTCTCCACCTTCTCTCTCCATGGTTTAATGGTTGGGCTGCAGAAACATTATCAGAGTGTGCAATTATTACTACACCGTCTCCCATATTCTCCCATTTAATATTAGCTCTGTAGGCAAGTAAGTCTCACCAGTCATTTTGGTTGGTCCAAGTGTGTTCTCAAGTCAATTCCTTAGGAAGGGATCGGGGGTACAATATTCCCTAAATTCTAACATGTTCATAACAATTTGGCTGTGGCCTTTATACTTGAAGATCAGTTCGTCTACATTCATAGTCTTTGGCCCACATTTTCTTTCCCTGGGTGTTTTAAATTTGCTACCCCTAACCTTTTGGCATAAAACATTGCCATTCAAAAGTCTGATATTAGTCTTAACGTTCCTTCCTTTAAAAGGGACTTGGTTGCCAGGCTCTGGTCAGTGTATACTTTTGGAAATAACACTCTGCCTGGCAAGCTTGAGAGACTGGGGCTACATCCTTGTTTTTTTGGATTAGAGCTATGTGTGGAGCAAACTAACCCTTTCATGCCTCAGCTGTAAAAAGATACAAATATCAAACATGATCATTGCGAGGCTCGGGTTAGGTAGTGTTTCTAAAGAACTCCTATTTTCTAATGAAGTCAGCTGTAACAACAGATTGTTTTGCAATCGTATTTATTTTTCTGTAGAGAGAAAAAAATTAAGTCTGAAGTTTTAGGAGCCACAGATAAATAAAAATCAGCATTAGTGACTCCCATTTCAATAACTTTATAAAATGATTTTGTGACTAGAAGCAATTTCAAAAAGCATCTAGTTACAATTTGAAGACAAATGGCAAACTTCCCTGTTTTTTTATGGTCCTTGTTTTTACTACACTTTTTTTTTTTTGGCATGGCTACTTTAAACTGTCCTTCTCCACATTCAGAAAAGACATCTCAATTAGCCCAGTCCCTTGAGTTCTTTAAATAAGACTGATCAAATGATCAATATTTAACCAGCTTTATCAGTTCTTTGGACAGACCCATTAACTAATGAAGATACCTTGTTAGCATAAGGAGTGACTCAACATCCAGAAGAAATTTGTTGGCCAGATTCTATCTCCCTCTGGTGATTTCTTACCAGTTATCTAAATTTCTAATCAAAGCACTCTGCTGCATGTACCCTAAGCATGCATTTCTATAATTCAGAGCAAGAATAATCTCAAAGTGCGTTGCTGGCATGTAGGGTTTACCTTGCATAGAAAAGAGAAAGCACATCCTAGGATCTGATTAGCAGTCACTGACAGCTCAACATAGCCTCAGAGATTCTGCACAAAGTAGCCTGATGACCAGTGTTGGCTTTTCCGAGGCCAATGTCGGAAAAGGAGAGAAATTGCTTAATCTCTGATGGATGTCGGCAGCCCCTCCCACCACCCCATTTCTCTTTGTTTCTCCAAATAACCTTTTTAAAGTTCTCACTGAGACTAGCCTTTCAAACAAGCAGAACACTGACTTGGCGCAGGGGTTGCAGAGAGATTGTGTCAATTGCCTTTTTTACACACTTTCGTAAATAAATTCACATACCTGCCGCAGCCCATATGTGAGCCTCGCATTTGTGGGAATGGTCCTGGTTTTGGTGAAAGAAACTTTTGCACACCTGTTTCTTCAATTATCCAAAGAGCCACACTGGGCTTTCTGCTCCCTCTTCAAACAGCCATTGCCCTGTGTTTTATACGCACGTTTACAGGTTACAGAGATGTCCTGTGTGTTTTCTTTGCTTGTCAAATGAAGCTTCTGATATTAAGAGGCCCCAGCAAGGGATCGCTCCTTCATGAATGGAACGAACCTGTGGACACAACACCCTTCAGCCTCGCACTTCCCCCAAATGAGACTCCAGCTCCTTCACTTCCAGAGAGGTCGAGAAATGTGATTTTGGCGTTTTTTTCTCACCTCCAGCTTTTGCCTAATCCTTGATGGAATCCTTTATCAATTCTCATGCCAGGGCCTGACTGATATTTCGGGGATTTCTGAACACTGTCAGTGTCATCAAAACAAAAACCGTGCCCCTGACTGGGGCAGTCACGGGTTGGTGGGTCTGGGCTGCAGACCTGAGAAAATGTCTTTTCCAACTTTCCAGGACCAGCCCTTCTCCCAACCCCACTGCCTCCAGACAACACCTCCAGAATCAGGATGCTATGGGCAGAATGCTTGTGTCTCCCCAAAATTCAGATGTTGAAACCTTAATCTCCAATGTGATGCTATTTGGAGATGGGGCCTTTGGGAGGTAATTAGGTTGCATTCAAGGGCAGAGCCTCGTGATGCGGTTAATGCCCATATAAAGTGAGGAGACAGAGGCCTTTCTGTGTGCAAGCACCGAAGAAGGCCAGGAAGAGGTTATGGCCTTACATGGCCTCACATTACTACCAGAGCCCAACCATACTGGCACCCTGATCTCAGACTTCTAGCTTCCAGAACCGTGAGAAGTAAACACTTGTTGTCCAAGTCACCAAGTCTATGGTATTTCCCTGCAGCAGCACGAGCTGACTAAGACACAGGTGAGCTGGCCTTTCATTTTAATTGTATTTGTATCTGTACACAAAATACATCGTGAAAATCTTGTGTGCTTGGACCTCAGTCTTTTTCAAGCAAAAAAATGAGAGAAGAAAATGGGGTGAGCAGGGGGCCTTGGTTGGGAGTAGGGGAACTGGGAAGAGAGGAGGAAGCTGAACACACTGGACAGGAAATGAAGGGAAAGGAACAAAGAGCCAACAGTGAAGGGCGCTAGGAAGGAGGAGACACACTGCCTGTGGGATGGGGAGAGACGGGAGAGAATGGGGCTTTGGAAAGCAAGGCAAGCTGATGGACTCAAATCAGCAAGGCCATTGAATTCCATTTTAGGGTACAAAATAAGCAAAAAAATTATCATTTACTATATTAAAACACAATAGAAACTCTGTGCAAGTGATGCTGGAATCCAGATTCCACCACCTAGGTCAGTGCCAGGAGAGGCCCTTGCGCCCAAGCTTCTGCTTGAAGTCTCAGCTGAGAGCCTGCTGGCGTGGAATATGCAGTCAAACCAACCTCTTTATATCTGGAGGTGGAGATAGCAGGTTACCCTGTGTGATGAATCACCTTAGTTGCTTCCCTTCATAATTCTAAAGGGTGCAATAGAAGCTTCGGGGTTTTAATTGTCATTGTCATTGTTTTGTTTTTTATGGGTGTAGTAGAGATGGCCTTCCTCGGTACGCAGACTTCTGGGTTGGGGTTGATGAGGAACCTGTAGAGGAAAAGCCAGGGCCTCCTGGGAGCCCAGGAACAGAATCTCCAGCCTCTTCTTCCTGATACTGGAAGTTGGGGAAAACCCTCCAGCATAAAACCAAGCAGTGCAGGCCATGCTCCGTGGCCATCAGCATTGCCCCACCAAGGGGGTGCCTTGACATTGTGCAAACTCAAGACACTAGTGAGGACAGAACCCAAGACTCCAAAGAAGGAGTGTCCCCCACTCCTTCTACACACACTAGCCTCCCTTTGCACCTGCCCTCCTGCACCTTTCTGTGGCAGGACAGGAGGCCCTTCAGCCATCTGCGTGCAATCTCCTGCCTGTGACGAATTCCATCCCTTCATGCCTTCTCAGGAGTCTGGCACGGTTCAATTACCCTGCCTCCTCTCTCCTCAAACCTTCCACACCTCCTACATCTTACACTCAGCTGATAAGCTTGTCTCCCATTTTATTGAGAAAACAGGAGCTCTAGGAAAACTCTCCCTACCAGCATCTGCCACAGGCATCATCTCTATTTTCCCAGAATTGCACGGTGATGTCCTCGTCTACAGTTTTTCCCAACAACCCCCACCCGGCTGCCAAAATAACGCTTTCCACACTCAATTCTGATGACAGGACGTCCTGCCTCACACTCCCCAGCGGCTCCCTGCAGCTCTCAGGACTTCACATCCTCAGCCCTCAAGTCCTGGCCCTCGTCCTCCTTACGCTCCTCAATATGCCTTTCCTCCAGCCCTTCCTCTCCTTATCCCCCACATGCCTCGCTCTGCCTCTCTCACGGCTCTGTGTACTTCCCCACATGCCACCCTCGGCCTGGCACAGCTTCCCCTGACGATGCTTAGTCTTTAAAATGTAGCGTATCCACGAAGCTTTCTGTGATCACTTCCCCTGCTTGATTTTTTAGATGCCAATTTCCTTTGCTGTTGGAGCATCTGTGACATTTTCGACATGTTTAGTTTCAATGTGTGAGGATGAGCAATGCAGCACGGAGAGCCGGTGCACTGGGTGATGATACACATTCTGATCAGTTCGAAGAGGGATCTTGTGGAGTGGCAGCGCTGCGCAGGCTGTCCTGGAAGCAGGAGCTGCTCTGGGTGCATCTGCTAGAGGAAGAGGTGGCAGCTCTGCTTATATGACTTGGAAAGTTCAGCACAGCTGAATCCAGCAGCTCGGGCTGTGCCCTCAGAGTTCTCTCTCTCTCTCTCTCTCTCTCTCTCTCTGTCTCTCTCTCTCTCTCCCTCTCTGTCTCCATCTTTTCACCCCAGCCCTGGCTATCTGTGGTCTTGCTTTTCTCTGTCTTCGTTCCGCGAGTAGCCTCTTTCCAGTGGCGGGAGGGCTGCCTTCAGAATCCCTGGGCTCACACTGAACTTAGCCATCCCCCACAAAAAAAACAAACGTCTCCCCTGACGTTCACAAATCACATGTAGGGCACAATTGTCATTGAATGGTCAAAAGGAGGAGGAAACTGATTTAAGTTATTTCCCCAGCCTCTCTGGTTCTTACCTGATTCTATTTAGGACTCATCTTTCAAAAAGCATTTATTGAGTGCCTGTCCTGTGCCAGGCAGAGGCTACAGCCATAGGGAGAGCAAAGGGAAGAAGCTGAGTGATCTCAGGATGGTGTGGGGAGGGGATAATTTGCTGTCGCAAGCTTGTGTATGAAACTCAGGGAAACCAAGTAGCTGTGGCAAAGCGCATTGGGGATCCTATTTCCCCCAATGCTTCTTTGTCAAGGGTGAAAAAAGAGAAGCCGTTATAAAACAATTTTGTAATGAACATTTCCCCAAATAGGTAAAGAAACAGGGCACAAAGCCGAGAACCAAAGTCACAATGAGTATGGACATCTTCTGGTGCCCAGGGAGGAAAATGCCTCTTAGTAAATGCTCAAAAGGGACATGCAGCTCCATAGAGGGAACTCTGGCTGTCGGAACAGGACCCGAGGCTCAGTTGCTTAATTTTTGTAAGGACCTGAGGGAACTTCTGGGAGAGATTTTTATTTTGAAATCATTTGAGAAGTTGCTGAAAAGTGTAAAGGGTTTCCATGTACCCTTCACCCAACTCTTTCAAAACCAAGAAACTGACATTGGTACAATACTAATGATTAAACTATAGCTCTTATTTGACTTTTACTGATTTTAATATGTATGTATACATGTGCATATGCACGTGCATGTGTGTTCATGCGTGTGGAAATGCATGTATGCGTGTGTGTGTGCATGTGTGTGGGAGTGAACTTGCACATGTGTGTGTAGAATACTAATCAGGACACTGAGCAGTGATGAGATATTTTTGAATGGGTTGTCAATCTTAAAACAGATCTCAACAAACAGAGAGGAAAAAGACTGGGTTCCTATCCATCTGTCTATCAGCCTCCTGGCCAGTAAGGAATGTGAGGAGACTTAGTAATTGGTAGTGGAGGAAGGCGGATCATCTCCTACAAATCCTGGAGGTGCTGGCCTCATGTCCCTGTCTGGGCCCAAGGTGGCTATAAACAGGGGTGCAAATACTAAAAGCAGGACCACAGTTGCAGGGCAAGGGTGGAGGGCATGGGTTCTAACAACTGCTATTACTCTGGCTTCAGTCCTGTAGGGGAAGGAGAAGGCAGGAAAGGTGACCCAAGGTCCATGCAGTCAGGTCCTCTTGCCAGCAGCACTGGCAGGCCCTCCCCAGCTCACCCGGGCTGGGGAGCAGGGCTGACTGGGATTCGGTGGACTCTCAGGGCTGACTGGGATTCCGTGGACTCTCTCTGATGCAGTGATTGTCCTCCCCAGGAAGTGGGTCAAATTCCAAGGATAAAAATGACAATGTAAAAGTTGAGGTGCTCTCTGGAGCTTTGCCTGAGACTCCATAGGCTGCTGAGGGCATTTTTTCTTTCTTATAGAAGGAAAGTGAAAAGCCCTAGAGGTCCTCCTGTTGTGAAGGAAACTGTTTTCTCTCAAGTACTGACAAAGTATAATCACGTTTCTTCACGAAAATTGGCTGAAATCTCAACCCCAATCTAGGGCAATTTAGCAAACCATTTAAAGAAAAGAAAGCCCTGGAGGCCTGAAATGAGAAGTGATTTCATTGTGGGAAGGGGTGAGCTCGTGGCTCGGGGGCTTAGAGGGACTGAATGATCAAGAACCCATCTCCCTTAGGGCCACCTAGCAGGGGCCCCCGTGAAAGGTTCCTGAGCTGGCCAGCAGGCTAGGCCCCATGATGGAGTGCTGGAGTCTCTGGTCTAATTAGGAGGTTGCTTTAATTCTTCCCCTAAAAGTTTTGGGCTCAAAACATCTTCCATTTCCTGGAGGATGGTTCTGGGAGACCCCTAAAGTCATCATCACCAGCCACTGTCAATTCCATCATCCTCATCAACTGTGGCATTGACAAGAGGCGATAAAGGGAGAATGAATGGGTATTTATTAAGTCCCTGCTGTGTACCAAGCACTGTGCTAGGCACTATAACTATCGTACTGTGACCTTCTCATAAAGCTGAATGAGCGACCTTATCCCCATTCCTGACCCAAGCTGCCAGAGGCCCAGTGAATGTGCATGCCCAACGCCTCTCAGCTAGAAGATAAGAGGAACGGAACTTGAACCTGGTCTTTCTGACTCCAAAGTCTGCGTGTTGTCTCTTGCTGGGTACTAGCTCCTGATAAGCCACTTCAGGTCATCAGATGGGAAAAAGAAGGTGTCAGACGTGGGGAGTGAGTGAGACCCCTTCAGATCACTGCTTTTGATTTTTCTCACACTCAGCTATGTTTCCTCCCCAAGCCCCTTCTCTTCTCTATGCACTGGACAAGGGCAGGTAGGTGGGTGCTCATCTCCTCTGCTCAGGCTTCAGCTGCAGCCAGAGGAGGCTCTTCTCAGCTTCACCCTGTGTGCCCAAGGGCCTCCTCCCCTTGCTCCTGGTCGCTCTTTCCTCCTCTCAGCGCCCAGATTTCCAGTGACCTTCGGATTTGATAGATGGAATGTCCCCAACGGATACTCCCATTGACATTGAGCACGCCGCTGTGTGGAGCTCAGCAATAAAAGGGGGGAAATTAACAGGCATTTAAAATCTAAAATTAATGATGAGAGGTCAGAGTCTACAGAACATCTGTTTCCAGCGTTTTCAAGGGGGCCTTCAATTTGCAGCCAGCACTCAGCCGTGTGTGGTTATCAGCAGTTAACTGTGACTCGGCACAGCTCTGTGACTGGGAGCAGGGAGCTGGCAGTGTGACGTAGTCCTGCATTTGCAGGCTTTGTGGCTGGCTCTGAAAAGTGTGTCTGCTGCATTTTGGGATCACAGTCTGTGGGTTGGTTTCCAAGTACCTGTGTAGAAAACCTGAGTTTGTATTTTCCTAACTGTAAAAGTTCTGAGAAACTGAGTGTTCAAAAAGAAGCCCTGTGCTGAAGAAAAGGGCCAGACACTTTCTAGAGGGGCACTATCCAATATGGCGGCCTCCAGCACCTGCGGCTGCTGAGTGTCTGAAACAGGTTCCTCTGAGATATGACACACGTGTCCAGTCACACATATTGAAGCCAGTTGCGATGGCTCGCACCTGTAATTCCAGCACTTTGGGAGGCCAAGGTGGGAGAATTGCATGAGGCCACGAGTTTGAGGCCAGCCTGGGCCATATAACAAGACTCTGTTTCTACAAAAAATAAAAAATTAGCCAGTATAGTGTGGCAGGTGCCTGTAGTCCCAGCTACTCAGGAGGCTGAGGTGGGAGGATCTCTTGAGCCCAGGAGGTTGAGGCTACAGAGAACTATGAATGCACTCCAGCCTGGACAACAGAGCGAGACCCTGACCCCTTCCCCCCAAAAAAATAGACACTGGATTTCAAAGACAGTACAACAAATGTAAAATATCTTTAATAATGTTTTATATTGATTATGCTGATGAAATGAAAGAATTATGGATATATTGGGTTACATAAATTATATTATTAAAGTTAATTTCGATGGTTTCATTTATTTTATTCTATTTCTTTTTTAGACCACTTTGCTTCAGAGTTTCTTTAGCTTGATGTATCTCAAAGCGGGGCAGTTACCACTCCTAAAAGACCCTCTGGAAAATCTGAGGGACTCTTTGTCACATTGATTGGAGGAGGTGCTACCACATGCAGTGCGTTGGGCATGAAGAACGTGAAAGTCCCACATTGGTCAAAGCAAAGCAGTCCAGCACAACAAAAGAATTATCCCATGACCTGCATTATTTTGAATGTCCCAACAGACATTAGATAGGTGAAAAATTGGTTATAGTAATCTGAATCTCACAGTCCCTGTCTGGGCCCCAGGTGGCTGTAAAACAGGGGTGCAAACTCCATTGGACATACAAACACAAAGTTTTTTGGTTTTTGTGCTTTTTGCACAAGCTAAGATTTCCAGGGATGCAACAACTATGTAAATCAAAGAAAGATTTATAGTTTGTTTTACTTGGATCATTACCAAGGTTGTTAATCATTATGAAATTCACAGCAATGTTGGCAATGCTGCTTATGGTATTTGAGTTGCCAACATAACACGTGACCATCACATTCACTATAATTCCACTGAGAGGTGCTAACTTCTGCCTACTTCACTATACTAGTGTGGTTGTGCTTGAGCGATTGCATATGGAGATGCAGATCATTTTATTGAAACTACTTTCCTTTTGTTTCCCCTTTATATTACAATAGGGACTTTATACTGTTTTTTTTAAAATTATGTATATAGGTAAATTATACTACTGAGAAGGAACCTTAACAAAATATTTTTACATAGCAGCATCAACTACAAATATATATATATATAAAACAGAAAAGGGCACGTTGTATCTAATAGAATTACAAACCATCACTTGAACACATTCATACACCTCTTGACTCCAAAGAGTCTATTCTTTGCTTCTTAAACACCTTCTCATTCTTCAGGTTTCAGCTGCAGCTGCTCTTCCTCCAAATAGCTCTGTGCTTCCTATGCTCTGTACTTACACATCACTCCATCCCTTATCGCATGGGCTGTAATTGCCTGTGCAACTCTCATCTTCTTCCCTGGAAGGAAGGACTCCTTCCTGTGGGCTCTGAGAGAGCAGGAGCTACATGCAACTGCTCATTACTACACACCCAGGGCCCTGCACGTGGTGGAGCACACTAGTCCACGCTCAACACCTGGTGAGTCAATGAATTACAGAGAGCTGTAAGGGCAGGTAGGACTGTGGGCCAGCAGCTGGGTAGAGGTTGTCGACAGTTTCAAGAGAGATCAGTGCCTTGGGCTTTGGTAAAATGGAGAGCCCAGAGTGGTATGGAATAATGTACTTTGGAGTCAGGCAGATTTAGTGTTGAATTCCAGTTCTACTAGTCACTACTTTGGTGATTTTAGGAAAGGTCATTCCCATCTCTGAGGGAAGGATAATAATGGTGCTTCTTTCATCTGGTGGAGGTAGGGGTTATCTGAGAATTGCTTGGAAAGCACTTACCACAGCATCTGGCAAATCAGAGCTCAAGGAACGTTAGCTGCTTATATCAGTCTGGGTTCTCCAGAGAAACAGAAACAACAGGCGATGGAGCCTTTATACAAAGGGATTTCTCATAAGGCATTGGTTCGCATGGCTTTGGAGGCTTGCAAGTCCCAGGATCTGCAGTCAACAAGATGAAGGCCCAGGAGACCCAGTGGTGTAAGTTCCAGTCCAAGCCCGCAGGCCTGAGAAGCAGGAGAGCCAGTGGTATATAAGTCTTCATCTGAGTTCAAGTCTAAAGGCAGGAGAAGATTGATGTCCCAGCTCAAAGACACTCAAGCAGAGATGGCAAATTCTCCTTCTCCACCTTTTGGTCTCTTTAGGCCTTCAACGGATCAGACTAGGCCCATTCCTATCATAAAAGCAATCTGCTCTACTCAGAGGTTACGTGCCATTGAAGATTGTACCTTTATGATATGGTAATTGGGAATGGGGCTGGGATCTGAGCCCACCTCACCCCACAGCTCCTGATCTTTCCATGACTTCATGCTGCCTGGGGTGATGAAATTGTCCTGTCATCTTCTTTTTTTTTTTTTTTTTTTGAGACGGAGTCTCGCTCTGTCGCCCAGGCTGGAGTGCGGTGGCCGGATCTCAGCTCACTGCAAGCTCCACCTCCCGGGTTCACGCCATTCTCCTGCCTCAGCCTCCCGAGTAGCTGGGACTACAGGCGCCCGCCACCTCGCCCGGCTAGTTTTTTGTATTTTTTAGTAGAGACGGGGTTTCACCGTGTTAGCCAGGATAGTCTCGATCTCCTGACCTCGTGATCCGCCCGTCTCGGCCTCCCAAAGTGCTGGGATTACAGGCTTGAGCCACCGCGCCCGGCCCTGTCCTGTCATCTTCTGTGGAAATTAGCAGGATTGTCTGGAAAGGGCCTGAGGACTCCTCCCTGGTTGCCTCCCCTGGCTGGTACTAGCAGCTCCTCTTTCCACAGCATGATGGACCAATCCACCTTCCCCCAAGGTCTCCAGATGTGGGCACTGCCTTTCCCAGCCATGGCTGTAAGCAGCTGGTGCCAAAGCTCTGATAGACCATTTGGTACCTTCATTTAGACACTTTCTGCCCTGAGCTTCAAGTTCATTCTTATGCTTATTCCATAACCAAGGAAACCACTGGACAAGAAGGTCCCCCTGCCGGCCAGCACATCCAGCTCCCCTAAGCCCAAGTGCACCTCTCCCAGGCTCTCAGGAGAGCTGGGTCTGCACAAAGGCCAAGCCTTCTGCTAACAGGTCCAGTCTGTACCAAGTCCGTATCACTGAGCCTGTTGCGTGGCCTCTTTACCTCATCACCCTCATTTTTAGATGGCACTTTACAGTTTACTTTCATATATATTCCTTGCATCATCTGCTTGATTTAGCTACCACCAGTGGACCAATTTCTGCTCACTCCCTGTTTTTGTTATTAGAACACAACCGACTCTGTTCTTTGATGTATTGCCTATGGCAGCTTTCCCTAATATGGAACAGTTGAGTAGTTGCTACAAAGACTATTATGGCCTGCAAAGCTTAGAATATTTACTATCTGGCACCTTGCAGAAAAAGTCTGCTGGCTTCCTCTGCTGGCTTCCTCTAAACAACCCCACGAGGCAAATGCAATTGTTTTCATTATTTCCACATTATAAGTGGAAAATAAATGGATGAAACCAAGTGGTTCAGAGACTCTAAATGTTTTCTTAAGGATGCAGAACTGGTCAGTGAGCCAAACTGAAAGCCAAATGCTTTCCTGTCCATGGAAGAATTTATACTGAAGAGACAGAAACATAGGGAGGGGTGGGCCCCAGATTGTGGTTCTTTGAGAATGCCTTTTAGAACCAGTGACTTTGTCTCAGAGAAAATAACAGAAGCAAGTCTCTGTTTTTCACTTTACTTATTTATCATTATTATTATTTTTAGAGACAGGCCTCTGCTGCCCAGGTTGGAACACAGTGGTACAATCATGGCTCACGGCTCCACTTCCCCGGCTCAAAAGGTTCCTCATCTTCAGCCTCCTGAGTAGCTGCTATTACAGGTGCACACCACAATATCTGGCTAATTTTAAATTATTTTTTGTAGGGATGCAGTCTAGTTATGTTGCCCAGGCTGGTCTCAAACTCCTGGCCTCAAGTGATCCTCTCGCCTCCCAAAGTGCTGGGATTACAGGCATGAGACACTCTGCCTGGTTGGTTCCTGCTTTTTAAAACATGGTGAATGGCCAGCACTTCTCAGCCTCTGGATGGAGGGAATCAGCCCTGAGCACGTGGCTGAAGGGTTTTAAATGCCAATCAAAAGGATCTATAATATCCAGAGTTGATATTTTATTTACTTTCTCTCTTCTAATTCCAAAAGCAAACACTCGGACAACCCCTAGGTACGTAAGAAATAAATGTGAAACAGACGCATAAGGGAGCCGTGAGCTCCCAGGTGAAGCCAGGGAAGCAAACTTCCAAGGGGCGGCTGTTCTCATGTAAGATCATCTCCCCTCTCCTGCCCAGCCCCTCGCCACACACTCAGAATGGGATTAGCAAAGGCACTGTAGGCACGAATGTCATTTCCTCACACTGTCTAGGACCAGACATGCTTCTCATAGGCTGCTCGCATGTCCATTCATCTTTATAGCACAGACACATGGAGGCTTTTGCTTCTCATAAGAACTCTGGCCAGGTGTGGTGGCCCACACCTGTAATCCCAACACTTTGGAAGGCCAAGACAGGAGGATGGCTTGAGCTCAGGAGTTCAAACCCAACCAGGGCAACATAGTGAGACCCCATCTCTACAAAAAATAAGAAAATTAGCCAGGCATGGTGGTGCATGCCTGTGGTCCCAGATACTTTGGAGGCTGAGGTGGGAGGATCGCTTGAATACAGGAGGTTGAGGGTAGAGTGAGCCATAATCACGCCACTGCACTCCAGGCTCTAAATAAATAAATAGAACTCGTCATTTACTAACAATATTTAGTAGCAGCCAGACATCACCTCCTGGTGGCTTCATCTGGGACAGTCTCACTTTTCCTACTTGCCCTGGGGAGTTGAGAATGGTGAAGAACCGGAGAGGCCACAGGAGACTGTGCTGTATCTTGGAAATCCAGAGCCTGTGGAGCCCTGAGCAGGCAAGTTCAACATTGTATAGACTGAGAGGCCCCTGGGGACAGTGGGTGTGGGGGGCGGGTAGCCCTCAGTCCTGAGACCAGAATTTGAAGCAGGAGAGTCTTGGAAGAGAAAAAGAAGGCTAAGGCCTAGATGAGAAGGTGAGGCCGACCAGGAAGGGAGAAGACTGCCAGTGAAAGTCAGCTGTCAGGGTGGTGAGAGGCAACAGCACTAGCAGCAGAGCCACAGCATCACACAACTCCAGGGACCAGGTGCATGGTTGCATCTGTAAATGGCTCCTCCTAGTTGTGCAGTGCACAGCCTGTGCATCCATACATGACAGCTCTGAGAAACACCAATGCTCAAAAATTTTTCGAAATGGATTTTGTAAATATAAGGTTGAATCAAGGGTAATAAGTGTATGTATATATATGCGTGGGCTTTTGTGTCAAGAGGAATGAAAGAAGCAGAATAAACATAAAATAAAATGAGCGTCTCCAGGCTTTTTGTGCTGAACTGCATTATTAATGATCAAAGCCTTGCCTGGGAGACAGCAATCTAATAGAGGGTTTAAGAAAACATTTGCATGAGCAGGTCAAAGGTATGGAATAGGAAAGAGACCCATCCGAGACCCAGGTTTCTCCCTGGTGCCTATGATTCTTTTCCCTTCTCAACAAGGACCTGGAGACAGTCCTCTATTTTCCCAGCCAGCCTCACTCTTTACCTCTACATCAATATTTTCCATTAATTTGCCACCAATACCCTTAAAAACAAGATGTTATCATTCGTAGCCAATTCCATTTTTTGTTTTTCAACTTAGAAAACAATGGGACACTGGGCTTGCTGGGAGACACAGTGGAGAGAGCTTCTCAAACTTCAGTGTGCTCAGAATCCCCTGGAGGGCCTGGGGACACACTGATGTCTGGGTCACATCCCAGAGCTTCAGTTTCTGTAGGTGTGGTGGAGGGGCCCAGGAATTTGCATTTCAGAAAATTTCCTAGGTCATCCTGATACTGTTGGTCCTGGGACCACACTCTGAGAACTTCTGAATGATAGAATAGTAAGTTTAACAGCAGAGAATTCGGAGTCAGCCTGCCAGAGTGTAAAGCCTGGTCCTACCCCTGCTATCCCTGGGGCTTGGAGCAAGTTACTGAAACTCCGCACCCTTTTCATCATCTATAAAATGGCGATTTTACTGAGACTAAATTAGTTAATGAAACTCACAGAGCACAATCCATAGAATGCAGTAAGTAGTACATTGCTTTCCCCCCTCCTCATTGAAAGATGGGGAAGGATGAAGAGGGAGCAGCGAAACCAGTGGAGGGGAAAGTGGGCAGACAGGCAGGGCCGGGTGGTGGCCGGGGACCCCTCAGGCTTGTGTCTGCATGCGGGGGCTGTGGGCTGCCCTGACTCTCACCCCATGGCCCACTCGCAAACTGCCCACTGGCAGCTGAGTGGCTGCATTCCCACCGCCTGGGAGAACATGAAGAAAAGGGAGGTGGTGGGCACTGGCACATTTTATCTGCTAGGCGCTGCTGCGTGTGCTATCTCATTTGGTCTTCTCAACAGTCCTGTGAATTAGACTTTATGGATGACGAAGTCAGAGACTCTGAAGGTCGAGTGACTTAGCTATGGTCAGGAAGCGAAGGTACCTGTGGCTCCAATGCAGCAGCTCCATCCGGGCACCTTACCAGCATGGCTGGCCAGCACCTCAGCTAGATTCCCCTTCCCTTTCTTTTTCTTCTAGAGGCTGGGGTTAGACTCAATGGTCACGTGCTCTTCCTGGGAAAGGGGCCTGGGCAGAAGACAGCCGAAGGAGTCCCTCTCCATCAGAGACAGTCTTAGGACTTGGCAAGCTAGCTGCTGCTCAAGCATTTAAAAAAAAAAAAAAGGCTAAGAGAACAAGTACAGGGTGGTCTCCTGTCTCCGTGTTTGATCTGCAACTTGCTTTTTTGTTTTTGTTTTTGAGATGAAGTCTCACTCTGTCACCCAGGCTGGAGTGCAGTGGCGTGATCTCAGCTCACTGCAACCTCCGCCTCCTGGGTTCAAGCGATTCTCAAGTGATTCTCCTGCCTCAATCTCCTGAGTAGCTGGGATTACAGGTGCATACTGCCATGCCTGGCAAATTTTTGTATTGTTTTAGTAGAGACGGGGTTTCTCCATGTTGGCCAGGCTGGTCTCAAACTCCTGACCTCAAGTGATCCACCCATCTTGGGCTCCCAAAGTGCTGGGATTACAGGTGTAAGCCACTGTGCCTGGCTGCTTTTTTTTTTCTTGGTTCGACATTATAATCTGTCAGTATTAACTATAGATCTACATGAATCCAGTTCATTCCTTTTCATTTTTTATATTTTTCTTTCTTTTTGAGACAGTGTCTTGCTTTGTTGCCCAAGCTGGAGTGCAGTGGTGTGATCACGACTCAACGCAGCCTCGACCTCCTGGGCTCAAGCCATCCTCCCACCTAACTCCTGAATAACTGGCACCATATGTGTTCACCACCATAACTGGCTAATTTTTAAATTTTTTTTGTACAGATGGGATCTCACTATGTTACCTATGCTGGTCTCAAACTCCTGAGCTCAAAAAAACTTCCTGTCTTGGCCTCCCAAAGTGTTGAGATTACAGGTGCGAGCCACTATGCCTGGCCATTACCTTTTAAAAATCATTTATTACTTATTTTTAGTTTTAGAGCCAGGGTCTCACTCTGTTGTCTGGACTGGAGTGCAGTGGTGTGTTCATAGCTCACTGTAACCTTGGACTCCTGGGCTTAAGTGACTCTTCCTGCCTCAAACTCATGGGTACCTAGGACCACAGGTGCATGCCACCATGCCCGGCTAAGTTTTTTAAAACAATTTTTGGTAGAGATGGAGTCTCACTGTGCTGCCCAGGTTGGTCTCAAACTCCTGGCCTCAAAGGATCCTCCTGCCCCAGCCTCCCAAAGTGTTGGGATTACAGGCGTGACCCACCACACCCAGCTGTGTGGTCTGGGGTGGGTCTGCCCACAGAGTGCTGAAGGAACAGATGCAGGGCTAACCTGAGAGCACTTAGTGCACACACGAGCAAGGGCAGTGGGGCTGAGGCTCACAGTCAGTGTCAGGAAAGATGAAGGGTCAGGGAGAGTGGCAGCTGCGGGGTCAGGAAGGCTGGAGTGACTATTTCAGGTTCATCATTAGGCCGTGGAAGCCTGCCTAGCGCGTGTAAGGGGCAGGGAGGTGATGGTTCTCATCTCCATTTGTCTCCTTTCTCCCTGTTTGTTCGTTGCTTAGACCAGTGACCACCTGACATTTGACTTTCCTCCCATGAACTAGCCTGAGGGCAGCCCTGGTGCACAACACGCTGGAAGTCAGACAGGCTGGGCTGCCCTGTTCCTGGGCACGCTCCCCTACCACCTCTTTTGCTTGGTACCCTTAGAGGGGATAAACGTTCAGAATATTGGAGAAAGCCCTTTGAAAGTTCCTGTATTCATGGATACCTGCTATCCAGTATGTTCTAATTATCTCTCTTTCTGTTCGGGGAAAGGTGTTGTTTACTTGCTCCTGTTTTCTTTCCAATCTGATTTCAAACCAAGTAACATCATCAGAGGGACTTGAAATGCCCACAGCCACAAAAGCTGTCATGGTGAATTTCTTTCTGGACCAGTCAACCCAGAGTGTGACCCCAAGGAACGGTGCAAATTGCAACTAGGTGACAGCTAAGTACAACACAAATGTGTCGCAGACCTCATAAGCTCAGGGAGAGTGACAGAAACAGGCTGAAAATTAATATGTCATACACACATCCCTGGCTTGTCTGTCTGTCTGATTTAACCACATGTATGCTTCTATCAGCACTGATAATCTCCAGCCACTAAATGGTCTTCTTGGGATTTTGAATGCCTTTAAAATGAACATTTCTGCACAGAGCTACCCTTACAGATAAGAAGAGTTGGAAAATGCTTTGGGATGTGATTTGAAAGACGCTAAAATGCACCCCTGTCCCAAATCTTCTCCCTTGCCACCATGCTTGACATTCCCCCAATCAAAGGCCCTTATTTGGGAGTTCAGAAGGCATCTGCTAATGTCAGATACATTTACCCTCAAGAGGCAGCAGGTTGAACAGTTAGCAAACAACTCTCCCTCCGTCTATCTTTCCCTTTCTTCCTTCTTCAGTACTATAAGGGACCACCATGTACTACCTCAGACTTCTTTTTTGTTGTTGTTTTTTTGCTTTTTTTTTTTTTTTTTGAGACAGTCTGCCTCTGTCCCCAGGCTGGAGTACAATGGCACCATCTCGGCTCGCTGCAAGCTCCGCCTCCTGGGTACACGCCATTCTCCTGCCTCAGCCTCCCCAGTAGCTGGAACTACAGGCATCCGCCACCACGCCCGGCTAATTTTTTGTATTTTTAGTAGAGACAGAGTTTCATCGTGTTAGCCAGGATGGCCTCAATCTCCTGACCTCGTGATCCGCCCACCTCAGCCTCCCAAAGTGCTGGGATTACAGGCTTGAGCCACCATGCCCAGCTTACCTCAGACTTCTTAAACAGGGGCTCCAGACTGGGGCTGCAGTGCTTCCACGATGTGGCCTGTCATTTAGTGTGTGTGTTATATGCACGTACTCCTCTAGAGGGGCGTCCCTAATTTTCACTGCATTTTCAAGTGGGTCCCTGAGTCCCTACTGTGTAAGTTTCATTAAATTAGCTGTACTAATGTTGTCAATTTAGAAGGTTGGCCCAGGACCCTAAAAAAGAGGGAGTTTGAAGGGCTTCACAGCAGACCTTGATCACATTTGAGCGACTTTTTGATCATGCCCAAGGATCCCCTCTTACTTCCACATCTGCCCTCCTTTATCCTCCCTCCAACACTACATATACACTCTCTGCAGAATAATAGTACAGGATGAGAATCTCTAATCTGAATATCTGAAACCCTAAATGCTCCAAAATCTGAAAATTTTTGAACACCAACACGATGCCGCAAGTGGGAAAGTCCACACCTGACCTCATGTGACAGGTCACAGTTAAAACACAGGTGCATGACAAACAGTTTATTCAGCGTCCCCAAGGGGAAAAAGACCCCCCAGCTCCCTTTAGTCTGGATGTATCTTTTCCTCGCATGCCCAGATTCCCCATGTAAGCTCACCCACCAAGTGTAATAAAATGGCATGTGTGCAGGCCAGATGCAACGATAGCATGCAGCCCATGATGCCCTACATAGGGCAAAGACCTATATGCATTGCACACTGTGCTGTTTTGCTTATTCTCTGCTCTGTGGAATAAAGATATTGTTGAAAATGCTAAAAAGACCTGCATATATCCCTATGGGGAACACAGATAAGAAAAAAGGACGCATCTATGTTTATCCATAGCACAGAAAGTCAAGCTGTTGGAGAAATTGGACCGCAGTGTAAGTGTAAAACATCTTACAGAAGATTACGGTGTTGGAATGACCATCATGAAACAGAAGGATAAACGAAATTCTATGCTGAAAGTGACGAACAGATGTTCATTAAAACAGAAAAATAATGCATAAAGCTGAAAATGGAGAACTTGATCATGTATCAAAGGAATGTGTTCATCAGTGTTGCAGTGAACACATGTAACATGATGGTATGCCGATCGTGAAGCAAGTAAAGATCTATCAGAGTAAATTAAAAGTTGAAGGGAACTGTGAGTATTTAACAGGCTGGGTGCAGAAATTTGAGAAAAGATACAGCATTAAGTTTTTAAGGAGTCGTGGTGCTAAAGCATCTACTGATCACAAAGCAGTGGAGAAATTCATTGACAAGGTTGCCAAGGTCATCGCTGATGAAAACCTGACGCCAGAACAACTCTACGATGCTGATGAAATATCACTGTTTTGGCATATACGGCCCCATAAAGACACTGACTACAGCTGATGAGACAGTCCCTATAGGAACTCAGATGCCAAGGACAGTATTCTGAGCTGGGATGTGCTAATGCAGCAGGCACACATTAAGTGTCATCTTGCTGTGGTAGGCGAGTTTGCATCCTCACTGTTTTCATGGACTGAATTTCTTGCCAGTCCAATATAATGCTAATAAAAAAGACCTGCATCATCAGGGACATCTTTTCTGGTTAATTTCACAAACATTTTGTACCAGTGGCTCATGCTCAACTACAGGGAAGCTAGATTAGATGACAATGGCAAGATTTTGTTACTCCTTGACAACCGTTCTGCTCATCCTCCAGCTGAAAATTCTCATCAAAAACAATGTTGATACCATGTACTTTCCACTAAATGGGACTTCATTTATTCAGCCATGTGACCAGGGTAACCTTAGATCTATGAAGAATAAATATAAGAACTCTTTCTTGAACAGCACGTTAGCAGCAGTGAACAGAGGGATGGGTGTGGAAGCTTTTTCAAAAGGAGTTGAGCATGAAGGATGCCTATATCCTGTTGCCAGTGCTTGGAACACAGTGACTAGAGACACGGTGGTGCATACCTGGTACAGTCTCAGATCTGCGACTGTGTTCAGTGATGGTGATGAATAAGGTGGTGACTTTGAAGGATTCCATATGTCATGTGAGAGAAAAATGATGTCTGCCTTCCTTATATATGCGAAAAAGCTTCCTTTAGAATCTGTCAGTAAGCCGGAGGAAGTGAATATTGAAGAAGTTTTTAATCTCGATCATCGGGGTCCAGTTGTTCATTCATTCACCAATGGTGAAATAGCCTAAATGGTTCTGAATCAAGGAGATCATGACAATAGTGATGATAAAGTCGTTAATACTGCAGGAAAAGTGCCGACAGACAACAGGGTGAACATGCGCGGTGAGCTTATTGCGGGACTAGAGCAGCGTGCGTTTATAACAGAACAGAAAATCATGTCAGTTTATGAAATCAAAGAGACACTTCTAAGACAAAAATCATTGTTAATGAGGCTGATGGCTCTGGAGGCAACATTTAAAGAAGCCATCCAGCAGAATACCTTGTCTTCCCTAGAGGACCCACTTCCTGGTCCCTCAGCTGCTTCTGATGTTTCTTCTCACCTGAAAAAAAACATACAGTTTGCAATTGCCTTTTAATCAAAATACAGCATCATAGGTGGAGACCGAAAGCCATCTACTTGCTGTTGCTGTGGTGTAACAGTTGATGCAGGTGTTCTGGTAATGCTACTGTGCGGCCGAGTTACCCCGAACACGTTGTGCATTCACTGTGTTAATGGTGTGTCATTCTTTTCACTGTTAAGTGTCTGTGTGTGAATAAGTGTAAGAAGATGATTGTTTATTGGTAACAATAAATTCAGAGTCAGGAATGATGGTGATGCTAAACAACCAGATTGTCCGCATGGGTGACTGAGATAGTGACACCTTTGCTTTCTGATGGCTCAATGTGTACAAACTGTTTCAAGCACAAAATTATTTTAAATATTGTGTAAAATTACCTCTAGGCTACACGTATGAGGTGCATATGAAATATAAATGAATTTCATGTTTATTTATTTATTTTTTTAGACGGAATCTCGCTGTGTTGCCCAGACTGGAGGACAGAGGTGCAGTCTCAGCTCACTGCAGCCTCCATCTCCCAGGTTCAAGAGATTCCTCTGCCTCAGCCTCCCGAGTAGCTGGGATTATTACAGGCATGCACCACCACGCCCAGCTAATTTTTGTATTTTTTGGTAGAGAAAAACACCATGTTGGCCAAGCTGGTCTCAAACTCCTGACCTCAAGTGTCTGCCCACCTTGGCCTTCCAAAGTGCTGGGTTTACAGGCTTGAGCCACAGCGGCTGGCCAAATTTCATGTTTAGACTTGGGTCCCATCCCTAAGATATCTCATCATATATATGTAAATATTGCAAAATCTTAAAAAACCTGAAATCCAAAACACTTCTGGTTCCAAGCTTTTCAGATAAGGGCATACTCAATTTGTATATAATGTATTAAGCACATACAACATGGCAGGCACTAGGCTTAGCTCTACATACACTATCTTATTTAATCCATATAACCACCTTTGAAGATCAATGCTATTATTGCCCCCATTCTACAGATGGTGAAACTGAGGTTTACGGCAGTTGATTAACTTGCCAAGGTCACCCATATAATAAAAAGCAAAATGAGGCTTCCATCTCTGGTAGCCTTATTCCAGAGTCCACACATTTAACCACTATGTCACTGGTTCACAAACTCGAGTGATATTGAAACCACCTGGAAGGCTTGTGAAAACTCAGATTTCTGGGCTTCTAGAGTTTCTGATTAAATAGGTCTGGAGGGTGGGGCCTAAGAACTGGCATTTCTAACAAGCTCAGCTGCTGCTGCTGCTGCTAGCCTGGGGAGCCCTGTGCCCTGTGGTGAAGCTAATCAGCTCCTCCCTTGCACAGGCTCCTTCCACAGCACCAGAGGGAAGCTAAAAATGTGTTCATTTGATCAGATATTTTTGTAAAATTAAAAAATATAGACAGAGCATGGTAACCCAGTGCTTTGGGAGGCCAAGCAGCGTGGATTGTTTGAGGCCAGGAGTTCAAGATCAGCCTGGGCAACACAGCGAGGCCTTGTCTCTACAAAAACAAAAAATTAGCTAGGCATGGTGGTGGGAATCTCTAGTCCTAGCTACTGGGGAGGCTGAGGCAGGAGGATCACTTGAGCCCAGGAGTTTGAGGTTACAGTGAGCTATGATGGTGCCACTGCACTCCAGCCTGGGCTACAGAACAAGATTATATATATATAAAATAGATAATATATATTATCTATAAAATACATAATATAATATATATTATCTTTTTTATATATAAAAGACACTTGTGTATTATTTTCTTAAAGCAGATCCTTCAAATTATTTAAGCTTTGAGTCCCCCCAAAGCCTGATCTGCCCAGACCCTGGTGTCTTCCTTCAGTTACGGTTCTCTTGTTTTTATCTCAGAGCCAGCTCACATTACAAAATCGAGGCCCATGAGCCATAGCTACCTCTCTCCCCAGCACGCTAGGATTTCATGAGGTTCTTAAGTCTGGCTATATCTACTGACACAATCCGTCAGCAGGTTTCAGATCAAGATGGGACTAAAGTAGCTTACTGTATTAAAGGGATCACCTCAGCCTCCAGGATATCCTAGCCTGAATCTGATTTGAGCTCTCAAGTGGTGTCACCAACGGCCTTTGTAGGAAGGATAGGGAGACAGAGAGGCTCCTTTTTATGCCTGGACCTGGGAGGCCCGCCTCAGGCTAGTCGCAGTGGCAGCGAGGAAACCCCTTTCTTTATTCTGGGAAGAGAACTTGCAGCCACATGGCAATGGAGGGAGTGGATGCTCTTCAGGACGGGCTGTTTCAAACCTTCCACCTGGCAAGAGCCCAACACCATCACACAGGACTGTGAGCATAGTGTTTGAGGAACAGGAAGAAGAGGAAGGAGGGAAATAAACACCTGACCTTTCTACAGTGACTTGGAGGCTGAAGATCCCCCCACGCCATTCCTACCACACCGCAAGCATGAAATCACAGTACCCTGGCGTCATATGTTGTTTAAGAGATTTTCTTGTCTCCTGTCCAACATATAATTGAAATACCACTGGTATTAAAAGGGGCAGAAACAGAAATTATTTTAAGAATAGATGTAATCCAACATATTAAAAATATTATCACATCAGCATATAATCAATATAAAAATGATTAATAAGATATTTTACAGTTTTTTCATAGTAAGACTTTGAAATCCAGTGTGTCTTTACATTGCATCACATCTCAGTCTGCACGCTAAATTTTCTTTCTTGTCTTTATTTCATAAGCTAGACTTTATTAAAATTAGAATTCTCTGCTCTGTGAGGGAGTCAAGGCGGCAGGGGGCTGGGGTGTCAGCGCTGCCATGGTGTGCACACACCCAGCCGGGCTCCAGCAGCACCTGGGCTTGGCCCCAACCTGGTTCCAAGATCAGGGTGGGTGCAGGGAGCAGGGGGAGGCCAGGCAGTGGGAGCACACATTTCTAAGCCTACAGCTGCACCCGGGAGAGCAGGCTCCTGCCTGCTTCCAGCCCCCAAGAGCACAGGGAGGCCTGGGTCTGCAGTACCAACTTGGGCGGCTGCAGCTGTGCCGGGGAAGGTGGGGCGCCTGCCTGCTCCTGGCCCCCATAGGCTCTGTGCAGTGACAGCTCAGCAGCGCCTCCCCTCCTACAGCCGGCGTCATGGTCGTGGCCATCCCAGACAGGCCGCCACTGCCATCGATACCTGATTTGAATCTATAAAGCACTCATTTTCCTGTTCTATATCTTATATAATAAGCTATACATGATATGATGCTATGCATGTTTGTTTTATGTACAATATATTTCACATACAAAAATTTAACCTCCCATCTCAATTAAAAAAGAAAAAAAACTACATACTTGAGGGCACTTGTGTATCTTTTTATAAACCCTCTACAACTACCAGTGAAACTTAAATAGAGGATATACTCAGTATAGTTTTGCTTAAAAAAAGAAAAAAAACATTTTCTATCAAAAATGTCCATTAGGATGGCCTTACAAATGATTTAAAAAGCAGATAGTAAGTAAGAATTAGACATAGGAGCAATTGCTAAATTTGGATCCCAAGTGCCTAGAAACAAAAAGAATAAGAACAGTTTTAGAAGAGAGATGGAGTGATATTTTGCCATACTTATTACATATGTGCATGTCCTTTCTTCATTTATTGTCAGATTTAGTCGTGAGCACCACAATCTAGATTTTAAAACCAGTTAGATTAAATTATGTCCTCTTACAATGATGACTATAATAAAAATGTATTTAAATATATATATCATCTAACTAATATATATTAAGTAGGCATTCAAATATGACTTCTATTTTTCTTCCTACCTTTTCTACAGCCTCTCCTCACACTATCATTGCTAGTACTTCTTATTTACATTCAAACTACAAGTCAATTAAGTCAGGGATTGTGACTTAAATTCAAAGGGGTAAATTTGGTTTTTAACTCCTTTTTCATTTTAATAGAATGATGGTGGTGATACCAATATCTTCTTATAATTTGCTCATGTATTTCTCTCATATATAAATTTGTGTTGTGTTATTTTACCCTGAGATGATGATATTGCTCTTCTAAATGAATGTGTGATATCTCTAGAAACAGCTGAGGTCTAATGGAAGCAGCACTAGACTAGATGTCATAACCTGTGTTCTAATTTCAGTTCTACCACATATTCTATATGTGATTTGGGTTTCTTCACCTGTAATACTGGAATATTAATGCCTATAATATAAAACTGTTATAAATATCTGTGAATATATAAAGACATTTAATAAAAATAAAAAATTAATACAAAAAAAGAATTATCTGCTCTGTGAAATACAATGTTAAAATAATGAAAAGGGGCCGGGTATAGCGGCTCATACCTATAATCCCAGCACTTTGGAGGCCAAGGTGGGAGGATCACCTGGAGGGCCAGGTGTTCGAGACCAGCCTGGGTAACATGGTGAAACTCTGTCTCTATTAAAAATTCAAAAATTAGCCAGGCATGGTGGCACATGCCTGTAATCCCAGCTACTCAGGAGGCTGAGGCACGAGAATCGCTCCCAGGAGGTGGAGGTTGCAGTTAGCCGAGATTACGCCACTGCACTCCAGCTTGGGTGACAGAGCAGTCTCTATCCCAAAAGTAAAATAAAATAATGAAAAGATAAACTACAGACTGGAAGAAAATGTTTTTAAAACACCCAGTTGATAAACTACTTGTGACCAAATATGCAGAGAACTGTTACAATCAATAGTAAGAAACTAAACAACCCAATTAAGAAATGGACAAAGTATTTTAATAGACATCAAAGAAGATACACGAATGGCAAATAAATATATTAAAGACGCTCATTGTCATTTTTCTGGTTTTACTCATTAGAATTATCATTAGTATTTTTTAATTTCTATTTTTAATTTTAGTATTTTTAGTATACCCATGTGTGGATTTGTTACATGGGTATATTGCGTGATGCTGAGGTTTAGGCTTCTAATGATTCCATAGCCCAAATAGTGAACGCAGTACCCCATAGGTAGTTTTTCAACCCTTCCCCTCCTCTGCTTCCACCTCTTGTAATCCCCAGTGTTTATTGTTCCCATCTTTGTGTCTGTGTATACCCAATTTTATTTTATTTTTATTTATTTATTTATTTTTTTTTTGAGACGGAGTCTCGCTCTTTCGCCCAGGCTGGAGTGCAGTGGCCGGATCTCAGCTCACTGCAAGCTCCGCCTCCCGGGTTTACGCCACTCTCCTGTCTCAGCCTCCCTAATAGCTGGGACTACAGGCGCCCGCCACCATGCCCGGCTAATTTTTTGTATTTTTTAGTAGAGACGGGGTTTCACGGTGTTAGCCAGGATGGTCTCAATCTCCTGACCTCGTGATCTGCCTGCCTCAGCCTCCCAAAGTGCTGGGATTGCAGGCGTGAGCCACTGCGCCCAGCCCATGTATACCCAATGTCTAAGCTCCAACTTATAAGTAAGAACATGTGGTATTTGGTTTTCTGTTCCTGCGTTAGTTTGCTTAGGATAATAGCCTCCAGCTGCATCTACGTTGCTGCAAAGGACATAATTTTGTTCTTTTTTATGACTGCATCGTATTCCATGATGTACAGGTACCACATTTTCTCTATACAATCCACTGTTGTTGGGTATCTGGGTTGATTCCATGTCTTTGCTGCTATGAATAGTGCTGCAAAAACGTCCTAGTGCAGGTGGACACTAAATTGTCAACAGATAAAGTGAAATGTGGCCCTAACAAAATAATAAAGTATGTTTAATGGAAAAATATGTTCTACCGCCTCCGTTTTTAAATTTATGCTAAATTAAGTTGTATTAAAACATCAGATCCTCAGTTGAACCAGCTATATTTCACATGATCTATACACGTGGCTAGCACTGGAAGTACAGCTAGAAGATGGTACAAACTGGCCCTCTGGGGACAGCAGTTGATAGAGTGAATGAGAATGTCTATGTCTCTGGAATAATGGTAATGATAGCAGTAGTAACTCTCTGGAGAACTCACAGAAAAGATGGAGAGCTTTGGAATTTGGAGAAAAGCAAAAAAAGAAAATCCAAGTGGTTAGGATTCCTATTACAGAACCTCATATACCTGGAATAACTCCTTTTCAGCAGTTATTACCATGCTCATCAATATATTGTTTGTGTGATGACTTGCTTAGAGTCTGACTCATTTGCTAAGCCATAAGCTCCATGAGGGTAGGAAATATGCGTCTCTTATTCACCATAATATCTACAGAGCCCAGCACCGTGCCTGCTACCAGAGCTCTTGGTACTGTTGAAAGAATAAATTCAAAAGCTGCACTAAATCCTTTGAAGACAAGGTGGGGCAGGGTTTATGTGATTCTGCCCAGCATAAGCAAATCAGCCCAAACAGAGGGTTGACATCTGAGCAAGACTGGCAAAGGCAGACTACAGTTTAGCTAAAAACACAGAACTACCAAACTGAGTAGAGTGTCTCCATTTTACAAGTGAAATAATTTGAGAAGGTCTGGGGTGGGGCTTGAGAATTGGCATTTTTAACACATTCCCAGAGGGCCACACCTACCTCACATCGATCTGCATATCTACCTCACCTTGGAGGATCTGCTTCTACAGCCAGGGACTCTGCCACCCTCACCATACTTTCTAGGCTCAGTGGCCTGGCTGACCTCCTCTCCCTGAGAGCCACACTGGTCCCCAGAAGTGACAGCAGGGGCAAGTGGTTCTTCTCCCAGCCTGTGTGGCTGGTGCCCTGGAGTAGCAGGGACTCGGTGCAGATTTTGTCTTCCTCCCAGCCCTGCCCAACTCAGAGGTTCCAGCCATTTCCTCCTCTGACAGTGTCTGCTAGGTCTGCCCTGGAGGTGACAGCCAGGCATGCGGAATTAGAGGGCTGGCAGGTGCCTCAGAAACCTGGCATGATCCTCGGCCTCCACATACCACCCAGTCTATTTTAAACATCTAACATCTTAGTTAACATCTAAGAGTGAGCTTGTCACTGCTTCTGCTTGATCTATCTCCCACTGGCTTTTTTTTTCCCCCAATGATAAAATACATATAACACAAAACTCATCATTTCACCCATTCCAGTGATTTTTTAAGTGCACAACTCAGTGGTGTTCAGCACATGCACATTGCTGTGCAACCATCACCACCATCCATCTCCAAAACTTTTCTATGCCCCAAGTAGAAACTCATTACCCATTAAACAATAATGCTCCATTCTTCCCACCCCTCAGCCCCTAGTTACCTCTATTCTAGGTTCCTCATATAAATGGAATCAAAAAATATTTATCTTTTTGTGTCAGACTTAATTTCACTTAGCACGTCTTCAAGGTTCTTGCATATTGTAGCACGTGTCATAGTTTCGCCCATTTGAAGGGTGATGAATATTCCACTGTAGACAGGCACATCACATTTCATTCATAGACTGACCAGCTGGCGGACACTTCTATTGTTTCCACGTGTGTGCTATTGTGAAAAATGCTGATATGAACCTTGAGGTGCAAGGTGTGGTCCCTGCTTTCAGTTCTCTTGGGTATATACCGAGAAGCGGAATTGCTGGAGCATAGGGTGATTCTATGGTTACTATTTTTTCTTTTTTTGAGGAGTTGTCATATTGTTTCCCACAGACATTGAATCTGATCACTCACCTAGGAATCGTTCACAAGAAACAAGGATCTCCTGAAAACTTCACCAGTATCTTCCAAAAAGGACTTGAGCCAAGGGACTTACAGCTCAAAGTCAAGGTCGGAAGAGGCTTAACTAACCTCCTCACCTCTATAGGTGGAAAGATGGCACTGCAGGGGACCCTCCGAGGACCTGGCACCCAATGCCCTCACTTTACAGAATGAGAACATGGGAGTTCAGAGAGGTGAAGACGCCACACAACTTTGGCTGGCTTCTTATCTGCCCAGGCCTCAATCCAAATGTCACCTCCTCAGAGACCCTGGTTACCCTGTCTATGTAGTCCTCCCACCCTCAATCACTCGCTAGCCTTGTTTTGTTTTCTGTGCGTTACAGTCTAAAATTATCTTACTCATTTATCTCCTTGTTTTTTCTCTGTATCCTCACATAGATGTAAGCTGGGGGAACTGGTACCTTATCTGCCTTACTCGGGACCCACCCCCAGCCTCTGGAACTGTGCCTGGCAGGCTGTAAGCACAAGAGTAGTTTTACATAAATGAATGAAATATGAATGCCTTACTAAAACGTATACACAGCTCTAATGTTTGCAAGAGAGATACACTGAGACCTTCACAATTCTCGCAAGCATAAAATCTTTCCATAAAAATGAACAGCCAGTTTTTAAAAGACAGACAAAGCCACTCTGAGATGCTCGCTAAGTGACTGACGGCAGCTCCTCAGTCCTTGCAATGAGTCTAAAGCTCAATGTTAACTCTGCGAATCCCAGACCTCTGCTGTCTCTGCAGGCTGGGCTGGATACGGAAGGGTTAACGTTCCCCCAGGGAGCTGAGGTCTTTGATTATGATCACACCTATAATTTTCTTTCCATTAAGATGTTGAAGCCTTTTGGCTGTTCTAAGGATGACAGAAACGGTTTTCTAAGTAATGGTCTCTTCTGGCGTAAAAATGCTGTAGGTAATGGGAAGGAAGGGAGGAGAGAGAGGGACGTGGCCTCTCACCCCATCTCTGTATTCAATCGATGGTGCTGTTTCTGCTCCTGATGTTTTAATAGGACTCATCATGGATTGTGGCAGAATTGCCAGGAATGGCAGATGTGGTTTTACTATTTTTATTTCTGATTGAACACTGAACAGAGCACGGTGAGACTTTGTCCTGAGCCTGAACTACAGCTAACTGGGGGGCAGGGAGGTGAGACCACCATAAGCCACACTTGCTCGGGACCTGGGGATTTCCGCTTGTGGCTTAGTGCTCCCCTCTGCCTCCCCTTGCCATCCTCACAGGCCTCTGTCCTGGCCTCTCTCTTAGTTGCTGTGCTTCTGCTAAGGCTGAGCTGCTTGTCCCTGGCCAGGCTAAGCTGTCCATATTCCCTGCAGTGGCGGTGGGATTGGGAGGGAAGAAGCAGAGCAAGTGACCCAGCCCAGAGGGAGTCATCCAGGGTGTGGCCTGTCAGTGGTCCTGCCCAGGTGACTGCTGGGATGGGGACAGCCCTGGGGGACTAGCGGGGAAAGTCATTTCTCCTTTCTCAGTCTGCTGTGTCTCTTCCCTCTTCCTCCTCCTCTTCTTCCTCCTCCTCCTCCTCACCAAGCCATACTCCTTCCTCCCCTCGGCCAGCTCCTGTGAAAGACTCTTTCCACCTGACTTAGGTCGCTGAACCCCCTGTGACCCCACTGACCTCATGTGTATTTATGATGAGCCTGACTTCTTTGAGGGCAGCATCTGCTTCTTCACGGGCCGTTCATGTATTTAATGCAAACAAATGTTGGGAGGCCGAGATGGGTAGGTCAACTAAGGTCAGGAGTTCAAGACCAGCCTGACCAACAAGGTGAAGCCCCATCTCTACTAAAAATACAAAAATTAGCTGGGTGTGGTGGCAGGCACCTGTAGTCCCAGCTGAGGGGCTGAGACAGGAGAATGGCTTGAGCCCGGGAGGCAGAGGAGGTTGCAGTGAGCTGAGATCGCGCCACTGCACTTCAGCCTGGACGACGAAGCGAGACTCCGTCTCAAAAAAAAAAAAGGGGGGTAGAGGCTGGGGACACCCATGAGGAGCTGTAGCCTAGGAGGCGAGGGCAGAGAGAAGCAACCAGAGACGTGGCTGGGGATGCAGAGCAGTGGAGAGTCATGGGTGCTGAGGGAGGAGAGGACTTCAAGGGGAAGATAAGGCTGTGGAGTCCTACAGAGACAGAGCAAGAGAGATCGAGAGAGGGAGAAGGCACCAAAAGAGGTTTTGGGATTCAAGAATTAGAAAATCACCAGAGAACTTGGAGAGGTGGCAATTTTGTCACCATCACAAAGGGAAAAGCTAGACGGAAGAGTTAACAAGTGAGTGCAGGATGGTTACCTGTGCCGGTAAGATGCCCCTTCAGATAGCTCACAGAGTATTCATTGATGTGCCAATGTAACTGAGACCTGCAAAAGTACGCATGTCCACAGCAGAACATGGTGGTTCATCTCTGTAATCCCAGCACTTCGGGACACCAAGTCCAGGAGTTTGAGACCAGTCTGGGTAACACAGTGAGACCTTGTCTATGCAAAAGAAAAAAAAAAAGAAAAAGAACAAAATTAGCCAGGCGTGGATGTGGTGGCACACTCCTGTAGTCCCAGCTACTTGGGAGGAGGAGGTGGGAGGATTGCTTGAGCCCAGGAGGTCAAGGCTACAGTGAGCTGAGATGGGACCACTGCACTCCAGCCTGGGTGACAGAGCAAGACCCTGTCAAACAAAACAAAACAAAACAAAACAAACAAACATAAAAAAACTCATATCCTTTGGCTCAAAATTTTATTTCTAGGCATACAATATAGACAAAGATGGAGACATCAGGTTAGTTACCTCAACACTATTTATAATTGTGAGAAAATGAAAACTGCCCAAGTATCCAATTTGAATATCAAAGATGAAATATCAGTGAACTGTTACCGTTATTATAAATATTGAATCACCTAAGATTACAATATTATGTTAAACCAAACTTCAGGGTATAAAACACTATATTCAGAAATCTGTAAAATAAAAAGTCGGCAAAAAGTCTAGCTGTCTGTCTGTCAATCTATCCACCTACCATCTATTTCTCTAGCTCTATAGAGAAAAAGACTGAAGAGGAAACCTGTACATTAGTAGTCAGTGGTTATGTCTGTACTGTGGCTCGTGAGTGACTTTTACTTGCTCCTTTATATTTTTCCGTATTTTCCAAATTTCTGTAGTAGTTATGAGTCATGCCTATAAACAGGGAAACAGAAAAAGTTGCTTTTAAAATGAAAAGCAACTTCTGCCTGTGGTGAAGGTAGAAGCAAGGAATGAAGATTGTCTTCTAAAAAGTCCTGCAGTGAAGTGGCAAGAAGAAAGAAAGCAGTAACTCAAGGGGTAGCTGGTTTGCGAAGACTTGGCTTGGGGTTATTTTACTTTATTTTTTTAGAGATGGGGTCTTGCTATGTTGCCCAGCCTGGTCTCCAACTCTTGATGTCAAATCCTCTGCAGCCTTGGCCTCCAAAATGCTGGGATTACAGGCGTGCACCACCATGCCCAGTTCAACTTGGGCTTATTTTTTAAGACAGGATGCTCTAGACCATCCTTTTAGGCAAAGGAGAATGCAATAGAGAGGGTGAGACTGAAGACTCAAAAGGATGGCAGTCATTCACGAGAATGGCCCTGACTTCAAGGGGTTCTCACGAAGTCAGCTCAGCAACCAGGAGAGGCTGGTCTGGGAGGGAAGACGGTCTGAAGCTGGGGCCATCACCGCTGCCCAAGCCAGCTGCCCTCCCAGGTCCTCTTCTGTTAAAGGCTCTCATCTGCAGGTGCAGGGCTGCAAAGCAGAGCCATCTTTGAAGCCTTCCTCAAGGATCCTGTCTACTCTTCTTTGGGTGTCTCCTGTGCCCATCTTTTTCTTCCTATTCTCACTTCCACTGTTAGCCTCAGATCCTAATGTCTCCAAGGGATGACCAAAGTCCCTGCCCTTTGACCTCTGCCTCCAACTGCTCCCGCTGCCCCCACCCCCATGGTGCTTGCTTTCCCTGGCTTGGGGGTCTTTGGCTATGCTGTTCCCTGCTCTTAAAATCTTCCCATTACCTTCTCTGGGCCAATTCCTGGTCATCCTCCAGACTCAGCTCCAGTGTCCCCTCCCAGGGAGGCCTCTCTGACTCTCCCACTCAGCTCCAGCCTGTCCGGAGGATCCTTCCCTGATGTTTGTCCTGGCATTGAGTAGGCAGCGCCATGTGCCTTTACTTCTCTGGATACCCCATAGGATGGTGTGAAGACGGGGCCATGCTTCTATCTGTCGTCTTAACCTTAACATCTAACCTGATACCTGGGACTCAGGGAATTCTTGGTGAGTTTTGATGAAGGAAGGAGTGATGTGCACAGCTTATTCCATTCAAGGAAATGATGAGGGGAAGGAACCAACATTTGTCTTCTGTCTACTCAGGCATTATACAAAGTGTAGTATCCTAAGTGCTTTGAATATGCTATTGCAATAAGTCTCAGATAACACAGGGAGGCGAAGGTTATTATTACTCTTTTGCAGATGAGGAAACAGGCTTAGAGAGGGAAAATAGTTCCCTGGAATGTATCCAATTTGCACATAGTTAGCACCCATAGCTAACTCCAAAGTCCCCACAGGGGCAGACTGTGTCATCCCTCTATCTCCTTCTCCAAGAAACTTCCTGGTGATTGATTCCCATGCCTAGGGAACTAGAAAGTTACCCCTTTGCATAAGTTCTAACAAATAGCTTTGTATCACGCACACATCTTTAAATAGCTATTTCTTTTCTTCACAACAGGCTGAGAAATCCTTGCAGGCAGGAACTGTCTTATTCATCTTTCTACAACCCACGGTTCTTGGCAAGTTGTAAGTGTCGTGTAAATATTTACTGACCTGATTATCAATCAAATTATTTGTGATTTATTAAGCGAAACTAGAATGTTGGATTTTCTGGAGTCAGAGGAGGAAGTATTTTTGAGCAGATGGCCTATTCCGCCACTCATCAAATTATACTAGATGGGTCATTTTCTAAGCACAGGGCCAACCCTCAGGCTATAGAGAGAACACATTTAAATTCGTGATGAATTCATTTAAAATTCCAGGACAAGAAATCTTTCAGGAGCACTAACGACATCCCCATTTAAAACTAAATTAATTCTGTGTGGTTTAAATGTTATTATAGTGAAGCGCAAACGAACGTCATTGTGATGAGGCCCTGCTTCTGAAAAGGAATCCATTAATAGAGTCAATCATCATAGTTTCGCTATTCATTAATACTACTTGACGTCGATGCTACGTCACTCTTCTCAGTTCGTTTAGTCAATACATATTTATGGACCACCCATTCCGACCACGCAGGGGACGGGGTGCTTAGAAAAACACAACAGAGATGGAAGGCGCGGCCCTGCCCTGTAGCTCCTCGCGGCCCCACATGTGGTCTCACAGCCGGCCGCCTTAGCATCCCTTGGGAGCTTGTTAGAAATGCAGGCTTTCTGACCTACTAAATCAGAGTCTCCAGTTTAGCCACATCCCCAGAAGATTTGTATGGCCATTGCAATTTGAGAAGCACCGTGGAAACCATGATCATCCTGTTGGCAATATAGGACCGTCAAATGAGCTAATTGTTGAATGATATAAAATCTCAAAAGGGCTTACCTACCCTGACTACTTGATTTGCTCCTGCAACCTGAATCTCCCTACCTCACCACCCTTATAATCTCCTTTCTCTGCTCTACTTTTTCTTTTTTCATGATATTTATCACCTTCTCACATATGGAAGAGGGGTCTTTGTCCATTTTGCTCACTGATACATCCCAAGAATTACAGATTGGAGCTCTTCAAGGGCCAGATACTTCTGATGTTTCTCCAGCCCCCAGCACAGTCAGAGGCTTTCTAAGTGAGGAAAAAAATCTTTCTTAATAATCAGATGGAACTGGGCGTGATGGCTCACACCTGTAATCCCAGCACTTTGGGAGGCCGAGGCGGGCAGATCACTTGAGGTCAGGAGTTTGAGATCAGCCTGGCCAAAATGGTGAAACCCCGTCTCTACTAAAACTACGAAAATTAGCTGGGCATGGTGGCATGCACCTGTAATCCCAGTTACTCAGGAGGCTGAGTCAGGAGAATCTCTTGAATCCAGGAAGCGGAGGTTGCAGTGAGCCAAGATCGTGTCACTGCACTCCAGACTGGGCAACAGAGTGAGTCTCCATCTAAAAAACAACAACAGTAACAACTCAGATGAAGATATGCCTGGCTGCTTCCAGAGCCAAAGACTCTTCCTTCCCTGGGTTTTTAGCGTGTCTCTTTGGTCTGAGTCTTGCAGGCCTCATGGCTAGTGTGATTATATCATCTGGATTGGGACACCTTTGAGATTGCTGGGGTGGGTGGTGGTGAGGAATTATTAATAGCTCCACAGCAGGTACAAATGGGGACCATTTCAAGCAACTATGCCGTTACTTACGGGACCCATTGAGTTCTGTTAGTCTACAGTCCAGTTCCTGGAGGATGGATCTGAAAGTTGCTTCCGTGTTAGTTCTTCTGATACAAACTCAGATTTAAATATGTGTGTAGCAAAATAGTGCAAGTTTTCCCCCGACATACTTTTATGACATAAAGTGAGATCATCTAGGTTGTACATTTGTATTTTTGTTTTTGTGGTGCACGGTATTGCTATTTTTTTTTTTTTTTTTTTGAGACGGAGTCTCGCTCTGTCGCCCAGGCTGGAGTGCAGTGGCGCGATCTCGGCTCACTGCAAGCTCCGCCTCCCGGGTTCACGCCATTCTCCTGCCTCATACTTATTTTTCCAGAATTGGCTTGTATGCAGACAGTGCTGCCTATCCCAGTGCCAAGCAGAGGAAACAGCAAGTGCAAGAACTTGGGGGTTGGAGGTTAGGGGTGGTGGGAAGCAGGACCCTGCAGAGTTTCAGAGTTTGGGTTTGGCTGGGTCTTCTCCCCTCTGCTGCTTGCCCTAACAGGGCTTGGACCTCTTTCTCAAAACGAAAACCAAACCGAAACAACAAAACAAATGACTCCCTCCCCAAAATCTACTTTTCCTCCTTTCTGTCACACAACCCAAGTATATATACTATTTATCTTTTTTCTTCTTTTTTTGCAGGAATGGGGAAATATTTGATATTTTTTCATGAGTATTGAACCATATATTCGGAGAGACACCCTTATTATGCTACCTTCAGTAAAGCAAAGACTGACAACGAATTCTGTCACTAGGACACACCAGCCTCATTACTGGAGGTGCTGTGTAAGGGTATGTGATGTTCACCTACTCTGTCCTGTCTCTCCACTGAGTTCTAAGCTTGTTGGGGAAGGGATTGTGGCATATCTTTTTTCTAAGTCTAGACTCATTTAGTTGCAAAAAACTAATTCAATTCAAACTAGGTCAATTTTTTTAATGCCTTATTGGAAGGTAATAGTAACATCTCACACCACCACAGAATGGAGAGCATTAGGAGTAGCCGACCTGCAGACAACAGGAGCAGTGCCTGGAACAGAGCCGTCTCACCACCCTTCAGAGCCTTGAGGTCTCCCTCATCTTTGTTTCACTGTCTCCCTTCTCAGAGCCCGCTTTCCCTCCATGCCTGTGCTCCCACAAAAAAAAAAAAAAAAAAAAAAAAAAATCACCTTTCCTCGACTTTGTGTTTTTCCAATGGAAGTGCCATTGGCAGCTCCGGTGGGACAATTCTTTGTTGAGTTGATTGTCTGATGTGTTGGTGTATATTTTGCATCCCCCAATGCATGTCAGTGACATCTCCTCACTTGTTCATTGTAACAAACTGAACTACCTCAACGCCTTTCCAAATGACCCCAACTCTGTGATAAGATGGGTACAGCATCCACTTCCAACAGAGTTTCAGTGTCTTCGGTTCACATTTTCCAGAGAGAAACTGACTGATCATCCTGCAACCATTAAATTGGACTCTGGTCCACTCAGCCATGACTGGAAGGCTGCCAATTCCTGCCCTTTCCACAGGACCTCAGAGAGGGATTATTCCCAGAGCGGGGTCTGTGACCAGGCAGTTAATCCCAGGTAATTAACCAATTTTTTCCCTCCTTGCTCCTGGACATCTAGCTTTTGGTAAGTGCCTATAAATATGTATTAATTGTTGACTGACTGAAGGACGGGGCCAATGGAAGCTAAGGATAATGAGACTGTCAAGAATAAAGGGGTTACTGGAGAACCTCCAACCAGCCTGCACACTGGGAGGAGTGCTCACTGGTGCCTGTTGAAATGTATGAGGTGTGTAGAGGGGAATGGGGGGGAGGCTGGCCTCTCCTGTTCCAGTGCAGCATCTGGGATTCAGTCTGTGAGGTGGGAAGCCAGCTAGCTAGCAGGACTTTCGCTTTGTTGAGAGTTCCTGTTTCCCTTTTTGCCTAAAACATTCCATTTTTCTCACCCTTCAAAGTGTCTGCAAGCATAATCTCTCATGGTTGTGTGACAAGGACCCCGTGTTTAGCTGAACTAAGGAGATGGTCCTACAACAATAATAGTCATGTTTGCTCAGGAGGCCCCGTTTCTCTGCTGTCTCTTGCCACACTTTTGGAACCAATAACTCCAAGTCGTCTATTTTCCCTTCTCTGTCCCTTTGAATCTCAACCTTAACCCTATCTTTCATTTTCTCTATTTCCACTTTCCCTCATTTTGCATTTTTCTATGCCCCCTTCAACTTTTATGTCCATAAACATGTGACCTCAGTGATTCTCACTCCTCTTGCATTCCAGATAACATAATACTAATTTACTGAAACTTGAACATACTACTTTATAATCACAAGAATATATGAAAATGCCCTAATTTACTCCCTGAATTAACATACTTTTTGCTTATGTGTTTGCTTTGCACAGCTGTTCACCATTTGAAGAGGTCATCACAATGCTGAAAAGATAATCAAAGAAGCTACTTAAGAATAACATGCCCTTTTTAAAAATAAAAAACAAACAATCCCCATGCTGAACTTGGAATGGTAATGAGCTCAGGCAGGAACCCAACTGTGACCTCCATGGCCAACCCACCCAGCTGGGATATTTGCATTTTATACAAACCATTTTATGATGCTATAAATTTCACATTTTTTACAGTTACAGGTCTTAATCATCATGAAAACCATTTCTGCACGTATCTTTGGTAAACGGAATTAAAATTTCCACATGATCTGAAAATGCTAAATTGTTAATAGCTTCTCTAGGGCTTTGCAGCTTGGTTTGACCTCTGATGATCTCGTCATTGTTTAGGCACATAAAAATCACAATTTAGGCTGATGAGCCTAATTTAAGTCTCCAGGCAATTTTCAATCCATTTTTGCTGCTTTTTCATGTTCTTCACCATAGAAAAGCCATTTAATAAGCAACCTGGGTACAAAATAACAAACCCCAATTAACAAACCTGGCATATATTATAAACATCACTGTATCTGTCGCCATCTCTAAAGCACTCTTTTGTAACATTCAGTCACAACGTGTAATCCTTAGATTTTTAGTTGTTTTATTCAGTAGTTGGCCCATAAACAAATCTGCTCTTCCATTTAAAATTTTCCTCTTGGAGTTGGTTTTAACCTCATTCATTTGAAGTTTTTAACTTGTTCTTTTTATATTTGCTTTAATTTTAGGTCATACAGCTTTTTGAAGCACATTCAAGCAAACTTCTTGGATCTAGATAAGCATTCGATTTAAAAGTGATCTTTGAGCTATTTAATAACTTCTTATGAATATTGTGTGCTCTATGGGAATTCCTCTGAGTTTTTCATTCACTGGCATTTTCTTTATCAATTCTGTATGTTTTGGGTAAAAAAAACAAACAAACAAAAAACCCACATAAAATAGGGGATGTGTTCACAAGACAATAAATGTAACAAGCTGTTCTTGATTTAACCATGAAATGAAAGCTTGTACTTTCTTGAAAACATCTTTTGCACGAAATGAAGGCATTGATGATTTCTATGGCTATTACCTGCCATAGTTGATGGACAAACACTCGGTGAATACTGAGCAGGAAGCAGAGTGGCTGGTTCAGGAACAGTGGCATCAGCTTTGCTGCAATCTTGAGGACCTAGGACTGGAAGAGCAGTGAGTGTATTGGTTGAGGCTTGTAAACCCTTTTCTCTCACCAAGTGTGTGTAGTTGATGGAGTAATGGAGAGATACAAAATTGACTGTTAGTTAAATTTTCATGAGAATAAGTGAAAACGGAAGAACCTGGACACATTGGTAAAGGTTCTGATGAATTCATCTTGTCCTTATGGGTATGGGTCATATCAGATGCTGAATTTGTCTTTTGGATTCATGTTAAGAATTTCCAGGAGGCCGAGGCAGGCGGATCACAAGGTCAGGAGATCGAGACCATCCTGGCTAACATGGTGAAACCCCGTCTCTACTAAAAATATTTAAAAAATTTAGCCAGATGTGGTGGCGGGTACCTGTAGTCCCAGCTACTCGGGAGGCTGAGGCAGGAGAATGGCGAGAACCTGGGAGGCGGAGCTTGCAGTGAGCCGAGGTCGCGCCACTGCACTCCAGCCTGGGCGACAGAGAGAGACTGTACCTCAAAAAAAAAAGAATTTCCTAGTTGATCTTGCCTACTTCAGCCTCATCACACTGCCCCTAGTTTATCTTTTCCAAATGTAAATGTGATTCAATTATGCCCTCTTTAAAACTCTTCACAGTGGTTCTATGGTTTATAAGGGGAAAATACACATGAGTTGGCAAGACCTCTAAAACTAGCATGAGTTGGCCCCAAGTCACCCATCTGGCTATGCCCCAAAGCCTTCCCCATTTGCTCATTCCATTGCAGCCACACAGCACTGCATGGAGCCCCTGCAATGAATCAGTTTTCCCTTCATGTGTGTGCATCTAAAGAACTCTCCCTTCTCTGCCCCTATAACCCCTTAGCAAACTCCTATTCATCCTGCAAGACCCAGTTGAAGCATTACCTCTGAAGTTTTCCCTGACCACATCCCTCTCCTAACTGAATTAATAGTCCCCTCCTTGCTGACACATCTCTGTGTTCACACCTCTATTCCAGCACTTACCATATCATGTTGTAACTACTTTTCTATGACAGGCTAGTAGTTCTTTCCTTGGTTACATAACAAAGACACACAGGAAGACTTTTTCGAAATACCTGTTTTTTTGGCGGCAATCTTAAAGATTCCAATGTAGTAGGACTGGGGTAGAGCTCAGGAATCTTTTCTTATCTTTTTTTTTTTTTTTTCTTAAGTGTAGCAGGTGACTCTGACCAGGTGCACATGTGGTTGAGAATCATTACACAGAACTGAGAACTCTGTGCAGGCCGGGACTGTACCTTGTGCATTTTTGTCCCCCCTGACCTTAAAAGAGTGGCACATAGTAGACTCCCAGGTGATGTGGAAAGCAGAAAGAAAGAGAAAAATGAAGGAAGGAAGAAAGGAAAGGGAAGGAGGGGAAAGGAAGGAAGGAAGGAGGGAGAAAGGAGGAAGGAAGGAAAGAGGAAGGAAGCGAGAGAGAGTGAGAGCAAATGAGAAAGAGAGAAAGAGAAAGAGAGAGAAAGCAGAGCAGTTCTAGACTTATTGGAAGAATCTTACCCTTTGGGGGAAAAATACTGCAAATTAATACAGGGAGTTTTGTGAAAAGATGTCCCCTGGTTTAGCTATAAGGACCAGATCTATCTCCCAAGAAGACAGAAACCAGAAGATAGATACACTTAGAAAAGTGTACTGGTATCTGCTGAGTGTGTGGGCACAGTCCAGCCATGGGAGTTGTTCCTCTTCTTCTAGTTATTGTGTAAGCACCAATCTGAACCATCCATGGAAGACACCTCAATCGGCCTCTTCAGTTTGACCTGCAGTACATCACCTTCTCTGGTAGTCGGACACCCAGTTTTCGCTTCTGTAAGTGGAAGCCTCGCCAAGTATCCCCACTCCCAGAGCAATCGTGTGGCCATCAGGTGGTCCTTATGTCACTGCAGAACACAGGGATCCTCCTCATGGCTCCATTTGTCAGTCCCGCCCCAAGCCCAGAGCCACGGCCAGGCTGATTTACTCTGATGTCAAGGGTCTGCACAGGACTGGCATCTTGTAGAATAGGATCGGGCAGACAAGATAATATTCCAGAGTGGGGGTCTTTTCAATCTCTGGAGGAGCTTTCCAGTGGCAGGCATAGTGCCATCGTTTTGCTCTGTACTGAATACCAGGCTTAAGGCTAAGCACCATGCAAAATCAGCCCCACCAGGGCTGCCAGACTGGTGCAAAAACAGATCTTTCCCAACTACTGGGATAACGCTTTTACACTCCTGGTTTTCCCAATCATTGGAAAACAGACCTCAAGATTTCAGCAGCCTAGATGCCTGATATGTGCCTAGTCAGAGCTGTCTGGAATTGCTAACCACTGTGGGGTTTTGTTTTTAAATATATGCCCTGGTTATGGAAGGAAAACTCATTGTGCAGAGCTCTGCATTTCAAGCACAAAACCTGATATGAGGAAGAATTATGATTGCAGCAACCACAGTGCAGCTCCACTTTGGGGCTCTGCCAGAGTTCCCATAAAACCCTCCTTTTTCTGTAGTCTACACCATGCTCTCTTTGTAATCAATTTAAGAGGCTTTTATGAGATGCCAGAGCATGTTACTTAAAACATTCCCATTTATTTTGCCTTACTTTAAGTTTTTATTACACAGAATTTGAATTAAATCCATTTGGCAATGTTTTACAGTGGAGGGAGGCCAGGCAGGGGTCCATCAGGAAGAGAAAAGGCATTTGTCATGGAGGAAAAGCGCACATGGTCAGGTGGCTTAGACCCCAGCATGGGGAAGAGAGATGGAGGCACCCGAGGGTGGGGAAGTGCGCCAACCCTCCCCTCAACTCAGTGAGACGTGGAAAATTCCCCATGCTCATCTGGAGCCTCTCTCCTTCCTACAACTTTTGGTAATTTTTCCAAGGGCTGGCTCTGCCCTCCATTGTTCTGTTCAAAAACCTTCCATGACAAAATTTGTCTTCAGAATAAAGCCCAAATTCCACACTGTGGTATTTTTCATCACCTAGGATTTTCCCTCAATCTGCCCCTACCACTTGATGAAGTTCTTTCCTTCTCTTGCTTTTTATTCTCCAGCTAAACATGAAGTGCTTTCTGTTTATGTCTCCTGCAGCAGCCTTCAAATCCTACTCCATGGTCGAAGCCAGACAAAGTGTCAGCTCAGCCCCCATATTTCCCTTAATCCTTTCAGAAGGAAGTAGTTGGGCCCCACTGTGAGTGCCTGTTGGATTTTATTTGTTCTTCTTATGACAATTAACATGTTTTGTCTTGATGTCTGCAATACACGCCCTTTGTTTTCCAAATTATAAGTCTAGAGCAGTAGTTGCCTGAATATTTTATCTTTGAATCACACTTACCACCTAGCCCAGTGACTCGAACATCAGAGGACTCAGAAAGTACCTGTTGAATGGCTATGTGTATGCTGGCACCAATAAGCAAGTTCAGAAATAAGAAACATTTGCCACTTATCTGTAAGTGGGGCTAAAGCTCTTGTTTTAGAGGCTGTTTCCACTGTTGCAGCTACTCGCACACCCACCCCACAGCAGACGGGCGATCACATGAGTGATCCATGGCCTCATGCTCCCACTGATCACCCTGCTCCACACCCAGGGCCACGCCAGGCTGATTTGCTCCGAGGCCAGGAATCTGCATTCGATGATGTCTTGTAGAAGTGATTCGGGCAGACAAGAGAAGAGTGGCATCAGAACGAAATCCTCCCCATCTCTGGAGGAGTATCCTAGCCACAGGAATAGTGCCATCCAATCAGGCCAAGCCACTGGAGGACTCACCCGGATCTGGGGACTGACAGAGGAAGAGGGCGGAAGAGGGCGGAAGAGGGCAAAAGTTTAGTCAAGGACCTAAAATGAAGCCAGGAGGCCATTTTAGCTTGAGCCTCAGGCACATCTCAAGTAGAGAACACTAGACCCTGGAGATCACAGCCCCTGGTTGAGCAACTGCCAAAACACCTGCTGTTACCTTCATTATTTCCTGCTGAGCTGGGCGGTCCCTGACCACAGGTGCCCTTTTAGACTATTATAACCAAACCCTTGACTCCAAGCCTGCTTTAGATACAATCACACCAATTGTAATATTTGAAAAACAACTCTTGTAATTGCCCCATCTTCTCGTTTGGCTTTTTTTCTGTAAAAGTTTGAATTTCGTTTTTGCTCTCAGGAGCACTTCCCAAAGTAACTTCGAAATGTTTCCTGGGCTGTGGTCGCTCAAATTTGGGTCACATAAATTCATTGTTGCCCAAGCCATGCCTTAGTATCTTTCTAGGTCCACAGGACTCTGCCACAGGGCTGAAACTTTATTCTGGTGTTCCACCTTGACTGGACGCAGCCACACACTTCACATCTGGTTTTCCTCTGTGGAGCCACCAGCAGGGCTCTTCACCTAAATAAGGTCTGACTCTGCTGCATGACCTTTTGGCTGTAATTCCTACAACCAGTGGGCAAATGCACTGCATCTTTCTTGGTTTGAATTTCTGAGCAAAAAAAAAAAAAAAAAAAAAATGGGATGGGTCCTGCCCATCTCTGTAAGCCAGATGATCACAGCCCTTAGGACAGGTGCCTGCCTTTGAATCAGTTAGCAGAGACCGGGAAGCAGGGGCAGGTGTGCACCATGGGTGTGAGCAGTGGGAGCTTGGTCAGGCAGGCACCACAGCAGAAGTGTCCAATAGTATCAATGCCCCCCTCCGCCATGACCTTACAACTAGGGAAGGATGAGGAAGAAAGTCACTCTGCTCCCTAGTCGGAGCAGCAAGAGAAACCTGGTGATCAGAAGATATGGCAGCTCATTTCCTCAGATGCCAAAGCTCTGACACACTGCAGATGAGACCTGGGGAGAAATGAAATTACTACAGGTGAGCTCAGAGTTACTGGTGCTATGATCTGCTATTGGTGTGGTCCCCAAATTCATGTGTTGAAATCTAATCCCCAGTGAGTTCGTAGTAAGAGATGGGGCCTTTGGGAGGTGGACTAGGTCATGAGAGTGCAGCCCTTGTGGATGGGATTAGTGACCTTATAAAAGAGGCTTGAGGAAGTCTTTTTGACCCTTCCACCATGTGAGGACACATCGAAGGTGCCATCTACGAGGAACAGGCCCTCACTAGACATTGAATCCACTGGTGCCTTGATCTTGAACTTCCCAGCCTCTGGAACTATAAGAAGTAAATTTCATTGTTTACAAATTACCCAGTCTAAGGTACTTTATTATAGCAGCCTGAACCGACTAGGACAGTTGTGAAATAAAAACTAAAAACATACACAAGGGAGAGAAAGAGAGAGGAAAAAAGTATTTTAAACACTTTAATTAGTAGCTGAAGCCAAAGGCTAGTCTTTTGAACTGAATAATAACCAGCTATAATTTAGATTCATTTTCTATCCTGGGTCCTCATTTTTAAGACATTTGAGGTTTGGCCTTAGATACTTAAAAAGAATAAAACTTCATAAGACATTGCTTGATTCATGCCTAAGACACAACAGCTTCTGATGTTCATTGCAAGTTTTGCCGCTAGAAGTGACTAATTCTCATTCAATTCTTACCTAACAAGCCTTCCATTCTGAGCAGCTTTCGCTCCTTTATAATCACAGATGGAGAGCCATGATTAGCTGTTTAATCTGGTGACTGCAAGCACTAGTTATTTCCTTTAGCAGATTCAAGCAATCACCCCCATGTATCTCTGAGAGAAGAGTCTGCTAAGATCTGATTACAGGGTGCTAACAATCAAGGGTAGCCTAGTGCCCTCCTCTGCCTCCTCCCTCCTCCCTCCCCTACTCCCTTTTCCTCCTATTCCCCTCCTCCTTCCTCCTGTTGCTTCTTTCTCTCTTTCTCCCTCTAGGCATGCTCTGGTTGAGAGGACAAAGCCAACAATGATCATAAGAGCCAACATCTATTGAATGCTGAATACATGCCACGCACCCTGGCAAGCACATTCTGTAATTACCTCATTTAATTCTCATGACAGTCCTAGGAGGCCCATATCTCTGTTTTGCAGAGGGGACCACGAAGCAGAGAGTAGTTAGGTAATGTGCCAAAGATCACAGTTGTGGTGGGAGGATGAGACCCAGGGAGGCCACCCCAGAGTTCCTGGGTCTTTCCACTGGCTTCTCTTTGTATCTTTTATACTCTCCTCCCAGTCCCAGCTAGGAATGCAGTTGAGGGAGCGGGGAGGAGGGCACAGGGAGATGAAGGCAAGGCATACGCCCAGCAGGGCTGGACTTGACAGAACTTGCTAGCTGTGGGACCTGAAGCAAGCTACAGAACCTCTCTGGACCTCAGTTTCCTCATTTGCAAAAGGAGAATAATAAGTGTCTCTCTCATTGTTGAGAGGGTTAACTCATGCCTGAAACAGATGAACAGCTCAATTAATGAAAGCATTACTATCACGTTATCGTACTTCACTTTAGGGCTACGCTGTGGCCCATCCTGAAAGGTCTTACTTCCTGAATGGACTAAGATAGCCGGGAAATAAAACCTGAAAATATCCACAAGGTAGACAGAGAGAGAGAGAGGAAGCAATCTGTACTATTGATAATTAGGACTTTCTGAATTGACCCTTCCTAAGAGACCTACAAGTCTTTGACAAGAGGGAATCTTTTTTTGACAAGATGGAACTTCTGGATCCACCAGGTGATAAAATGTTCTTAGGTTGTGGCACGTAGTATTAGTTTAGGTTACATAATTTGCATAACAATTTCTGAGATAATAGATGCAATTATCCTCATTTTACAAGTGGGGAAACTGAGGGACTTGCCTAACATCACAACTGGATGAGTGGCAAAGCCAACATTTAGAACTGGGCATGAATCAGCAGCAACCCCACCTCTTACCACACAGAGTTGCCACAACCAAAAGAGCAGAGAGCCGTGGGAACGTATCTAGAAGAGACTTGAGTTTCATCAGTGGGTCCCTGTCTACGTGACCTTTTTTCCATCCAGCAGCCCTGCCACCTCCTGCTCCCTAACCTTGGCAGCCCCTGCCCCACAGAAGATTTAGATCTAGGAGTCAATGCCACTCTAACATCAAGACGACAGAAATATATGATGATTATGGGCTACTTATTTTGTCAATTCATTTTTAATTTCACATTTTTTTCTGTTTACTTTCTTGGCGAAAATTCCACATTCTGCCCCTCTGTGCTGTGGGTGGAGGTCTTCAGATCTCTATTATGTTCCCTTGTGATTTTCATGCTTTAAACAAACAAACAAACAAGCAAACAAACATTTTTTTACTTTTGTCATTCCCTGGGGGTTATATAAACTCTCCTAGTTTCAGTGATCTCCTCTCCCTGGGCCGTATTAAAATTCACACCTGACTTCTGGCCACTGGCATCCCCATGAAGTTTCTCATCTCCTTACAGCCAGGGCTTCTCTTGTTCTGACTCTGTTGATGGAGGAAGACAAAGGTGAGGAGAGTTATCTTTTGAAGTCTGGCCACATCCTGTGTTCAACATTTGCTGCTTTTGAGTTAGACAGATGAGTGTTTTTTAAAGAAAAACTTGAACCTTTATTTCCATTTCCCTCAAAAGAATTAAACTTCGGCAGGGCGCGGTGGCTCAGGCCTGTAATCCCAGCACTTTGAGAGGCCGAGGCAGGCGAATCTCAAGGTCAGGAGATCGAGACCATCTTGGCTAACACAGTGAAACCCTGTCTCTACTAAAAATACAAAAAATTAGCTGGGAGTGGTGGCGGACACCTGTAGTCCCAGCTACTCAGGAGGGAGGCTGAGGCCGGAGAATGGCATGAACCCGGGACGGGGAGCTTGCAGTGAGCCGAGATCGCACCACTGCACCCCAGCCTGGGCAACAGAGCGAGACCCCGTCTCGAAAAAAAAAAAAAAAAAGAATTAAACTTAATCAAATTCACGTAAATTTTATTGTTCCAACAGAAAGTTCCTTACTGGTCTTTGCCCTGGGCTGGAACAATTCCATTTCATAGATAATCTTAACAAAGCTAGAAGACCCTCATACTTCAGCCTCAGCCAATCAAACTTGGAGGTGTCTCCTCCCCCACCCTTGCCCTACCCCTGCCTGGAAATCCCGCGTACCCAGTGTTGCATGACAATGAGTGTGCTTTGCACTTTTCCTACAGTGGGGAAGGAAAGTAGGGGCCTCCCATCCCCGAATCTTTGAGCAACTTATTATGCAACAGATTGCGAGCACATATATTATGTACCAGGCCCTGCGCTGGTCATGAGGATGGAAGCGATAAGGAGAACCTAGTAGGGTTCTAAGGGAGAAAGAAATCACATTCCTGTCTTCGTCCTCTGAGTTTGAAACCAATGGAGAGTTATTCAGGAGTCTGAAGGAGGGAGATTGAAATACCAGCTTTATTACTGGTAAAAACTGGATTGAAGGATGTGGCTTAGATGTTCCACCTCCTATTACTTCACAAGCTTGTCCAATCCATTACCGCAGAGCCAGACCACTTGAGTGTCCTCCCCAGAAGGGCTGAGTGCGTCCAGGGAGCTTGCTGTGAGGCTGAGGGCTGATGGGCATGCGCTGGCTCGTCCACGGGCAGCCAGGTTGGAGACAGAGAGAAGGGGCAGAGCCCAGTGTACCAGGCATTTCAGCTCATCAGCTAGATATGCCAGTTACTCTTCTGCAAAGAAGGAATTAATATTGAGGGGAGGGGGGTGGGCAGGAATGTTCTGGCGGGAGCCCTTCCGCCTGGAAACATGGCCAGGAAAATAGAGATGCTTCCCTATCAAATATGCTCCCTCCTCCCATGGAGGGAACAGCCCAGTGGGAGGAGAGAAAGACTTATATAAAACAATACAGTCATTGCTTTACAGAGCAGGTGGTCTCTGGACTAAGGCCAGGGGATGATCAGGGCCCCAGTTGTTGGACAAGTTGCAGGAGGACGAGGGTGCACCAAGGATCACAGATGCAAGAGCCTGAGATAACGAGGGTGAACATGAGAGGAGTGTGGACCTGTGGGAAGGGACGGAGACGGCCTTCCTCCCCCATCTCTTTTGTGGTCAAGGAATAGAGAACTGAGCGCCAAAGCTGGGAGGCAGAGGCACAGCAGGGCAGAGGCGGTCTTGTCCGTTGCCTGCTGCAGTGCCTGTTACTTGTCTGTGCTCAGCAAACATTTGTTCTTCGAATTCATGTCATGATGCTTTGGCCTCTCTGTATCCTGCCTGGAGCAGGCCACTTTTCCTTTATGCCTGTTTCTTTTAACTATGGAGATCCTAGTCCAAGTCACCTTCTCACTTCCCTGAGCCTCCGTTGTCATTCCAGAGTGATGTTTGTACAAAGCCTGGTGCTCTCACAAGCACAGCTCTCAGTAAATACAGAGTTTTCTTATTAGACGATACTGAATTTTAAAAATGTCAATTCTGGCCTTTTCATTACAGAAGAGTGAACTCAGGTCTGCATACAATTTGCTCCTTCTTCATCACACGCCTCCCCTGAGGCCTCAGCTCTGGGCTGAGGGCGTGAGTTCAGGTGGCAACCGAGGTCACAGATGCACAGGGAGCTAGGCAGGTCCCGCGGGGAAGGGAGCCCATCCACCTGCAGCACTGCTGCCCAACTCCTGGGGAATGCTTAGGAGCATAGGCCCAATGTGGCTTGTCAAAAGGAGGTAGAAATCGGCATTTTATGTAAAATCTCCTGAATTGTAAACACTGAGTTCAAGTTCAAAAATGCTTAAAAAAAAAAAAAAAAAAAAACTTCTGAAGAAAAAAATAAGGCCAGATGCCATGACTCATGCCTGTAATCCCAGCACGGAGGCCAAGGCAGGCTAATTCCTTGAGCCCAGGAGTTCGAGATCGACCTGGGCAACATGGTGAAACCCCGTCTCTACTAAAAATACAAAAAGTTAGCCAGGTGTGGTGGCATGCTCCTGTAGTCCCACCTACTCAGGAGGCTGAGGTGGAGAATCACCTGAGCCCAGGAAGTCTAGGCTGCAGTGAGCCATGATCTGGGCCGCTGCACTCCAGCCTGGGCAATGGGAGTGAAACATTGTCTCAAAAAACCCAAAACAAAACAGAACAAAAAAACAAAATAAAAACACTAAAAGGTCAGACATGATCTAGCTGAGGGCTGAACTGGCTCTCCCTCCCCTCCCCCAGGCTCCTGGCTTCTGATCCACTGCAACCTGACCCGAATGTCAAGTTGGACCCTATCATGGGAAAGAGAGCCAAGGTCTCAAGGGAGTCAGCCTCAGTCACCCGGGGTGGGGGGTGGCGGGGGACGGTGTCTGTGCTGTGCGTGATGTTTTAAACTACTGGTCTTTAACATTTCCAGCTTCACACTAATTTTTCCTTTCATGTTTTCAACTGGAAAGCTTGTCCTAATTAAGATTTATGCCCAGTAGTGTTGATTCTTAGCCAAACTGGGAGGCTGTAGGGTGAGGTACACAGAGCAGAGCCTGGACCATCAGACAGGCCTTCGTTCCAACCCTGATATCATTACTTTTTGACTGTAGAATCTGAGCAAATCACTGAACTTTTCTGAGCCTCATCTGCAAAACAGGGATAGTCATAATCCCTAGTTCAAAGGATGACTATGAGAGATACTGTAAGTGAAGCACTGAGCACCTGTCCTGGCAGAGAGCAAAACCCAGAAATAGGGTTTCCTTGTCCTTGATGTGTCCCACCTTCAACATACAACCCCAAAGAATATGGGAAGCCAGATGGGCAACTCTTGGGGAGAGAAAACTAAGAAGGAGACCAAAATAAGCCGGCACTTTGAGCATGTCCTAAATTCTCAGCAGGCTGCTGATCTAACTAGAAAATCATTTGCCACACGTGTAACTGGCCTCTTTTACTGACAGGATGAATTTCTTTTCAGAACAGACTTGGGGGCACGGAGCCCTGGCATGTACCATCAGCCCTGCATGAGTAGACAGTGATTCCTTCTCTTGGATGGAGATGACTTCCCTTCCTCCTCCTGGGCTTGCACCGAGCTTGATACCTCCTTCCTCCCAGAGCATTGACTATTCTACCTGATTTTCCAGTTGCCTGTGGGCAGGTCTCTTTCCCTCATTAGAATGTCAGTGGACAGCAGGTGGGATTGAGGGCAGGCAGAATCTGTGCCTCAATCATCATTTTATTTCTCTCTTCCTCCATCAACTTGGTTGGTGGATGCTAAAAAACCCAAAGTGCCAAAAAAAAACCACAAAAAACAAAAAACAAAACCAAAGAAAACCCTCTGTTAATTAAGGGCTAAGGCATGAGGCATGAACACCACAGTACCTAAATTCTCTATTATTCCTCTTCCAGCTTTTATCCATGAATAGTTTTCATGTACCTTTCTGCTTTAAAGCTCTCAATGATATCGAAATTATTGCCTCCATTTCTAGATTGTTGTCTGTCTCCTCCATTGCATTACAGATTCTTTGGATGCCCATACAACTCCAGACATAAAACTGAAAATAATGCACCGTGAGGAATAAAAATTAGATCTTAAAAAAATTATGTTTATTTTGGTGAAATTCACACAACATAAAATTAACCTTTTTAAATTGCACAATTCAGTGGCACTTAGTACATTCATATTGCTGTGCAACCACCACTGCTAGCCAGCTCCAATTTCATCACCCCAAAAAGAAATTCCGTACCTTTTAAGCAGTCATTATCTATACTGCCCTCCTCCCAGCCCCTTTGTTCTGTCCCTACAGATTTACCTCTTTGGGATATAAGGGGAGTCTTTAATATGTGACTGCTTTGGTTTGGATATGGTTTGTTTCCACCAAAACGCATATTGAAATTGGATCCCCAATGTGACAGTGTTGGGAAATAGGGCCTAGTGGGAGGTGTTTGGGTCATGCGGGTGGATCCCTCAGGAACGGCTTGGTGCCATTCTCGCGTACTTAGTTCTCATTCTCACGAGACTGGATTTGTTCTCTGGGAATGAATTCATCCTGTAAGAGTGGGTTGTTACAAAGTGAGATTCCTCCTCCCATCTTGTCCCTCTTTGCATGTGTCTGCTTCCCTTTAACCTTCTCCACCATGTTATGACAGCACAGAAGCCCTCGGCAGATGCCAGTGCCATGCCTGGGAACTTCCCAGTTTGCAGAACCGTGAGCTAAATAAAACTTCCTTTCTTTTTTTTTTTTTTTTTTTTTGAGAGGGTCTCACTCCGTCACCCAGGCTGGAGTGCAGTGGCGTAATCTCAGCTCATGGCAACCTCCTCCTCCCGGATTCAGGCGATTCTCCTGCCTCAGCCTCCTGAGTAGCTGAGACTACAGTTGCATGCCACCACGCCTGGCTAGTTTTTGTATTTGTTAGTAGCAGTGGGGTTTTGCCATGTGGGATAGGTTGGTCTCAAACTCCCGGCCTCAAGTGATCCACACTATGTGCTGGGATTACAGGTGCCCAGCCTAAACCTCTTTTCTTTATAAATTACCCAGTCTCAGGTATTCTGTTATAGCAACATAAAATAGACTAATATAGTGACCTTTTGTGATTGACTTCTTTCATTTAGCATATGTTTTCAAGCTTCATTCATGTTGTAATGTATATCAGGACATCATCCTTTTATATAGCTGAGTAATATTCTGTTGTGTGTGTGTGTGTGCACACACACCACATTTCGTTTATTGATTCATTTGCTTATGGCCACTTGGATTGTTTCCAGCTTTTGGCTATGATGAATACTGTCATTACAGACATTCTTGGGGAACTGGGTCTTGTTCACCATTGTATTCTCAGGGCAGTAGGCCTGCAATCACTATGTATTAAATAGTTGGGTGGATGCTCAAAATATATCTGTAGAAAATGCCAATGCAATAGATTTTAAGCTCCAAGTTTAAAAGGTGATGTTGCCTCTTCTCCTCTAGCTCCAAGGAAAACAGCTCACACTGTTTTGGTGCTTGACAAATTGTTATTGGTGCTGAAACCAGGAATGATGTTTATTCTAGAACCGGTTCTAGTAGTAACATTGCATTTCATAGAATCATAGGTGAATTTATGATCATAAAATTGGATAATTTAAAGACAAATAGCCTGTGTTTTAGATGTTCTCAGCTCCTACAGAAATCCAGAAAAGGCTAATCTTGTGTGGATTAGAATCCAAACAAGAATTATGATATTGGAAAAGAGCTTCACATCATCCCCACTCCTGCATAAGACAGCATTAGAATTGCAGCACACAGGCCGGGCGCGGTGGCTCACGCCTGTAATCCCAGCACTTTGGGAGGCCAAGGCGGGCAGATCACAAGGTCAGGAGATCGAGACCACGGTGAAACCCCGTCTCTACTAAAAATACAAAAAATTAGCCGGGCGCGGTTGTGGGCGCCTGTAGTCCCAGCTACTCAGGAGGCTGAGGCAGGAGAATGGTCTAAACCCGGGAGGCGGAGCTTGCAGTGAGCCGAGATCGCGCCACTGCACTCCAGCCTGGGCGACAGAGCGAGACTCCGTCTCAAAAAAAAAAAAAAAAAAAAAAAAAAAAAAAAAAAAAAAGAATTGCAGCACACAGAGCAGGGCTGCTGCACACTGGGGCTCTGGAACCACCAAGATTCCAGCCTGCTGAGAGATGATGGGTGACAGGCTGGCTCTTTGGAGGAAAGGCAGCAAGCAGACCTAGAGTCGAAGAGAAGAAGTTATGAACAGAATACTGACAGACCCCGAGGAAAGAGCCACGCGGTGGCATATCAAAGCAAATCACATTGTAGGAAGAAAAATCAGTCATGCAATGGCCTTTCAGTGACACCCGAACAAATTGTTAGTGAGTATTTTCAAGGTATTCATGTGAATATAAAGTATGTCCTAGTTTATGACACATTTTGAAGTATAATGAATTGCACAGTTACGTCGTTAGAGTGCCGCTCTAAAGTTGTGTGGGATGGAGAGCTTGAAACAATCAGTGATCCCACATTGATTCACTTATTCATTCATTCATCAAACACTTATAGAGTAATTACCATGTGCAAGGCTCTGTAGTATGGATGACTGAGTGGAGCTCATGGTCAGTGGTGACATACAATTTGGTCTTGAAGACAGAATAGAAATTTACCTGGATGGGCATGGACTAGGGAGAGGAAGGCATAGGACCGAAAATCAAACTCAGGGAAGATGGAAAGATATGACATAGGGACAAGGTTATTTTAAACCACAGATAATGCAATTATTAATTTTAAATTATTTGTGATGCTGTATAGCTGGGCAATATTCAAAGAAAATGATTTTGGAGTAAAATATCTTACTTGTAATTTATTAAACAATGGTTACCTGCCAACATTTAAAAAGGAATTGAGGTGATTTACAACAAAATCTTATTCTCAACAAAAAAGATTTCTCTTCTGAGCACCTGAAGTTGGAGTGGACGTTCTTGGTAGTCCACAGCCCTCACTACCCCCAGGCGTGATGACTGTCTACTGCCGACAGGACTCCTGTGACTCTGCCCCTGTGCTCAGGTGCTGGGTGTCTTGCTGTGTGCTCAGATGCTTGTTATTGCACTCTGTACTGGTTGAATTCTTCCTCTTCCCTTTCTCATTTCCCCACTTACTTCCCAGTGCTTTCTGAGACCTCCTCACCAATAAGCTATTTGCATTCAAATATTTGTCTCAGTGTCCATTTTAGGAGGAATCCAACTGCTGTGGTTTGAATTGTGCCTCACATAAAGATAGGTAGGAATCCTAACCTCACCCCCTACTTGTGCACGTTACCTTATTTGGAAATAAGATCTTTGCAAATGTAACCAATCAAGTTAAGATGAGGTCATCCTGGATTAGGGGAGACCCTAATCCAATATGACCGGAGTCCACATAAGAAGAAGAGAAGAGACACAGACACACACAGGGAGAACACTATATGAAGATGGAGGCAGAGATGGGGATGACCCATTCGCAAGACAAAGAACACCAATGAGTGCCAGACGCCACCGGAAGCTAGGAGAGACCTACAGGAAGGAATGTCCTTCAAACCTCCGGAAGGAGCCAATCCTGCTGACATCTGGAGTTTGGACTTCTGGCTTCGAGAACTATGAAAGAATATATTCTTGGTTTTTTTTAAGCCACCCTGGGAAACGAATACACCATCCTATGACAAAAGTATTTCATTCTTCTGAATTTTCCAGGAGTCTGGGGCTCCCGAGTCCCTTATAGCAGGGGTCTACATTGTTCCTGCTGTGGCGTCAGACTACGACGGCCAGAGAGATCAGGCAGAGGGGATGGAAGAAAGAGATGAATGGATTTTTCTGGAATCTTCCTGGGTGGTTAGAGCCAAGGAAAATAACAATGAAACAAGATATTACAAAGAGAGGATTGGAAAGCCTAATGCTTTTGTAACACTTACAGATCTTTCTACACACATCTACAAACCCTACACTCACAGGTAACTGACCTTGTACATCTTTTAAATGCTAAGGTATGTTGTTTGTCCACTTTAGGTGGATCACAGCACTTATCAAAACCTGGCACAAGACTGACTTGCTGGAGGGTGTATAATTTTGAAACTTGCCTGTGTCAAACTATGCATTCCAAACCTCTTTGCTTTTTACATTTCTATTCCATTTTTTAAAACAAAAACAAAACAAAACAAAGTACCCACAGGCACAATTATTGAGAGCTCTTGAAAATTATCTTAATCCTTTATCAAAAACAAATTCCAATTTTCAAATCTTCAAATGTTTTTATCTTCTTTTATCTACCTTCATTGAGCAAGCTACCTCTTCACTAGTTTGCATGTCAGTCCATTTCTATAACAGATAAATCTTTTAAGTGTTTGACTTTGAATTTGGAAGATGAGGCAAAGACACAGGAAAATAAGCACAGCCTGATAAAGACCCTGAGGCTGGGGGAGATGCTTCATATGTCTTCAGTAACTTTGAGTTTGACTCCTGGATTTTCAGGCCTTAGGCTAGGATCATCAGATAGATACCCACAGCAAAACCCAGTGTGGGCCTCTGGCTGCAAGTGGCCACACCAATTTGGAAGTCTCTTTTAAGGATTTGATCCTGCCATTCTGCAGACAGGGGTTGCCATGGTAACTCCCTGGGGGGGCATTTTCAACTAGACAGAGACATTCCAATACTTGGAGATTGTTGGTTAAGAAAAGTCTATCTTGACAAATAGTTGGCGTTTTAATTTGGGGCAGAATCAGAAGCTCTCCCTGCATCTCTGAGTGATCCTTTGAGCAGAAGAATGTCAGTGATCAAAGTAACCTGTGATGTCTGTAATCAGATTCCCAGTGGGGGAGAGGAGGGCCCAAAGCCCTTTGTGGGAGGACTCTTCTTAAGAAAGCAGCCCAGTCAGCTAAAGACCCTGTTAGTGCTGTCAAGAGCAGAGTTAATGATGCTGATTTTAGAAAGGGAGACCAGCATTCTCTTTCTTTTACTCACTTCCTCACTCATTCACTGTTCCCATCTCTCTCCCAGAATCTTCCTGTCTTTCCAAGTTCTTTTTCTCTTAGCCCGTGTACCATGTTGGATTTTGGATTCATTTGAACATGGAGTTCAATCCCAGTTGTGTGACCTTGTTACCTAACCTTTCTGGGTCTCAATTTTCTCATCTGTTAAAAGGAGATACCACTTATGGTAAAGGATACTTGAAAACAGTAAATAGATGAGATCTGTAAATGGCTTAGCACAAAAGGAGCACAGTGCTATCCAATAAACACTGGCTCCTTCCCCTCTTATAACGTTTCTTATGTAGTCTTTGTGTAAAGAAGAATGACTACAAATTAGAGAACCATGTTATTCACCATGGTTCTGTGGGAGGTTGGCTGAAATTAAAGCGTTTGGTGGTATTACTGTTCAAATGGAGGAGAGACCCTCACAGGACAAAGGTGTGAGGAGTTAGAATGGGACAAGTAGAAATAGCAATTAGTCAACAGAGTCTTCTGTGACCATTATGTGAGTCCAGACTGGTAAGGGTGGGGGTAGGAGGAAGGGCAAAATTGTAACAAATAGCACGATATGAATGTACTTAATGCCAGTGAACTGTATACTTAAAAATGGTTAAGATGGTACATTTCATGTTCTATGTATTTACTGCAATTTTTTTTTAAAAAGGATCACAAGTGGTTTCTTGAGGATTTTGTACCAGATGGAATAATAATAATGTAGAATGAAATTAATGCATTAAACTAAGAAATAAATCCATTTAGGTTTTTCATTAATAACAACAGCGACATGCTTCACTGGAGCTCTGCAAGGAAAAAAGTTGCTGTACATTTTGAAAAGCCAGTGAGAGAATGAAAAATCAAATCCCACAAATCACAAATGTCTTTTCAAATCTCCTTGAACCAGGATCTTATGCACACACACCACCGATAAAGCTTCAGGCTACCTTTAAAACATCAGCATTTGGTTTTCTCTCTAAATGTCTCCATATTTTACCCCTGAAGGTAAATTAATCTTCATGGAATTGCAAAGTCATTAGACAACTGCGTTTTGCCAGAAAAGATGTGAGAGCTTCTGGCTTCTCATACTACCCAGATTCCCGATTCCAGAAAACATGGCCGCCTCCTAGAGGAAGGCTACTTCTCATTTATGGAATGGGCCCTAGGGAGGCACTAGGTCCTGGCCTTCTCTTTGGTAGGAAACTTTTTAAATATTACTGATTCAACCTCATTACTTGTTATTGGTCTGTTCAGGCTTTCTGTTTCTTCATGATTCAATCTTGGTAGGTTGTATGTGTACAGGAATTTATTAATTTCTTCCAGGCTTTCCAGTTTGTTAGCATATAGTTGTTCATACTAGTCTTTTATGATCCTTTGTATTTCTGTGGTATCAGTTGTAATGTCTTCTTTTTCATCTCTGATTTTATTTGAGTCGTCTTTTTTCTTTGTTAGTCTAGCTTACGGTTTGTCTATTCTGTTTATCTTTTCAAAACACCAATTCTTCATTTTATCTATCTTTTATAATGTTTATTTAGTCTCTACTTTGCTCATTTCTGCTCTGATCTTAATTATTTCTTTCCTTATACTAATCTTGGGTTTAATTTGTTCTTGTTTTTCTAGTTCCTTGAGGAGCAACATTAGGTTGTTTGAGATCTTTCTCCTTCTTTGATGTAAGTGTCTATCGCTGTGAACTTTCCTCCTAGAACTGCTTTTGTTGTATAGGTTTTGGTATGCTGTGTTTCCGTTTTCATTTGTCTCAATAAATTTTTTAATTTCCTTTAAAATTTTTTTGTTGACCCATTGGTTGTTTAGGAGCATGTTGTTTAATTTCCATGTAATTATACACTCTCCAAAGTTTCTCCTGTTATTGATTTCTAGTTTTATTCCAGTGTGGTCAGAAAAGATACTTGATGTAATTCTGATTATGATTTTAAAAAATTTGATAAGATTTGTTTTGTGGCCTAACTTACAATCTATCCTGGAGAATGTTCTGTGTGCTGTTGAGAAGAATGTGTATTCTGAAACTGTTGGATGGAATTTTCTGTAAATATCTGTTAGGTCCATTTGTTCTAGAGTCCAGTTTAATTCTGATGTTTGTTGATTTTCTGTCTGGATGATCTGCCCATTGCTGAAAACGGGGTGTTAAAGTACCCGACTACAAGTGTATTGCAGTCTATCTCCTCCTTTCGATCTGTTCACTGCTTTACATGCTTAGGTGCTTCAATGTTGAATATAGATATTATTTTTTTCAATTGTTATATCCTCTTGCTGTATTGACCTCTTTGTTACTAGAGGATGCCCTTGTTTCTTTTTACAGATTTTGGCTTAAAGTCTATTTTATCTGATATAAGTATAGCTACTCTGCCATTTTTTGTTTCTGTCTCAAAATTTCTGTCATAAAGGAGGCTTCAAGGATGTTTATAATAAATTACCACTTAAAATGGCAAATGCAGTAAATTATTTAATGACTTTTCCACTGCAAGGTTTGGGCTTTTGTTTTCTTCAAATTAAAAAAGAAGAAAAAAAGCAATTTCAGCAAGACACCATTCAATGTTTCTCAAGCCTCTGGAGTTTTATTCCCAACTTTACTGCCAGAAAAAAAGCATGTCAATCATGTAACTGAAAGGAGCCGAAAGAAGGAAGACCTTTCCAGAGGAGCTCTGATTCAAGGCGTGAGGACCAGCGCCAGCAACCACCGGGTGGATTCTTCTATTCCGGGAGTGAATGAGGCCATGTACCAGAGGTGTGAGGCCACTCATCGGCCAAAGACAGAGGCACTAAACACTGACCCTGCGTGACACGGATGAGCCTGTTCCTGCCTGGCTCACAGGCTCCCTGTCAGGGAGAAAGAACAGTATTTCTCAATCTTCTTATATTAACACAGGACAATTGGTGCTTTATGTTCCGTATGCTTCTGAGTCCTCACATCAACCCTGTGCAGTAGATACAACTTTGCCCATCTCCTCCAAGTGGAAAACGGCTCAGAATGAGAAAATAAGTCCTGAAGTTAATGCCGATGGTGAAACAGGGGGCCAGTAGGACTCTGGAACCCTCCCTGCTTCTGCTATACCACAAGCTTCATTCAGCAACCTCAGAGGAGAAGCCGCAGCAGCTCTTGGGAGAGGAGGTTCTTCCAGTTCAGTGGAACACATGCAAGTTGGAAAGCAGCAATAAAATATGGTGCTGCTAAACCAAACAAACAGTTAAGGCCAAGTCCTAGGGGCTTTGAGTGCTACGATGAGGCTCACTGCCTGTGTGGAATAATTAACGGGGAGCCACTGAGGAGCTGTGAGGAAGGCAGCGTCCACACCATATCTTTAGGGAGTCTCTTCCCACAGCTATCTGAGGACAAACCAAAATGCAAGGGCTTTAAGAGAGTGTCAGACAAGAGTAGGGCACTAGGACGAGACACCAGAGAACACGTGGTGATGATGTAGGCTCCAGAGCCTGGACTATCGCTGTTTTCTGAACAGCGAGACTTTCTTTCTGTACACATCCTCTCATGGGAGGAGGCAGCACAGTGAGCTGGTCATATGCACTACCCCGCTCTGCCTTTTTATAGCTGTGTGATTTAGGGCAAACTACTTTCACTCTCTGTGCTTAGGTTCCTCTTCTATAAAATGGGCATCATAACATGCACCTCACAGGATTATTCTGAAAGATATCTGAGAAAAAGGTTATTTAATATGTAGCAGAGTATTACATATTTATGAATGGCAGCCATTATATCACTATTAGAAATGGATAAAAGTACTTTGCTCTTTCAGTATACTTGGGCAGGCAGGTCTGACTAGAGTCAAAACTATGAAGTAAGTAAAATTAATCTTTTACTTAATTAATCAAATTCTCATCTTCCAAGCTCCAAAGACCAATGATTATTTTGTAACTCATTTGGTGCAAACCTGACCCAAAGTCAGGAAGGCTAATGATAGACTTTATCTTACTTAGTGCGAAGACACACTTTGCTGCTAAAGTGTTCATGCGTTTGCTAATGGGGAGTTAGGCTGTGGTGCCTAGGATTTCATCAAATACTAGTTTAGAAGTTGTGAAGGTATTTTGAAGGTGTGATTGACATCTACAATCAGTTGACTTTAAGTAAAGGAGATAATCATTAACTTGCGGGTGGACTCCTATATTGGTTTCCTAGGGCTGCCACAACCAAGTAATGCAGACTGGGTGGCTTAAACAACGGAAATGCCTTTCTCACGGTTCTGGAGGCTGGAAGTCCAAATCAAGATGGTGGCAGGGTTGGTTTCTCCTGAGGCCTCTTCTCGGCTTGCAGATGGCTGCCTTCTCCCTGCGTCTTCACGTGGCCTGTTCTCTGGTGTCTCTTCCCATTACCCCACCCTCTCACCTCATTTAACCTTCTTCACCTCTTTAAAAGCCCTGTCTAGGAGGGGCACAGTGGCTCACGCCTGTAATCCCAGCACTTTGGGAGGCCAAGGCAGGCAGATCACGAGATCAGGAGTTCGAGACCAGCCTGGCCAATATGGTGAAACCCTGTCTCTACTAAAAATACAAAAATTAGCCAGGCGTGGTGATGCACACCTGTAGTCCCAGCTACTTGGAAGGTTGAGGTAGGAGAATCTCTTGAATCCAGGAAGTAGAGGTTGCAGTGAGCCGAGATTGCAACACTGCGCTCCAGCCTCAGCGACAGAGCAAGACTCTGTGTCAAAAAAAAAAAAAAAAAGCCCTGTCTCCAAATGTAGTCATTTCAGGGATGAGGGCTTTAACACACGAATTTTGGGAAGACACATTTCAGTCCATAGCAGCCTCATCCAATAAACTAAAGGCCCTAAGAGCAAAAGCAGGTTTCCTAAGGAAGGAATTCTGCCTCAAGACTGAAACATGGAAATCCTGCCTGAGTTCCCAGCCTGTCTTACAAAGTTCAGACTTGCCAGCCTCCACTATCATGTGAACCTCACTCTTTTTGTTTGTTTGTTTTTTGAGATGGAGTCTTGCTCTGTCACCCAGGCTAGAGTGCAGTGGCACGATCTTGGCTCACCATAACCTCGGCCTCTCAGGTTTAAGCAATTCTCCTGCTTCAGCCTCCCGAAGAGCTGGGATCACAGGCAACCACCACCACACCCAGCTAATTTTTGTATTTCTAGTTAAGACAGGGTTACCCCATGTTGGCCAGGCTGGTCTCAAACTTCTGACCTCGTGATCCACCTGCCTCAGCCTCCCAAAGTGCGGGGATTACAAGCGTGAGCCACCATGCCCAGCCAGAACCTCACTGTTTAAATCAAATCTCTTTATGTCTATCATATGTATACTTTATATGTGATATATATTTTATAGGTATATTTTAAATACATATGGTATATAGCTAATAGAATAGCTATATCTATATCATATTAGTTGTATACTTGAACATATATAGCTGGATTTTCTCTGGAGAACCCGGACTGATACACTTGGCAATTATCTTAGTTTCTCTTTGAAGAACCCTGTGAGGGAAGAAGGGGAAATGTATTACCCCTTATTTTCAGTTGAGGAAACAGGTTCAGCATGTCAACATGACTTGGTGACTCTCAGAGGTTACAGAGCCAGAGAGGGCAGCACCATGCACACCTCTCTTCCGGCCTCGTGCCTGGGGCTCTGCAGGTCGTGCTGCCCAGGGGCTGCGGGCACCACAGCTGGGGAGTCAGGGCATGCTCTGTGAGTGGAGCCAGGTTGGAGAGAAAGTGGTGGGAATGTCAGTGACAGTAGCTCACTGAATATACATTTTATTCAATAGGGACCAGCCTTTTGAAAGTGAGCCCCTTTTGGTAAAATGGAAACTCATTTTATTTCACTAGATAACACATTTTCTCAGGCTTTGGTGGTCCGTGCTCCTTGCCACTTGATCTTGCCCGTTGGCCTTATAAATGATCTCAACTGTGACTCCAGGCTACTAATTAAGTCTGCTGAACACTGAGGATTTTTTGCCTCTAGCAGTGCTAAAGAAATCAAGTGTTACGCTGGCAAGTGACTAATCTGTCTGAATATATTAATTATGGCATGAACTGCTAAAGCTTTTAGAACACTCTAAGACCATTTTAAGAATACCTTGGTAAAGAAACATTTTCCCCAAGACTGTTCTTTTCATGGCCAGGAGAATGTCTCACACCAAAGGAAACCTCTTTCTGTGTTAGACACATCGAAATAAGAACTCCAAAAATTAGAATTAGGTTAGGTGACCATTGAATGTTTGACGAATGAATAAATGAATGTTATTTCACTGTGTTAGATATGAGTTCTAAATTTCTTTTCAAAGAATCAGTGTCAGTATGTTCAATTCTTTGCCTTCTACTTTTAAACTTAACTTCCTCATAAAGCAACCTTTTTCGATTACCTGCTCCACCCTGACTCATTTCAATCACCTGCTCCACCTTGACTCATTTCAAATACCTGCTCCATCCTTACTCATTCTGATCACCTGCCCCATCCTGACTGATTCCTATTACCTGCTACCTGCTCCACCTTGACTCATTTCAATCACCTGCTCCATCCTGACTCATTCTGATCACCTGCCCCATCCTGACTGATTCCTATTACCTGCTCCCTGCTCCACCCTGACTCATTCTGATCACCTGCCCCATCCTGACTGATTCCTATTACCTGCTACCTGCTCCACCCTGACTCATTCTGATCACCTGCCCCATTCTGACTGATTCCTATTACCTGCTACCTGCTCCACCCTGACTCATTCCGGTCACCTGCTCCATCCTGACTCATTCTGATCACCTGCCCCATCCTGACTCAGTCCTATTGCCTGCTACCTGCTCCCCCCTGACTCATTCTCCACCCTGTAGAACCATTTCTTTCCCGCCAAACCACTCACGCCGTCACTCTCTTTAAATTAGCCAATCGGAATTAGTTTAGCCTGTGCGGTCTAACCATAGCCAGTAGGGGAAGGACACAGCAGCAGGGCCCACGTGCGTCAGGGATAAGAACCCCTTTCCCTCCCTTGTCCAGGTGTGCACTCACCATTGCTCCATCTCACCCTTCTATAGAAGTAACTTGCCTTGCTGAGAATTAAAAAGAAAATCTTATATTCGAATGCTATTTCTTTTGTGGCACTGAAACTTTATAACAACAGGCTTCCACTCCATCTTGGATTTTGTTTTCAATGAAGGGAAATAGTACCTTGGCTACATATAGCCACCTTAGATCTTTCAGAGAAGTTAGATACATAAAAATAAGGACTCAAAACATTTCTCTCTTCTAAGTACTTGTCGTTGTCTGTTGTCCTTGTTGACAGAACATTCCATCCAACAGCTTCAGAATACACATTCTCAACAGCGCATAAAACAGTCTCCAGAATAGGTAATAGGTGAGGCCACAAACCAAGTCTTAATAAATTTAAAAAATGAAAAACCATATCAAGTATCTTTTCTGACCACACTAGAATAAAACTAGAAATCAATAACAGGAGGAACTTTGTATGTGTATAAATACATGGAAATTAAGCAACCCAGTGACAAATCAGAGAGTTACAAGTGTAGATGGTATCTGTCCACAAACCCAACATCTGTCTCATGTGTAACCGGAGAAACTCCTTCAAAGGCATGCCAAGGAAATAAGGGAGAAGGTTCAGAGCAGCACTGTTTGTAAACCCCCAATCTGGAGCACGCTCCATGTCCCTCATCCATGGAGTGACACATACATCGTGGTGCAATTATGGGAAGGAATGCTGTACCACAGTGAAAATGAATGAACTCCAGCTGCACACATCAACAGAGATAGATCTCACAAACCACCATGAGCAGAGGAAGCAAATCTCAGAAGAACAAGTTACACAGACCTCAAAGACAGGCCAGACAAAACTCTCTTTTTCCTGATGTATACATGGGTGGTAAAATCATAAAGAAAAGCAGGGAATTATCATAAAAGTTAGGATGATGGCTGCCTCTGAGGGGATGGAGGCAAGGGAGGGAAGGAGAGTCCGGAGATGGCTTCTAAGGCACCAGCTCTGTTCCGGTTCTCAATCATAGCAGTAGGAATTCAGGTTCCTGCTTCCTTAGACTCTAAAATAGATAAATCGTATATATGCTGCTGGATGTTTATTTCACAATAAACATGAAGGTTAGGCTGGGTGCAGTGGCTCGTGCCTGTAATCCCAGCACTTTGGGAGGCTGAGGCGGGAGGATCACTTAAGGTCAACACTTTGAGACCAGCCTGGCCAATAAGGTGAAACCCTGTCTCTACTAAAAATACAAAAATTAGCTGGGTGTGGTGGTGCACTACTGTACTCCCAGCTACTCAGGAGGCTGAGGCATGAGAATCACTTGAACCCAGGAGTGGGAGGTTGCAGGGAGCCGAGATTGTACCACTGCACTCCAGCCTGGGTGACAGAACAGGTTCTGTCTCAAAAAAAAAAAAGTTTAAAAAATAAACAGAAATACACGGTATGTCTTACTCTAATACACACATTCATATATCTGTGTGTATGTGGATACACTAAAATGAAAATTTCACAAAGAAAAGTACTTTTATTATAAGAAGTACACTCATATTTTAATCCTATTCTATTTGTTCCCCTTTTAAAATGCTAGTTATAAACTACTAAGCTGATTTCAGAACCCACTAATGGATTACAAAGTATAATTTAAGAACACTGCTTTAGACTAATGATAAATACCACTATTCCTCCTTGCTTAGCTCAGAAAGGCAATTCGAAATACTTGGTGAAGCCCAGTTACCACGGGCAGCCCTTATTCTCAGAAGGGATTCACCTGTTTTGATCCGGCATTTGCATTTCAACAGCAGAGCTTTTCCCCAGGAAGCTCGTCCAATAAGTGGCTGCTGGTTATTGTATTGCAGATTCAGATGCCCTTATCATCTTTTTCAAACAGTTGAAGAAGAAGAAAAAAAAACCCTATGCAATGGTTTAGGTGCTGTGTTTCTGGGGTGGAATAACAGTATTGCCAAGAGACAAAGTATATCATCAGGAAATAAGCAACAGAAACTATTTGCAGAGGCAGCAGGAGTGAGAACTGTAGCAGGCGCACCCAAAAGACAAGGAATGTTGAGATGAAAATGGAGCTGGGAGAGTGCATCCCGTGAAGAGCACTTTGTTCTTCAGTGCTGTCCTGTTGTGGCTGGCAAAGTATGTCCAAGGTATGGCTTGTGGATGGAAGGGCGGCTCCCTGGCCAGATAACAGGGTGGCAATAGAAACAATCAGTAGACAACGGGCGAACAACAGACAATCCTTCAGTGCCTAGATTACTTAGAACATTCCTCTCCAGTGATTCAGCTTTAGCATTTTTTTAAAAGCGATGTCTCGCTCTGTTGCCCAGGCTGGAGGGCAGTGGCATTATTTTGGTTCACAACAGCCTCGACCTCCTGGGATCAAGAATCTTCCTGCCCCAACCTTCCAAGCAGTTGGGACTATAGGCATGTACCACCATGCTTGGCTTATTGGCTTGTTGGGTGTTTTTGGCAGTGATGGGATCTCAATTTGTTGCCCAGGCTGGTCTTTACCTCTTAGCCTCAAGAGATTCTCCTGCCTCGGCCTCCCAAAGTGTTAGGATTACAGGCATAAGCCACTGAGCCTGGCCTAGCATTGCTTTTAAGGTTGAGAATGATCCAAGGTAGAACAAGCCAGCCACATCAGAAAGACCAGGTACCTGCTTGGATGGTCTCATGCCTTTCAGGCTCCCTGGAGTAAAAGCCTTACTGCCCTCTGGCTTTCCTGGACACTCCCAAGTTCAGAACTGAATATACATCCTATTCAATAGGACAATACAAGCAAAGAGGCATGAACAGTGTTCTGGGGTGAAGGGGCAAGTTCGGCAAATGGTGACTTCCACACAGCCTCCAGAACCCAGCTAGGCCAGGGCGAGAGCCTGTGGGGTGCTATTTCCAGGCCCCCTGGCTCATCTAGCAAAGCCCCACATGGGCTATATCAGATGGCCTCTGCCCTTGGTTGGTCTCAATCCCTTCTTCAGGGTGTGACTGGAGGAGGGGAGGCTCTGGCTGCTTCTGAGTACTTTGGGACGCACTCTACTGAAGCTTTGAGAAGGTAAGTGGATGGAGCATCCAGGTGTTACCCTCCAGGAAGGGTCAGAGTTAACTGCCACCCAGTTCCCACACTCAACCAGAAGGAGGTAGAGTACCACGTGTCATTCTGACAAATCCCGGCTGGTGGAGAGGGTCAGAACCTTTGGTGTGAGCTGCCAGGAGGCAAGGAGATCATCTGGGCTCCAGATGGTCTCTGCAGTGAGGGCAGGGCTGCCAGAGTCCGGCCTCATTGTATGAGTGGGTTTTGGTAGGACAAGGGCAGCAATGGGAGAAAATGAGGAAGAAGAAACGACAGCACTCTCACACTCCCGTATTTTCTCCATAGTTGCTGAAAATTTCTAGCCAGAGTCATAAAATCTGGGTTCTCAAATTCCTTTCACTGCAGTATTTCTCTTCCTAAGTAGGAAGGAGGCGTTCTGCAACATTATTGGCTCTCTACAAATCTTTTTAAAGCAAAAAAAAAAAAAAAAAAAGAATTCTTACAGGGGTAACGAAGTCAAAACTACAAATCTTTTGTCACCTTTTATGTAGAGGAGAAGACAGTCACCAAGGGCAGTTGGCCTGAATATACTCAGAGCCTTAGTTTTGCATCAGGGTACAAGTAATGCAGAAAATTAGGAGCATTCTGTCCTCCAACAGTGTTCACGAAGGAGGATCTGCTGAGATGACACGAGACGCATTCCCTTCACCCCGGAAAACTCTTTAATGCTTTCTTTGTGTTGTGGATAGGTCTGCAATATTGCAGGTGTGTGTGTGTGTGTGTGTTATGTTTTTTCATAAATTAGAGAAAGAACAAGTTTCAGAGAGAAAGACCAGAAACTAAAGGAAACACAAATGTTGGCATAATCAGGAACCAGCTATTCCTTTTCAGGGTGGCGCTTTTAGCTCTCGGGGCCTTCTCCCCAACAGCCGTGGCTATTGGCTCTTAGCCCAGTCTCCTGAATAGTAATGCCTGTTTCTAACCTACTGGATAGAGAGGGCTGAAATATACATTTTATGTAGCCCCCTAAAAGGAAAACCCAAGTCTGAGAAGTACACCATCAAAGCTTTATTAAACAAAAACAATGTTTCACCATAGGAGCGCACATCTTGATAAATGTGGAGATGAAGCTGCTGTGGCTTTCTCCTGTCCTACCTGTAAATGTACCTGGAGGGTAATAAGCCCTGAGCACATCCAATAACTCTAATAATCGAATAATAAATAAGCACGCAATCAGGACACACTGTGAGAGAGTAATGCCAACAGGCTGAAGCAGCACCTCCCTGGGGCAGGGCAAAGGCAGGTTGCGACAGATCGAAGAGGAAATATTAGGATAACCCATTATAGATTTCCTGACTTTGGCATTTGTCCAGGATGTGCAGCCACAAGAAAACTCCTAAATACGGAACCAGCACATAACCACCAGCCTCCTTGGAGCCCCGATAGAGTCTGCTGAAACCATGGTGGTGGTCTTCACGTGGGCTTCAGATAGTCCCTGGCAGCTTCAGGCCAATCGCCTTGGGTACTTAGATCATGGCAAAATTAGATGGATTCTGACTTCAGCATTAATCAGCTTCTTCAGGAAAAAAAGAAAATGTGTGTGGTGGGTGGGGAAGGAAATTTGGTTATTGAGTTGGAAGAATTAACATAACGGAAGGGAACTAGGAGCTACATAAAGCGTATGAATCCATTGCCATGTATAACTCATTTTTTGAAGCATCTTTTTTCTTCCTTATGACTCCTGGAGGGTTTGGCCCGGTGATTGGTACAATGTGTGAGGCTGCGTTTAAATCTGAAGCAGGGAGGATGGAGTTCCTTTACTGCAGAAAGAACTATGGGGCAACGGCGAGTAGAGGAACTGTGGATGCGTGTGAGGACTTGCAAGTCCCTCTCCCAGGAGCCTCTACCAGGAATGCCATGGCCACTTTTAATAGAAACACTCAGAGCTGGCCTTTGGCCATGTTCCTTTGGGTCCTGGGAGAGGAAAACGGGCTTGGGACCGGTAAATTGTGGTGCGTCCTGTTACTATTGTTAGCATGACCTTCAGAGTAGCAACAAAGTACTAGAGTGTCATTTAGACATGGAAGACACGGTCTCTGTTTCAGTCCACAGTGTAAAACAGTTCCAAGGTCACACACAAATTAATCTAACAGATCTCTGTATTCATTTTACACACTTAGCATAGTACCCTGTACACAGGGCCTGTGGCAAAGGTTGTGGCTGATGATTGAAGGAGAAAGGGAGGGGGAGAAAAGGAGGGGGAGGAGGGGAGGAGGAGAAGGAGAAGAAGAAAGAAAAGGAGAAAAGGATCAAGAAGAACTGAGGGAGAGAAGGAAGTAGAGGAGGAGAAGGAAGAGAAGCACAGGGAGGAGGAGAGGTTGGTGATGAGGCCTTGGAATGGTGGTTGTAGTCTTTTCTGCAGAAAGGGGTAAATGAAATGATCTGTACTATTCCTTGTAGCCTATGACAAACTACTTTACTTTCATGCTGATCCTAAATTCTATAAATACTAGTATTTTACCTCTCGGTGTTAAGCCTATAATCATTGAATAATAAATACCTATTAACTGATTTTATGAATCTATTTAATGGAATGTGAGTGGAAAAACTAAGGCTGCTCCACCTCCAGGCAGCTTGTTAGCAGTGGTGTGCAAAGAGAAATTGATTAGGCAGGATCCCAGATGGAGAACCGGTCCTTGAATACTGACCTTTTTTGATTCCATTGCTAAGTCCACCTTTTCTGCTGTGAGGGGAAGAGTAAGAAAGCATCAAAGCTATGATGTCAGAGGCAACGCCTTCCTTAACAAGGGAGAATCGCACACTACCACCAAACCATTAGGAGCGTGAAAAGTTAGCTTTTGTTTCTCTTAAAGAGGTCCAACTTCTTGTTCTCTCTGTTGATGGAAGTGAGTGGATTTTGAGCGCCTGCTCATTCCGCTCATGAATGAGCACTCATGAATGAATGAATGCTCATTCATTCGTGCAATGATTCTCTGTTTAACTAGATATCTGCTAGGTGCTGTATATCATTCATGCCAAGCCAATTTAGAAATTGTTGGTGCCCTCAGGGAACTTTCAATCTAGTAAGAGTCTTAAAAGAATTTATATATCACTTCAGCACAAGGCAGGATAAGGTCAATGTCCTGAGAGCGTTGCATGGGAAAGCTAGCAGGTGTTCCAAGGTGATAGAGATGTGGCGAGAGAAGAAACCTGCCATCTCCATTGTTGTGTGAGGATGGGAGAAGGAAGGAGCCCATGAGAATGCTGACCACCAGGTCCTGAAACTGATCTGACACTGCAGGTGTATGGCCAATGTGTTGCCCCCCACCTCAACCCCCTCCTGCCCCCACCTGAACTCACTCTTTAAGAAACAGTGACTTTTGGCCCTCTGCTTTGTGTCTCAGGTTCTAAAAGTCTGAGACTACTTCAAGTACTCTTAACATTTGTGCAGTCAGGAGACTAAATCTCTGATTACAAGTCAGCAGTCCAAGAAAGGAACAGGGTAACGCGATTATATGCTGACATTTCTGCAGTGTCCAATCTGAAAAAGTGCTGGCTGTTTTCTAGCTTATCTATTCTATGAGCACTCAAGGTGAAATGTCCCAGCATTATCAAGAAATAGCATCATTTCAAGCCCTGCCATTACATACACTAAAAATATCAGGTCTCAGGGTCTGCAAAGAGGAGGAAAAGAAATCAACTGTCCTCACTGAAACATGCACACATGCCCGCGTGTGCATGCGCACGCACACACACACGGTTTCTCAGTACTACCTTTGTTTATATTACTGACTTTTTTGTTTGTTTGTTTGTTTTTTTTTTTTTTGTCATTAGCCCCAGAACCTTCTTGATGAATTTAGGTTAACAAATCTCAAAGAGATGCTGTTTTTATGACAACATGGTGGCAGGGCCTCTCCTAGAATTAACCGGCTGCCTTCACTCACTATAGTACGTGATCCAGACTCTTTACAAGGAGCTGTCTGGTACTGGTATCCGTGAGCATTTTCTTTTTCACAAAAGACAAGGAAAACCAATCTGAGAGGTTACCATCAACGTTGATGCTAAAATGCCAGCGGGAGGTGAAAAATAACAGATAATGCTGAGAACAATTTTCCTCCCTGGATGCCCTCACGGACCTCAAGGAAACCTAGCATCTGCCCTTCTAACCAGAGAAAGGAGGTCATAGGACAGCAAGCAATTAATACCTAAGAAAAACACTTTCACTTTGGGAGGCCGAGGTGGCCGGATCACGAGGTCAGGAGTTTGAGACCAGCCTGACCAACATGGTGAAACCCCGTCTCTCCTAAAAATACAAAAATTAGCTTGGTGTGGTGGCATGCATCTGTAATTCCAGCTACTCAGGAGGCTGAGGCAGGAGAATCGCTTGAACCAGGGAAGTGGAGGTTGCGGTGAGCCGAGATCACGCCACTGCACTCTAGCCTGGGTGACAGAGTGAGACTCTGTCTCAGAAAAAAAAAAAAAAAAGAAAGAAAGAAAGAAAAGAGAAGCACTTTCCCCTATTTTTTAAAACATACACATAAGAGTAAATTCAATGGAGAAAAATTAAAAATACAGATAAGTAAAAAGATAAAAACAACCAGCCAAATTTCTACTAGCCAGAGAAAGTCATTCTAAATATTTTGGTATATATCAATCAAAACCTGTGTGTGGGTTTTAATGAAATTATTTTTATATATAGTATTTTATGACCTAATTTCCTTTGCATATAAATGTTAACAGAAAAACCTTAGCCAAATGAAATTCAACAGAGTTTAACTGAGCACAGAACAATTCATGAATTGGGCAGCCTCCTGAGCCAGAGTGAGCTCAGGGAGACTCCAGTGCAGCCCCACGGTGGAAGATTTATGGATGGAAAAAGAAAAGTGACAGACAGAAAACTGAAGTGATGTACAGAAACAGCCAGACTGCTTATGGCTTGGTGTTTACCTTATTTGAACATGGTTTGAATAGTTGGCCCCCTTTTTTGATTGGCTAAAAGTTGGTGATTGACACAAAAGTAAGTTGCAGTCTGTTTACAACCCCATATAGGTTATAGTTCACTATGTAGAGAAAAACCTTTAGGCTGAATTTAAAATATGTAAGGAGGCAGCTTTAGGCTAAACTTGATTTAATATATATATACATACATTCATTATATTCCTATCTGCAGGAATTCTGCCTGCAAGCAGACACACACTTGTATATCATCATTTTATCATTTTTAACGGTTACATAATATTCTATTCTCAAGATGAATTGTCATTCATTTATTCAATCCTGCATATTATTGGGCATTTAGGTTGCTTGCAGCTTTTCACAATTAAAAGAATAATGAGTATCTTTGTATATATATTTTGCTTTCTTGTCCATCATTTTTTCTAGGATAAATTTCTTAGAGTAGAATTGCTAGGTACATACACATTTTTGAAGCACTTGCTATATATTTTCAAAGTGTATTCCAGGAATATTGTTCTCATTTACACTTTTAGCAACAGAGTCTAAGAGAACCTCTTTCCCTAGACCCACGAGAGGCACCTTTTAAAATGCTGGGTATCATCTTTGCCCTTGGACTTCCAACCAGGACATGCGGCTTTTCTGACAGCAGGTTACAGAAAGTGCTCTGCACCTCTCATGTGCACCACACAAAGAAAGATGGGCAAGCAGCCATAAACTGGGGGAATAACTGAGATGGGCTGTCAGGACCTGATGAAATTTTGCTCCAGAGAAACAAAGCGAGAAAAGAACAAGGTGTCATCCTCAGAGATACAGGGCTCAGTTCTCTTTCCTTTTTTTCTGTCTTAAAAGGAAGCAATACCTTGAGTTTACAGAGTATCACCCTTCTAAGAAAATCAAATCACCCCAGCAAGGTCTCGGCTTTCAATCCTTTTCCAGATTCAAGTACAATAAAAACTCATGCACTTTTATGTAGATGACTGAAGCAAATCTTCCTGCTACTGTATTCAGCGTAGGTCTGATGGTCTACTTCACTACGGCTGGCCTAATGGCAGAGTGGAGGGGGAGACTCTGGTCCCGAGTCCAGTGGTCCCTTTAGATATCTTCCTTTTTCATTTAATATATTGGCATGAATATCTACGAACCCCCAAATCTGTGGAAGAAGTTGCCTTTTTGACATTATTCTCGGTATCAAACTTTTGTTGTCCTTTGTTTTATTTCCTCCTAAGGAAGCACAAATAAAGAAAATCTAAGGTCTGGCCCCAACTACTCTATGCCATTAACGACATCAATAGGACCCTATTCATTGTGTGAGTGAGTTATTAGGGTCACGGTTACTGACTTCACAGAGGGTTTATGTGAGATGAGAATTTTTGATGTTTAGACAGTGCTCTATGGGGCCCTGTGATGGTTATTTTTAAGTGTCAACCTGGCCAGTACCCAGATATTTGGTCAAACACCAGTCTAGATGTTTCTGTGAAAGTATTTTTCTTTATGAGATTAACATCAGTAGACTTTGAGTAAAGCAGATTATCCTCTTTAATGTGGATGGGCCTCATCCAGTCAGTTGAAGGCCCTAGTAGAAAAAGACTAATCTCCCTTGAAGAAGAGGGAATTTGGCCTACAGACAGCCTTCGGACTTGAACCACATAATTGGCTGTTCCCTAGGTTTCCAGCCTGCCAGCCCCATCTGCAGATTTTGCACTTGCCAGCCTCCACAATTGCATGAGCCAATTCCTTAACTCTCTCTCTCTTTCTCCCCACAAACCCCTCTCTATCCATCTATCTGTTGGTTCTATTTCTCTGAAGATACCTAACACAGGTCCAGTGCCAATTTGTAACAGAGCATCCTGGTCAGGGTTTTACCTCACCTAAACTTACTTTTAAGTCCAGGAAGCAAGCACAGGTGAATTCCATTCCTTCCCCTGCTCCAGTGAGAATGATAATCCTAGCAATGTCCCAGACACCGCACCTAAGTCACTGCCCAACACCACGAGGATGGCCTCAGCTCCCCCTGTCTATAGAAGAGGAAAGACCCCAGCGGGTGGGCTCCCTGCCTCTAGCCTCATATGTGTGACTATGAACAGCTCTGAGCTCAGGGTTCAGATTCAGGTTCCCTTGACTTGCCTGATTCCCAAGTTCAGGTTTTGTTCCCTATGCCATCCTGCCTTGCTGTAAAGTGGTTTGGCATTTGAAAACATATTCAGTCCCAACTGGGCACCATCAGGACTCTAAATGCTCTTACTTGTGAGTGAGTGAAAACCACCCAAAGACTCTTTCAGGTTCTGAACACACTAAATGAGGTTCCGAGGGAGACTCAGAACAATATTCCTGGAATACACTTTGAAAATATATAGCAAATGCTTCAAAAATGTGTATGTACCTAGCGATTCTACTCTAAGAAATTTATCTTAAAAAATTACAGACAAGAAAGCAAAATACATATACAAGGATTCTTTTTTTTTTTTTTTTGAGGCGGAGTCTCGCTCTGTCGCCCAAGCTGGAGTGCAGTGGCCGGATCTCGGCTCACTGCAAGCTCCGCCTCCCGGATTTACGCCATTCTCCTGCCTCAGCCTCCCGAGTAGCTGGGACTACAGGCGCCCGCCACCTCGCCCGGCTAGTTTTTTTTTTTGTATTTTTTAGTAGAGACGGGGTTTCACTGTGTTAGCCAGGATGGTCTCGATCTCCTGACCTTGTGATCCGCCCGTCTCGGCCTCCCAAAGTGCTGGGATTACAGGCTTGAGCCACCGCGCCCGGCCAAGGATTCTTATTAGGGTATTCTTTTCATTGTGAAAAGCTGCAGGTAACCTCAATATCTGTGTTAGGACTCTGTTTCTCCAGTGTAGGAATATTTAGATGCTCAGCCTCTCCACACTGATTGTTTCCATGTCTCTCTCTTCTTGCCCAGCTCTGATCCTTCTCTAGGGCCTGTTACAGGTAGAACTGGCCTCTGTCCTGCCTAGAGAGCCCTTGACCCAGCTTCACAGGTTCCCAGTGGCCGTCTCAGGGCTGCCTTCTGGAGGGGATCCTGTTGGCCACTCTCTCCTTTGGGTGAAATTTCTTTAGCACCCTCTCATAATCTCTCGCTCCCTCCTTGCTGCCGCATTCTTCTGACTTCATCCTCTTCCTTTGCAGGTAGAAAGATTTGTAGGCAAGAGCCAAGGGGAGGAGAGAAGGAGGAGAGGGGGAGGAGAGAAGGAGGAGGAGGAGGAGGAGGAGGAGGAAGAAGACGAGGAGGAGGAAGACCAATGCTATTTCTTTCCTCTCTTCTTCCCTCTCAAGTCCAGGCAAAGTAAAAGCATAATAAGCATCTTTCAACCATGTGAATAGATGCCGCGGCAACTGTCACAGAGAAACATCAATGTGTTGTTGCACTCAAGGGGATAAAGCTGTAAGGAAGCCTGTCCACCACTGTTTGGAGACGTGGAAGGGAAAATGACAACATGACAAGAGCCCCTAGGCTCCCATTCGGTTCTAGGAGGATTATAATATGAAAAACACCATTTGCCTTTCATTGTTGACACATCAAGTGCTGGGGAGTAGGCTCACCCAGAAAGTGTTTGCTGTTTTATCATATTCTTTCCCATTTCCCTAGGAAAAATTTACAGAATCATCTGCCTCTTTATTCCCACAGTTTCCCCCTCCCACCGCCTTCCTTGTTGCCAGAAGCAGCTGCTGTTGCCTTGGCAACATTACAGAATAAACTTGTTGCTCGTGGACCATCTGTACCCAACCAGGCTGTGTGGAGGCTGTTTGCCTCCTTTGCTTGTTATCTACCAAAAATCAGACTTCCTAGCTCAGCTGCTGACCGTCCTGAACAGTTCTATGAGGGCTAACTGAACTTCTTATTCCCATCTCAGAGCCAGAAGGTGAGCCCTGATTCATTCCCTCGGATTCAGATCTTTCCCACAAGACCCCTGGTAAAATACATGCCTGTTACCAGGGAGACGGGACCCATCGACACATGACAATCCAATGGGATTAGTCAATTTTCTTGTAGAAAATAGAATCTCAATGGATGAAAGCATAGATGGGGCCATCATGTGAAAAAAAGAGTGTTTTAAAATTGTATGATTCTTACTGATTTTTAAAACCGAGTTATCTATTTCTCCTTATTAGAAAAGGGATATAATACCGTGATAACAAAAATAATATTTGCTTCTTAAAACAGATTTTAAAAATAATTTTTTTAAATTGCCAATAATCCTGCTACCTGAAGACAATGACTGTTACTACATTTGTATTTTTTTCTTTCATACTGTACAGCATACTTCTTTTTTAAAAAAGAACTTTTTTATAAATACAATTTTATATCCTAATTTTCCTAACTTAATATATGTTGGACTTTTTTGCACATTATGAAGATCATGTAAACATGATTTCTTTCTCTTCCCTCCCCATCTCTCTCTCTTTGCAATGTGTTCCTTATTTGTTAAAAAAGTGGGTCAGTCTTCCCGTAGGGTTCCTTACAATCTGGATTTTGCTAGTTGGATTTTCATGCTGTCATTGCTAATGTTCCTCTGTCCCCTATACTTGCTAAAAAATGGTAACTAAATCTAAAGGTTGGATCAGATTCACATTTGGTACTTTGGCAAGCATACTTTATAAGTGGGATGATAAGTTTCCCGGGAGACACACGGTACCTGGTTGTCTGTCTCTGTGTGGTCAGCAGCCATTGAGGGTCACTGCCCAGAACCATTATTTCATTAGGAATCTCAAAGAGTATTCTCATCTGACCATTATTTCTTCATTTATTAACTGGAATGCTGCTGCAAGAGAAAACTTTCTCACTGATGGTTTGATTATACTAAGGAGCCGTTCATACAAGAAAGGCAGGATAAATGCTCAATTTATTCCCTTTGTTTGCCAGTTATCAAAACAATGAATGAATTAAGTGCCACACATAATCCAAAGCAAGCTAGGTTTTAAGTATCATTATGAATACAAGGACTTAAACATGTTTGATGTGTTTTAATCTATTGCAGCTGTCATTTTAATGATGCTCCAAAATTGTCCCATCTTCAGCAAGTAAGAACCTCTTCATGATCACTTCTGAGTCTTTCACAAGACCCTAGTATTTTTTCCCTTGTCTTTTAAAATTGCTTCCTTACTTTCTGTGGTGATGGGATGCTCCAGGCTCATCTAATACATGTTCTGCTCCAGACACCTAGAACTAGCCACTTCTTCAAAGATAACTAGTTTGTTTGTTGTTGAGAAAATTTACATGGAAACCACAATCTGTGTTCTTTCTTTTTTTTTGAGACAGGGTCTCACTCTGTCACCCAGGTATGAGTGCAGTGTACAATGATACGGTCTCCACTCACTGCAACCTCCGCCTTCCAGGCTCAAGCGATCCTCCTAACTCAGCATCCTGAGTACCTAGGGCTACAGTCATACACCACCACGTCCATCTAATTTTCTTTATTTTTGGTAGAGATGGGGTTTCGCCGTGCTGCCCAGGCTGGTCTCAAACTCCTGAGCTCAAGGATCCACCCCACCTCAGCCTCCCAGATTACAGGTGTGCGCTGGGATTACAGGTGTGAGACACCATGCCTGGCCCTACAGTACTCATTTTTAAAAGTCTTTTCAGTAGACAGAACTAAGTAACATATCTTCTTCTCCTTCTCCTCCTTCCCTTTTTCCTTCCCCTTTCCCTCCCTTTTTCTCTTCTCCTTCTCCTCCATCTCCTTTACCTCTGCTCCACCTCCTCCACTTCCTTAACATAAAATACATCACTGCAATCATTGCAATTCAAATTCAAGACTACAGTATATGTATTTCTCACTTCATGCATCTTATACCTGTAACTTCTTTCTTTCAATGACACCAACATAATTACTCATTTGCTTCATCAACAGTACACACACATCAAATTACTCCAAAACTTGATGACTTGCCACAAAGACAAACACTAATTATATTACAGTTTCCATACATCCCTAAGTCATAAGGCTGCATGACTCTGGAACAAGGTCTCTCATAAGACTGCAGATAAAATATTGGCCAGAGCCGCAGTCATCTGAAAGCTTGACTGGTGCTGGGAGATCTGCTCCCACCGGGGCATATTCACATGGCTGGTGAGTTGATGCTGAGTTGATGCTGGCATTGACAGAAGACGTCAGCTGCCCTTCACATGGCCTCTTACACAGCTGCAAAAGGGTCCTTATAGCATGATGTCTGGCTTCCCCCAGAGTGAGTGATCCTAGGGAGCAAGATGTAAGTGGCAATGCCTTTGATTGTCTAGCTTCAGAAATCACACATTTTTGTGTCTATCACTTTCTGTTGTTATAAGTGAGTCATTATGTCTGGCTTACTTTCAAAGGGAAGGAATTCATCTCTTCCTGTTGAAAGGGGAATGTTAAAGAATTTGCAGACCTATTTCTTCCTACCCTCTGGCTGCAACTTACTTACATTTCTCCCACATGCAATATACACACACCACTTCCAAAGATCCCCAAAATCTTACTCCTTTACAGCACCACCTCACAGTCTAGGATCTTGTTATCTAAGTCAGATCCAAGCATGGCAGAGACTCCTCAACTTCCTTGAATTCAGCTCCTTGAGTACAGTTTCTCACAATCTGAGGACCTGTGATCTAAAGAGAAAAGTTATCTGCCACCTGCTCTCCAACATACACTTAATACAATCGTAGCACAAACACAGGATAACTGCTATAGACTCACCCCGTTCAAAACAGGAGAGACCAGGAGACACAGGAGGCAGGAGAACCACTTGAACCCAGGAGGCAGAGGCTGCAGGAGTCCCTGACCCACAGCAATTCTGAAATCCATCAGGGCAAATGTTGGAAGTTCCTTGATTAGAACACAAGACCTGAGAATGAGTTTCCATAGCTCCCAGCTCCCATATCTGAGCCCTTGGTTCTACCCATTAGGTCATTCATTCTTTTCCATGAAAGGTAGCCTATGTTCTCTGCTGAATAGTTTTCTGATCTTGCTTCTTGCCGGTAGAAACTTGAGGGTTCAAAGGCCTCTTTCAATTTTATATGGATTATGCAAGCTTTCAGTCCAAGCTCCTGACATTTCTGTCAATTTACTTCTCTTAAAAACTTCATGGATCTCCTGTTATTCTTTTTTTTTTTTTTTTTTGGAAGTCTTTATTTTCCTTTTTAAAATTTTTTTTTAATTTTACTTTAAGTTCAGGGATACACATGCAGAATGTGCAGGTTTGTTACATAGATATAATGGGCCATAGTGGTTTGCTGCACCTATCAACCTGTCATCTAGGTTTTCAACCACACATGCATTAGGTATTTGTCCTAATGCTCTCCCTCCCCTTGCCCCACCCCCCTTGACAGGCCCCAGTGTGTGATGTTCCCCTCCCTGTGTCCATGTGTTCTCATTGCTCGACTCTCACTTATGAGTGAGAACATGTGGTGTTGGTTTTTTTGTTCCTGTGTTAGTTTGCTGAGAATGATAGTTTCCAGCTTCATCCATGTCCCTGCAAGGACATGAACTCATTCTTTTTTATGGCTGCAGATCTCCTATGATTCTTATTGTAGCCTACTCAGATTAAACACAACCACAAGCCTCTCCAGAATAAACTCCTCTCAACCTTGGGCGTCCACTAAAAGCCTTTTCAAGGTCCTTTATGTTTTCATTAATATTCCCAACTCCTACCCACTACCCAATTCCAAAGCCACTACTAAATCTTAGGTTTAGTTATGGAAACACTCTATTTCTGGTGCAAACTCTTTATTAGTTATCTATTGATGCATGACAAATTACCCTTGGAGAAAAGTTACCCTGAAACTTAGTGGTTTAAAGCAACACTGAACATTTATTCTGTCACAGTTTCTGTAGGTTAGAAATTTGAGAGCAGCTCAGCTGGGCAGCTCTCATAAAGTTGCACTAAAAGATTTGGCCAGGACTACAGTTATGTAAGGCTTGACCAAGACTTTGGGGTCTGTTTCCAAGGTGTCTCATTACGTGGCTGGCAAGTTGGTACTGGCTGTTGGTAGGGAGATATTAGTTCCTTTCCAAATAGGCCTCTCCAGAGGGTTAATGGAATGTCCTCATGGCATGAGGGCCGGTCTCAGAGTAAGCCATCCTGGAGAACAAGAGGGAAACTGCAATTCCTTTGACAATCTAGCCTCAGAAGTCCAACATCATTTTCATACTTTTTATTAGAAGGAAGTCCCTATGTCTGGCTCAGTTTCAAGGAAAGGGGAATTTGGTTTTACCTTTTGAAGGTGAAGATCTATTTTTAAACTACCCAAACACTACTACCAACAATATAATTACTGAAAGTAGTTAAAATTTTTGCATTTGTTTTTGTCCCTAGACTGTATCTTACTAAGGACTTCTAGTCAAATTGCTATGTCTAAATTCAGTTAAAATTGTTCTATGTGCCTATGCCACCAACCTGAAAAACAGTTGATTTATTTTGCTTTTGACGAGGTTTTGTCAAGAGCAATTTTGAGGAATTTCTTGTTTTGAAATTTTGTAAAATAATTTCAAGGTTTCAAAGCCAAAGTATAGAACAAGCTATATTCAGAGAAGTCTGGCTTCATTTCTGCACCCTCTGCCCTCTTTCTTTCCCTCCTGTATGTTAACTTTGTTTCCAGTTTTTCATTTATTCTTCTTTTCTAAATATATAAATAGCTATTCAAATAAACATGTATCCCTCATTCGAAGATAAACATTTGCACATTATCCACACTATTCTTCATATTTCTTTCTTTATCTACCAGTATAACCTGAATTCATTCCATAGTAGTATTTGGAGATCATTGTTTCTTCTATGGCTAATGGTCACCATTGTGGAGATGTATATAGTTATTCAACCAGTCCCCTATGGAGGGATATTCTGGAGGTTCCTAGTCTTTTATCATTACAAATAGTGTTTCAGTGAATAGTGTTATGTATATGTCTTTCTACATTTTTTACAGAAACATATTTTTGTAGCTGTAATTTTTTCTGTATTGTGGATACATACACCTTAAATTCTTTAAGTCTGCTTCTATTGTGGACATATAGTCTCTTTCTTTTTTTTTTCCCCCCAGTGGTATAAATGATACAACAGCAAACACCCTTGTACTTAAATCTTTGTTGAAATTTCTGATTATATCATAAGAACAGATTTCTAGAAATTTAGTTAGTAGGTCAAAGTTTATGAACCAGCCAGGCACAGTGACTCAAGTCTGTAATCCCAGCACTTTGGGAGGCTGAGGTGGGCAGATAACTTGAGGTCAGGAATTTTAAACAAACCTGACCAACATGGTAAAATCCCACCTCTCAAAAAAATACAAAATTTAGCCGGCCATGGTGGCACACACCTATAGTCCCAGCTACTCAGGAGGCTGAGGCAGGAGAATCACTTGAACCCGGGAGGCAGAAGCTGCAGTGAGCCAAGATCATGCTGCTGCACCCCAGCCTGGGCACCAGAGTGAGACTCTGTCTAAAAAAAAAAAAAAAATTAGGAACCATTTTAGGCTGTTTATGCATATTGTCAAATTGTTTTCAAGGAAAAGGTGCAATAAGTTTATATTCTCAGAGGTAGTACAACTCGGTATCTGTCATCAGCAAGGTCTGGGCTCAAATCCTACCTTTACAAATTACTAGTTGAGTGACCCTGGGCAAGTTACTTAATTTTCCTGAGCCATGGCTTCCTCGTCTGGAAATGAGACAAATGTTACTTATGGTTTTGTGTAAACAAAAAAATAAGATATTTGACTACATATGTACTTGAATACATAGGCCAAGTATTTAGTATAGTTCTTGACATATGACAAGTATTTAAATGTTTGTTTTTATTATTCTTGCCACTAGCAGAAGAGAATGTCAGCCTCATAGCAGATTCATCAGCACTGGCTATATACATGCTCCTCCAACATACACTTAATACGATGGTAGCATGATCATAGGATAACCACTATAGACCCACCCTTGGATATATAACATAATATATACCACATATATATTATATATAATATTTTAAATAATTATATCATTTTAATAATTTTAATATTAAAATATGTTTTCATATAATATTTAATAGTAAAAATATAAAGTGCTGACTTAAAAGGTAGAATGTTGTCTTGTTTTAATTTTCATTTCTTTGATTTCTTGTTCTAGTGAACTTTTTAATTTTCATATTAATTTTTATTTCTAAGACCACTTTATTGAGATATGATTGAGATACAAAAATCTGTACATATTTAATGCGTACAGCTGGATTCTGGATTAATTTTTATTTTTAAAGCCACTTTATTGAGGTATGATTGAGATACAAAAGTCTGTACATATTTAACATGTACAGCTGGATTCTGGAGCTCTCCTATAGCTATTTTTATCTGTGGATGGTGGTTCAGTTGGAGGTGGATGGACGGCGGGGACCTCCTATTTTACCATCTTGTTGACCTCATCACTCTCTACTTACTCATCTTTTTATTACTTCTTCTCTGTACTCTGTTTGTTTATTTATTTATTTATTTGTTTATTTATTTATTCGTTTATTTATTTTGAGACGGAGTCTCGCTCTGTCACCCAGGCTGGAGTGCAGTGGCCGGATCTCGGCTCACTGCAAGCTCCGCCTGCCGGGTTTACGCCATTCTCCTGCCTCAGCCTCCCGAGTAGCTGGGACCACAGGTGCCCGCCACCTCGCCTGGCTAGTTTTTTTGTATTTTTCAGTAGAGACGGGGTTTCACCAGGTTAGCCAGGATGGTCTCGATCTCCTGACCTTGTGATCCGCCCGTCTCGGCCTCCCAATCTCTACTCTGTTTATATTCTTTGTCTATGCATGTACAAGAGTTCTTCATTAGAAATGTAAATCTTTTCTCATACTTGTTGCACCTATATCCTCAATATTTTACTTTTCCATTTTATTTGTTAGACATTATTTTGACATACAGAGTTTAACATTTTATGTAATCAAGTATTTCCCGTTGTGATTACTTCAATAGATTTTTAAAAACCTTTATGAAATAATTCACTATTTCAATATTCAATTATTTGCTCATTCACTGGTTATTTTAGTGTTATCGAGGCCATTGATGTTATGTACAGAAAAGTGCACTGATCATTCGTTCACAGCCTGATGAATTTCCATGAAATGGACATACTTATTGTATTCGTTTGCTAAGGCTTCCATAACAAAGTGCCACAAACTGTATGGCTTGGGTAACAGAAATTTATTGTTTCACAGTTCTGGAGGCCAGAAGTCCAAGATCAAGGCATCAGGAGGGTTAGTTTCTTCTGAGGGTTACAGGGTCCTTTTCATGCCTCTCTCCCACCTGCTAGTAGTTTGCTGGTCATCACTGGCCCTCTTTGGCTTGTGGATGTGTTGCCTCACTCTGTGCCTTCATGTTCACAGGCCGTGCTCTCTTATATGCATGCCTCTGCCCACATTTTTCCTTTATATAAAGACACCAGTCATATTGGATTATGTCTCACCCTAATGACCTCATCTCAATTTGATTATCTCTGTAAAGACCCTATTTCCCAATAAAGTCACATTCTGAGGTACTGGGGGTTAGGGCTTCAGCATGAATTTTTGGGGAGAAACAATACAATCCATAACATTCATGAAACTAGGACATAGATCAAGACAGAATAGTACCAGCTTTCTACAAGCCCCCCTCACATGCCCTTCAGCTGTCCCTCCTTGCCTAGGTTACCACTCTCCTGATTTCTCACACTATAGGTCACCTTGTCCTTGAACTTCCCATAGATGGAATCACATATACATATTCTTTTGTGTCTGACTTTTCTACCTGAAACTTATTTCTATGAGATCCATTTGTGTTATTACATTGTTGCGTGCAGCAATAGTTCATTCTTTTTCATTTCTACATAGTATTTAACAGAGGAAAAATAATACAATGTATTCATGTTATTGCTGATAGACATTCAGGTTATTTCTAGTTTTTAACTCTTATGAATATGTTGCTATGAAAATCCTAGTGCATATCTTTTGGTGAGGACATGATCACATCTCTGTTGTTTGTGTATGGAGAGTAGAATTTCTGGGTCATAGAATATATATATATGTTTAATGTTAGTAGATGATACCTAATGGTTTTCCAAAGTGGCTTCTAACCATATATGAGAGTTTTGGTGTTCCACAACCTCACTGGTACTTTGTGTTATTTACACAAATATGTTTTTGATAAGAAGGTGATGATGACGATGATGATGATGATGATGATGATGATGATAGCTTCTCATTGCTACTTTTATCATAAAAACTAGGCATTTGGCTGGTCATTTTTTCTCTAGCTACTCATTTAATCTTTTAAATTACACTTTAATGAAACTAATAGCTTTGTTTTACAGACAACAAAACTAAGCATAAATGAGGTTAACTAATTTGCCCAAAGTAACAGTAAGTAACAATTCAGGGTTTGAATCCAAATTTGTCTGATTGTTAATCCCAGACGCTTTCTAGTACAGATAAAATGTAAATTTGGTTGCCATAAAAAAGAAGGGGACGTTCTAGCCTTCATGGGTAGCATGAGGGGATTGGTGTGTCTCTTGCAAAGGAGCCAGCTTGGTAGTAAGAAGTGAACATAGCTCCAAATCTCCACCTCAAGGCTAGTTTGTGCCACCCTATTTTGGGACATTAATCATGAACATTTATTATTAGGGTAAGTTCTAAACATTGCCCAATGAATGATTATTGTTAAGACTGTCTCTAGGAAGAGATTGATGTAGTTCATATTCTAAAATAGAGTGACAGAAGCCAGTTTTGGGGTATAGAGTTAGAGCTAGGGCTCAAGTCTGAAGCCAGGGAAAGAATCAGTAGTAGCAGGTGTGTGCTGCTAGTCTCATGACTGATATGGATCGGCACTCTGTAGCCCTTCAGGCTTCACCTTCCCAGTTCTGGTCTCTGGGTAATATCAGGAACATTTGCCCTTAGTATATTGTACTTAGAAAAGGTTTATTTCTATTATAATAGAAATAAATGTCTATTATTCCCATGTCATAGTTGTGGGAATTGAGCCTTGGTGAGGTTAAGATAACTGGGTGAGGATACAGTAAAGGAAAAAGGCAGTATAATAATGGGTTTCCTCCAGGTACACAAGGCTGGTTCAACATTTAAAAGTCAATTAATGTAATTAATATAATTAATTACATCAACAGGCTAAAGAAATAAAATCACATGATCATATTAATAGATGTAGAAAAAGTATTTGACAAAATGCTTTTATCATGCCCTCTTTTATCATGCCCTCTGCTTGCTTGACTCTGGGTAGTAGGGTAGATATCAGTGGGGAAAAATATTTCAGGGTACAAGGAAAAAAAAAAACCCCATATTGCCAAATAATCACCCATCTGCCAAAGATACTCAGTAGAAGCAAGTATTGGGAGGCTGCTTCAAATCAGGCAGTATGCTGGTACTTCCAAATATATCATCTTAGTCTTCACAATGACCCTGAAAAAGAAATAAATGTCTGTTATTCCCATGTTATAGTTGTGGAAATTGAGCCTTGGTGAGGTTAAGATAACTGGCTGAGGTTATAATAAAGGAAGAAAGCAATATAATAATGGGTTTGCTCCAGGTACACAAGGCTGGTTCAACATTTAAAAGTCAATTAATGTAATTAATTACATCAACAGGTTAAAGAATTAAAATCACATGATCATATTAATAGATGTAGAAAAAGCATTTGACAAAATCCAACACCCATTCATAATAAAAACTCTCAGTAAACTAGGAACAGAAGGAAACTTCATCAACTTCATAAATAATAACTACAATAAACCTACAGCCAACATCATATTTAATGGTGAGAAAATAGAAGCTTTCCCACTAAGATCAAGAACAAGGCAAGGATGTCCTCTCTCACCATCTCTTTTCAATATTGTACTGGAAGTTCTAGCTAATGCAATAAGACAAGAAAAGGAAATAAAAGGTATACAGATTGAGAAAAAAGAAATAAAACTACCTTTCTTTACAGATGACATGATTATGTAGAAAACTCAAAAGAATCAACAAAAAACTTCAAACTAATAAATGATCATAACAAAGGTGTAAAATACAAGATTAATACATAAAAGTCAATTTGTTTCCTATAAGTAAACAATGACCAAGTAGAATTTGAAATTACACAATACTATTTACATTAGCACCCAAGAAGACATAGTTGTAAATCTAACAATTTTTCAACAAATGGTGCTGAAACTGGACATCTGTATGCAGATTTAAAAAAGGAATCTAGACACAGATCTTACACAATTCACAAAAATTAACTTAAAACTTGAACGTAACCAAGATATCCTTCAGTAGATGAACAGATAAACAAACTGTGGTCACCCAATGGGACATTACTCAGTGTTAAAAACATATGAGCTATCAAGTCATGAATAGACATGGATATTAAATGCATGTTACTAAGTGAAAGAAGCCAGTTCAAAAAGACTACATACTATATGGTTCCAATTACATGACATTTTGAAAAAGGAAAAACTATGGCGTAGACAACATAAAGATCAGTGGTTGCCAAGAGCTGGAGGAGGTGGGTGGGAAGGGATAAATAAACAGAGCACAGAGGCTATTTAGAGCAGTGAAAATACTCTGTGTGATACTCTAACAATGGATTTGGGTCATTTTGCATTTGTTCAAACCCGTAGAATGTACAACACCAAAAGTGAACCCTAGTATAAGCTATGAACTCTGGATGGTGGTGATGCGTCAGTGTAGGTTCATTAATTGTAACAAATACACTCCTGTAGTGGGGGGTGTTGATAATAGGGGAGGCAGTGCAGGTGTGGGGGTGGGGAGAAATGAAGTATTTCTGTACTTTTCTCTCAATTTTGCTGTGAACCTAAAACTACTCTAAAAACATTAGGTCTTTAATTTCTTGAAAATCAAGATAAAATTAAAGGAGCATTGATTTTTATATCTTAAGCACAAGCATGAGATTATCAACACAAAGTTTTAGATCTTTGACCTATTGGATGGCATCCTCATTTTGTGTACATTCATTTTATTTTAAAAATACCTTTTCAAAGCCTTTGACAAAATTCGACAGCCTTTCATGCTAAAAACTCTCAATAAATTAGGTATTGATAGGACGTATCTCAGAATAATAAGAGCTACTTATGACAAACCCACAGCCAGTATCATACTGAATGGGCAAAAACTGGAAGCATTCCCTTTGAAAACTGGCACAAGACAGGGATGCCCTCTCTCACCACTCCTATTCAACATAGTGTTGGAAGTTCTGGCCAGGACAATCAGGCAGGAGAAAGAAATAATGGGTATTCGATTAGGAAAAAAGGAAGTCAAATTGTCCCTGTTTGCAGATGACATGACTGTATATTTAGAAAACCCCATTGTCTCAGCCCAAAATCTCCTTAAGCTGATAAGCAACTTCAGCAAAGTCTCAGGATACAAAATCAATGTGCAAAAATCACAAGCATTCTTATACATCAATAACAGACAGAGAGCCAAATCATGAGTGAACTCCCATTCACAATTGCTTCAAAGAGAATAAAATACCTAGGAATCCAACTTACAAGGGATGTGAAGGACCTCTTCAGGAAGAACTACAAACCACTGCTCAACGAAATAAAAGAGGACACAAATAAATGGAAGAACATTCCATGCTCATGGATAGAAAGAATTGATATCGTGAAAATGGCCATACTGCCCAAGGTAATTTACAGATTTAATGCCATCCCCATCAAGCTACCAATGACTTTCTTCACAGAATTGGAAAAAACTACTTTGAAGTTTGTATGGAACCAAAAAAGAACCCTCATTGCGAAGACAATCCTAAGCCAAAAGAACAAAGCTGGAGGCATCATGCTACCTGACTTCAAACTATACTGCAAGGCTATAGTAACCAAAACAGCATGGTACTGGTACCAAAACAGAGATGTAGACCAATGGAACAGAATAGATCCCTCAGAAATAATACCACACATCTACAACCATCTGATCTTTGACCAACCTGACAAAAAAAAGAAATGGGAAAAGGATTCCCTCTTCAATAAATGGTGCTGGGAAAACTGGCTAGCCATATGCAGAAAGCTGAAACTGGATCCCTTCCTTACATCTTATACAAAAATTAATTCAAGATGGATTAAAGACTTAAATGTTAGACCTAAAACCATAAAAACCCTAGAAGAAAACCTAGGCAATACCATTCAGGATATAGGCATGGGCAAGGACTTCATATCTAAAACACCAAAGCAATGGCAACAAAAGCCAAAATTGACAAATGGGATCTAATTAAACTAAAGAGCTTCTGCACAGCAAAAAACAAACAAACAAACAAAAAAAAACCAAAAAAAAACAAAAAAAAACTACCATCAGAGTGAACAGGCAACCTACAGAATGGGAGAAAAGTTTTGCAATCTACTCATCTACAAAGGGCTAATATCCAGAATCTACAAAGAACTCAAATTTACAAGAAAAAAACAACCCCATCAAAAAATTGGGCAATGGATATGAACAGACACTTCTCAAAAGAAGACATCATCACTGGCCATCAGAGAAATGCAAATCAAAACTACAATGAGATACCATCTCATGCCAGTTAGAATGGCAATCATTAAAAAGTCAGGAAACAACAGGTGCTGGAGAGGATGTGGAGAAATAGGAACACTTTTTATACCTTTGGTGGGACTATAAACTGGTTCAGCCATTGTGGAAGACAGTGTGGCGACTCCTCAAGGATCTAGAACTAGAAATACCATTTGACCCAGCCATCCCATTACTGGGTATATACCCAAAAGATTATAAATCATGCTGCTATAAAGACACATGCACATGTATGTTTATTGCAGCACTATTCACAATAGCAAAGATTTGGAACCAACCCAAATGTCCATCAGTGATAGACTGGATTAAGAAAATGCGACACATATACACCATGGAATACTATGCAGCCATAAAAAAGGATGAGTTCATGTCCTTTGTAGGGACAGGGATGAAGCTGAAAATCCTTCTGAGCAAACTGTTGCAGGGACAGAAAACCAAACACCACATGTTCTCACTCATAGGTGGAAATCGAACAATGAGAACACTTGGACACAGGAAGGGGAACATCACACACCAGGGCCTGTCATGGGGTGGGGGGAGGGGAGAGAAATAGCATTAGGAGATATACCTAATGTAAATGACGAGTTAATGGGTGCAGCACACCAACATGGCACATGTATACATATGTAACAAACCTGCATGTTGTGCACATGTACCCTAGAACTTAAAGTATAATAATAATAAAAAGAAATACGAAGAAGATTATATTTTAAAAAATACCTTTAAAAAAAAAATCAGAAATTCCCATTCTCATGGAACTTACTTCTAGCAGGATGGATGACAGAAACAATACATTTTTAAAAAGTGAAGAAAAACAAAAAATCAACACAATTGTTCCACTACAGCCAAAGATGTAAAAATAATTTGAACCTCTCTGAATTATGAATATATATATTTAACGAATCTATAAGAGTACCTGCACACTTTTAGTTTTTAAAACAAGTAAGCCAATGAAAGGATATTAAATGTTTTCCCAGTGAACTGCTGAAAGCTTATTTTCTGGACAATTCAAACTTTAGAAAGCAGGTTCTGGTTTTGTGGATCAGCAGCCCTTATTAGGTGCCATGTAACAGGTGGCTCCAGGGACTCATGTCCTATAAAAATATCACATTGATGAGGTTCTAATCAGTTCAAATGTTGTCATCTTCTAGTTTGGTGCCAGTGTAGTTATTTTAAAAGTGCAAAGTTTCCATTTTTAATTGGTGTTCAGTTTGTCTCTTAAAACATTGGTTTGGTTTTAAGTTAAATGCAAGTTAAAATGAACAACCTGGGCTCTGTCCTGGCATCAACAAACTTGTGCATTATTTTTATCCTGTATATTATTCTGTTGTTAGTTTAATTGCCTGACCAAGTCACAGACCTAGGTGTTCCACGTGTGCATATGTTTTGCATACAATACAACCCAAGCATTGTAGCCAGAGCAGAACAAGAACCATGCGGGAGGGGGCAATGGGCTCACACTCACAGGGTACAATTCACAGTGGGGGCTGATCCTGCTCCAGGCAGCGCTGGATCTGGCCTGACTTCTCAACAGAGAAACAGCCAGTGAAGAGGGAAAACACAATACACGCAACTCCCCTGCTTCAGCTGCAAAGACTAAACCATCAGAGCTAGTCCCGAAAAACCCAAAGCCCTTCAAGTACTGCTTAGGAATCTTTCTTGAAGAACCAGCGGCCTCCCGTCCCCCCACCAGCCCTGTTCTGGGGAGCAAGGACAGGTTTGCAGTCTGAGGACTGGAATCCCCTCTCCCTGTGCCAGCACAGAAATGTGCTGCTAGCATTTGCAGAAACAAGTAAATGATGTGGTGTGTGCATCCTTAATCTCTCTTTTAATGTCTCCAACAATCTAGTGGTTAATTAGCAATTTGCTGCCCACCAATATGCAAATGAATAACAAGCAAAGGTTCTCTGCATCTGTAATTATTTTGCTGATTTACAAGCCTCTTTCCTCTCAGTGTAGGTTTTTCTGTGTGTGTGCATTCATGCATCAGGGATTTCATTATTTTTTGAAGCATAGTCTGTGCATTTTTATCCTTTAATACTTTCAGACTTCAGTGATCACAGTATTTTGAAAAAAAGAATATACATATATATGTGTGTGTGTGTGTGTATGTATGTGTGTGTGTGTATATATATATATATATACACACACACACTTCCTTCCACCCCTCAACTCCAAATGCATTTGTCAGGGATTCTTTTCTTTGATAAAGAGTGGAGAGTAAGATTTATCAAGGGGCTGTAATCCAAATTGCAGAAAGTCAGAACGCAAGATTGAAAGATACACATTTTTGCTGCTGCCAAGTCCTTATCTGGAATCAGAGTCTAGTAATATTTTATTTTCTCCCAAGCAGCTCTGGTGAGTCGAGCCACGATCTGCGTTATCCATCTGCCTACTTTGGAGCGGGGTGTTGTACTATTTGGCGGCTTAAACGCTTTACGTTCTTGCCAGGGCATTAAGAAAGGCTCTCATGTTAAATTAAGTCAATTAATAAATGGAGACACATTAAGCAATCAATTTTGTCAGCCTATCTCCCCAGCATTAGGTATGGTTGGCTGTAATCACAAGATAAATGCAATGTGCTGATCTATGGTAATGTTCAATAATACATTCTCCGCCAGGCTCAATTCATCAGGGAGTTTCGGTAGGGAAGGCATTTGTTATTGGCTGTCTCTGCACCTCAAGGATAACATTTCTGTCCTTTTGATTGGCCGCCTCACTGCTGCAAGATTCTAACCGTCTTATTTTGATGATGAATATGAAGGCGCGCTAAGCCGGGCTGGCGCGGAGTGTCTCAGAGGCTGCGCTCCTTCCAGAGCCCAAGGACTCACAGCTTCCTCCGCTGCCTTCCCGGGCCAACAACCCCCCAAAAGTTGTGATGCTTTTCTTTACCCAGTGCTTTGGGGCTGTATTAGATCTCATTCATCTCCGATTTCAGCACTACAAAGCTAAACGGGTTTTCTCCGCTGCCGGGCAACTTGTCTGTGTCGTCAACCCCACTCACAACCTAAAGGTGAGTCTCTGTGTCATTTTATCTTCACCGGGCTCAGGTTCAAGTCGTTTCTCGGAGGCAGCAGCGACCGTCCGGCGAGCGCGTGCAGCCCTTTGCAAAGCCGGGTCGCGGGGGCTGGGACTGTGTCTGGAAGCCAGCGTGTTTGCCTCGGCTCACTCTCGCTCTCTAGGTGGCTGGGTGCTGTTAGTGTTGTTTCCCCAACTGGCAGGAAAAATTGGATTGATGGTCTGGTGTCTTTCCCCGACGCTGTCAACCCGAGAGTGGCGTGGGGGGCAGAAGTGAGGGTGGTGGCGGGAACAGGGGGGCGTCCCTATCGCTCCCCCTAATATTTGTGGGCAAGTGCTCGGGAGACAGGATTTGAAGTTAGCCAAATTGCTCTCTGTCCCATGTGTTGGGAGAGGTGGTCAAACACGAGGATTTTAGACGCTACTGCGGGGTGAGGAATCCTGAAACAGGGACCTGGAGGTTGGTGGGGTTGGGGGAGGGTTATTTCTGCAAAGTGTTTGTACTTGTCCTCAGACGTGTGTGTGTGTGTGTGTGTGTGTGTGTGTGTGTGGTGTCGGAAGGATTTTGGCTTATTTCCTTCCTGCTGGTTAGATGCGCTCCTTGTACTGGAGCAGGATTTGCCTGGATTGTGTAATAATGTAATGAGCTCCGAGCTGCTGCCGCGGCTGCCTGGAGCTCCCTAGGCAGCTGGGTGCTGGGTTCCTAGTGGCTGCCTAGCTGCCCCGCGGCCTCTGCATTTGCACCCTCAGGTCAGTGCCCTTTTAGAGACCAGACAAAATATGGGGTCCGGCAGAGCCGCTAAACATCACAGCCAAGACTGACCGGGAAAGGAACGCTGGGCCACGGGCTAGTGGTAGGGAGGAGGGGAAGTCAGCGGAGTGGGGGCTGGGGAGACGGTGAAGCTGAACTCCCCGGATGGGAAACTCAGCACCTTGCCTCTCTCCTAACATAAAAGGTGGACTCGTTGGAAGTTCCTTTCCTGTCCTCCTGTGTAAGGCAGACAGGACTGAGTGCCGGGGGGAGGGGCCATGTCTGCAGCGCCCGTGCCCGACAGTCTCTGTGAGGATAGATCTGTCCCTCTGACCACTGCTGTTGGGGAGGAAGGGCACTGCCTGTTGTCCATTACTTTATAAACTCCTACAGTCAGACTATCCTCAGCTGGAGCGCCGCAGGTCAGCGCTGATGGGTACCCCCACTCCTAGAAGTTCCGCGGAAAGACAGCTGCCTGGAGCTGCTGGGGCTACATGCCAAGGCCAGTCCTGGTGGAGGAGCGATGGACTGTCCTGGGACCCCTATGGTGCACCTGACCTAGGATCTGACGCTCTCTGGTACCCCAGCTGTGACCAATACCATCGCATGCAACTGTTCACACCTGCTCTTGCTTGCGAGCTGTTTCCTCTCATTCCACTATTTCTCCTCTTCTTGTATAATTTAGTTTTATAAATAAGAATTCACACCAGCATCCTTGGCAAAGCAAGCAGATAGCATACACATTAAAACATAATTCTGAATTCCATTTTATGGCCACTTTTGAGACCGCATTCAAACTTCCATTATTTTGTCACTTTGCATTAGTTAGTTCCCTGGGGCAAGAAATTTTGTTTACTTCTGTTTTGTATTTTAATACTTTTAAAAATTGCTTATGAGACTTTAGCATTTCTGAAGTTTGAATTTATATGGTTCATTGACTGCAGCTGATGATGGAGAATAGCCAGGTGTTAAAGTCTCTGTGTGGAGCCAGAGGAAACCACTTGTGTGTATTTCTCAATGATGTCTGCCTGGATATTGACAAATCATCTTGCCGCCCTGACCCAGGAGTTCAGAGTTAGGGTTGGAGGCCTTGAGTCAGCTCTGGCCAGCTGTGTGAAATTGAACCCCTCCTGCACCTCTTTGAGCCTTCCCTTCCTCACCTTTTAAATGGGCTTATGAACATCTGCCCTTTCTCCGCCTCAGCTTTTGAGACTGAAGAGAGGTATCAGAGGTGTTTCATAACTCTCCCCTAAAAATAATGTATGTTATCGTATATATAATTTGTAGAGTTCCAATAGCAAATTCAAAAGTTGTCGCTTAACACATTCAGGCAATTTAGAAATCATATAATCAGTAACATAAAAATGGATGACATGCTTTGAGAGGCCAGGGCTCACTTTTTCACTTACACGCTTATCTGGCTTTTCATTTCCCATAAAAAAACACTTAGGGACTTTTGCTCAGAGAAACATCACCCCAGATAAAGCAAGTTGAGTGCTGCTAATGTCCCCAGGATGTGGAATGCGGCACACAGGATTTGGAGAGGGCTCCAGGTAGGGAGACACCTGGAGGGTGCAGGTGGCCCCCATCAGGTAAGTTGTACCCCCTTCTCAAACCTAAGGGCTAATAGTCATTTGCAGAGCTTTAAAAGGACTAACTCTATAGGAGCGTCATTGCCCCACTGCTTGTATTAAAAAGCACATGTAACCTCAAAAAAAATCTCTTTCTAAACACTAATTTCCATAAACAGACCACAGAAATATGCCTTGGATGTAATAAGCTGTGATCTATGTAATGAGGAGGAATGTCTTTTTAGAGGAAAAAAAAAAATTCTGTGGCAATATTAACCCAGAATAGCTATTGATCTGCCGTGCTTCCCCACACTTTGTATGACAGGCCAGTACATGAAATGGTGACCAAGGACAGAGAGACTACAACCTTGCTTTCAATTTTCTGGGTTGCGTGTAGCTACAAAGAGGGCTGGGAAGCTTGTATTTTTCTTTGTGGAAGCATTTATGTGTTTTATCCTTTCCTGGGCTTTCCTGAGAATTCGAACCAACAGCATTTTAGAACCTGAGGCAAGTGCTGAGTTATAATCAAAATTCACTTACAAAGCAAAGAAAATTGTGTATTTGCCATGCTTCTATAGGTCACCTTCATTCTCAATCTTATTATGGTGATTACTCAGTAACCTGGGATTCCTTCAAGCAAGCTGATGCCTTTCCTTCTAAATGGAAGGCAGAGCCTTCCCGGGGACATCAGATCCTCTGGTTAAAGCCATTACACCCCTGAAGCTCACCCTAATTAAAAGGGACATTTAGAGTAGCCAGCCTTGAACATAAGAGACCTCAGCTTTCAGTGAGTGCCAGGCAGTGGAGTGCAAACAAGACCTTTTCCCTCAGTCTCAGTCTCTGTCTCTGAGGACCACTTGCACAGATTAGGGTTCCAAACGGTGCCCACACTTCTTTCCACCCTGTGAAAAGTGACCGTCAAGGAGCCAGCTCTCTTGGCCGGCTGCCCTCTGCTTCCTCATTCACAGTGGTTATTGAAATGTGGCGAGCAGGCTTCAGGCTGGCGCTCATGAGGACGCCTGCTCCGGGTCCTGATTCAGCACTCCTCTCTCCCTCCTGTCCTTTGCTTGTTTCTAAACGAAGAAAGCCTTTCTCTCCTGGCTCCACTCCCACTGGCACTAGCTGCTTCTACAGTGTCCTGCCCTGGGCGGCCCTGCCTTGTTTTGCACCATCTGCAGAGGTGCCCTTTGAGGGGAGGATCGGTCAGTCCCTGTGCCCAGGTTTTTCCAGAGAAGGCTCTGTAGTGCTAGCCAGAGCCCTTCTGGCGTCGGTCATGAGCACTTCCCAAGCAGGCAGTAGCTAGGCTGAGGCTGGCTGAGTGGCTTCCTCCTCTTAACCACAGCCTTTGATAAACAAGTTTCTGAAAGAAGAATAGCAAAATGCTTTCTGGCAAAGTTCCATGAGGCCCTCTCTGATACCTCCACACCGTGCCTGCACCACCCCAGACAACCCCATTAACCTTGGGTTACAACAGAAACACACACACGAACATATGGAATGGGAGGGGCATATGGGACAATCGTGGCTTTAAGTGCCTGACAGATATGAAATCTAAAGCTAGGGCACTTCAGTACCATTTGTTGATGCATCCACGTGCCTTTCATTCTAAGACCGACCTGTGTGGATAAATGTGTATTGAGTGGCAGTGGGGAGGGTGGGAGCTGTAAGGAAGAGGAGGAGGCAGGACCAGGAAAGGAGAGATGTGAGATGTGTGCCCGCCTTTGCCATTTATGGGATAATCTTTGGAAACCCCGTGCTGCACCGGGCTTTGCTAACTCTGTTTCACACAGCACAGCAGGCGGCTGAATGAGAGGTAAAGACCTGAGCATTGTCTTTAGAGATTTAGAGGTGGCCTTTGGAGTGTTCTGCATGAATACCGACTTTAAAGCAGTTAAAGGCTTCCTACGAGATTGTTTAATAGCTGGTATGTGGGTTACTCAGTTCCTCTCCACACAGTCACCTCTGATGGTCCCATTCCCAGAGCTCTGGGCATTTCACAGTCTTCTTTCTCTGTCCAGCCTGGAGTCACTTTGCCAGAGGGGCTGGAGAAAGGGTAAGGAAGGGGACCCCAAGCTGGTGGGGGTCACTGTGCAAGCGTTATTCTAAAGGCTTTGCAGCCCCTTCCGGCCCATGGGTTTCTGTGAATATTGTATGACACTCCACTCTGTGGGCTCAGAGCAGTCGTGCGGCTTTTCTGGTTAATAGTGATTGCAAATGAGGCTCCTGAGTCACATAACGGGGAGGCCCAGAGCCCGGAGCAGTAATTTGGTTAGCCGTGTGCCAGTGATTGAGTTGTAGGGGAGGCTGAAGCTGGCAGCTGTGATGAGGTGAGCCGATTACCTCTGTACTACATTTATCCAGCAGCCTCGAAGCAAATTTGGTGGAATTCTCTTCACCGTGATCCCTCAACCTGCAGGGACTGTTTGGGAAAATTAGAAAATAGATACTGAAAGCTTTCTTTGAAATCCACAGAGAGGTCTGAGTCATTTGGATGGCTTCCCTGGGGTAAGATGGATTATTTTCCTAGCAATTAACAACAAGAAAAAAAATTAACTGTCTGTGGAGATATCTTACCCTTAGCAAAGTCATCTTCATCCACTAGCTCTGTTCCTCCAAAGGGAAACAGTGACCTGGTTAGACACGAAATGTCCAGTGGAAGGAATCAACCCAAAGAATGGAGACCTTACTGACAAAATTGAGACTAGAAGTTAAGTCTTCTAGGTCGGGTGCGGTGGCTCACAGCGATAATCCCAGCACTTGGGAGGCCGAGGCAGGTGGATCACCTTAGGTCAGGAGTTTGAGATCAACCTGGCCAACATGGTAAAACCCGGCCTCTACTAAAAATACAAAAATTAACTGGGCGTAGTGGCGGGCACCTGTAGTCCCAGCTACTTGGGAGGCTGAGGCAGGAGAATCACTTGAACCCGGGAGGTGGAGGTTGCGGTGAGCCGAGATCGTGCCACTGTACTCCAGCCTGGGCAACAAGAGCGAAACTCCATCTCAAAAAAAAAAAAGAAGTTAGGTCATCTAACATCAGATCTATATTCCTACACTGCCCCAGGTTGCCTTCAAATTATGCTAAGCTAAAAGTCCCTTCCTCCAGGTGCATGGTGTGAGAGCGAAAACTTGCAAGAGTCCCCTTCCTGTACGCTATCTCCCCTCCCAGGGCCAGCAGCATGACACCCTGGGCTGCACCACACACCTTCCCATCTCCCCTTTACCACAGCCACATTTTCTTCACGAATTAGAGCTTCTAAGTCATCATCCTTCCTTAATCCCTCACCCCTTCTATGAGTTTGGGCCATAATTTTGAAAGACACAATCTGAATGTTGAAATTGGGAAAGATGAAAGTCCCAAAAATATAACTATGGAAAAAAAATCCTTTAAATTTTAAGACCTTTATTTACATTTTTAAGAGAAACATACAAAATACAACAGAGTGTTTTATAGGCCACTTAACACCATAAAAGAGGCAGTAGTAACATACATATTTTTGCAAGCATAAACACTCAGATATACTAACAACTGTAGCATGGGGATAAGTTAAAAACAGACAAACTATATTCATAAAGAACTAGATCAAGAGGGAAATGTATAAATGCATATTACTATGGTTGGTAATTGTGTGCACCCAGCTTTGTAACTGTGGCCATCTGAAACACTGTGATGGACAACGTAAATCTTTTGATGGATGGCTCAAAAACCAGCGAGTCACCATTGCATGTGCAGTCACCCAAACCGCCGAGATCTCAAGAAATTGTATCTTTCACAAATGCAGATGTACAGAAAGGACAGCTGTTTATTCACTGAGGAAGTTTCAGCGTTTTTACACACACGCACAATGCCTACACACAAGGTCAACATTGTGATAATGCACTTTCCTGGAGTCAAATTTGCAGGAAAAAAAAAATCCACAAAACAAAAGAGAACTCTCTAAAAGTCTTTACACAATGTATACATCTATTATTGGAGACAATACGAAGATTAAATACATAGCATAGTATATTGGCACTATGTGTGAAAGGGCAGAAGTAGTACATGATTAAATAATTTGGCAGAGGAGTTTTTTTTGTGTCTTTCACCTGCATTTTCACTTCTTCTAGAATCTTTAAAATAGTCACCACACTTGTATTTGGAGAGTGGTTGTGGTCTACAAATTGTACAAGTGTATGCTGTCCACTTGAAAGTTTGGTTATTGCTGGGCCATTGCAATTAAGTGATTTTCTGCTATCATAGCACCAATGTAATTAGCTTTTAAACTTTTACCTTTCACCATTAAATAGCTTCATACACTTAACTAATCACAGCATTTTTGTGAGGGGTCAATTTCACAGATCTCTTCCATTGTGTTGTAAGGAATGTATAAGAATGAATGATATTCGGCTTCCCCAGTACCAAATCTGTATTAGTCAGGGTTCTCCAGAGAGCTAGAACCAATAAGATAAGTGTGTATATGGATATATGAGAGGGGATTTATTAGGGAAATTGGCTCACACGATTATGACTGCTTAGTAGTCCCACGACATGCCCATCTGCACGCTGGAGACCCTGGGATGCCGGTAGCATGGCTCACTCCAAGTCCAAAGGCCTTAGAACCAGGGAAGCCAATGGTTAACTCTCATTTAAATGTGGTTGCTGGTGTAAGTCCTGGAGTCCAAAGGCTGGTGAGCTTGGGGTTCTGATGTCCAAGGCAGCAGAAGAAAAATCTGTCCCGGCTCTCAGAGAGAGATCGATTTGTTTTCTGTATTTGTTTCTCCCAGCCATCAGCCAATGAGATGGTGCCCACCAACACTGAGAGCAGCTCTTCCCCCAGATAACCCACTCATACTCACACACTAACCTCCCCTCACAGAAACCTAACCCTCACAGAAACACCCAACATAATGCTTTACCAGATTTCTAGGTATTTTTAAATTCAGTCAACTTGACACCTAAAATTTAGTTCACAAGTCCACAACTTAGCACCCGTAAGCATCTCCTTAAATCATACTTAATTTCCACATAAGACAATAACAAGGTAATAGTTCTGCCTAACACGATACAACTAACATGGTGCAGTTATCCTGCACACAACCTAAATGTACGAATCCTTTCTCCAGATTTTGACTTTCAGAATTTTAACATTTGGGATTTTAATCTTTTGGGAATGAGATTTTTCAGGATTTTAGACTTTAGGGATTTTGATCTTTGGGGATTTCAACTTTCAGGATTATGATGTTTGTGATTGCATCTTTTGGGATTATGACCGGCACCAATTGTTAGCATTGTCATTATGATGAAAGCAGCTACTCAAAGCTGGCTTTGACTCCCTACACGCCCCACCTGGCTGTCTTTCTCCGCCTTCCCTTCCTCTCTGCAAACTTTGCTGCTTGCTGTTTCTTGGTATTTTGTGAGTTATCTTTGGCCTTGAAGAGAATTGTGAATAGAACAATTTTTTGCCTCATGTGAAAGTCAGATTTGTCCTTAATGTTTAGCTTCAAAGAAAGCATGGAACCCCGTTGGGCTCTGAGCCTGGAAGACAGGCTGGGTCTCAGGAAGACACTCATGCCTGCAGTGGGACAGGAGCTGAACGAACTGGGGCCTGTCATTCACAGAGCCGGGAGCCATGCAGATAAATCCCCTTCTCTGCTCATCCTGAAAACGTGCCCCTCATGACTTATGCATTCCTTCTTTTCATTAGCAGAGGCTCGAGTAAGCACGTGGGTAGGTGGCTCTGTGAGGGGTGTCTGATTTGAAGGGTATATATCTGCAGGCTCAGTGACACCACTCTGAGATTCAGCAGGGTAGAGAGACAGATGGAGGCAGAAATTGCATGTCCCTGTGAGGTTGTACATTTTCTCTCTGCCCTGCAGTTCGCTGCACCTTGAGGACATAGCTTCCCTCTGAGCGGGGCATGGATGACAAGGGGGATGATGCTCAGTCCAGGCTGCAGCCTCTGGAATCAAGGAAGGGCAAGACAGAACTCCTAGATCCCACTGTCATCAGAAAATTAAACATTAATGAGCTAAGCCCTAGGCCTGAGTTCCCTACACTCCAACTTGAGTTTCTACACACACACACACACACACACACACACACACACACACACACAGAGAAATAATGGCAATTCTGAGATGCTCCCCTGTGTGGGCCCTGAGTGGTCTCTGAATAGAAGTGTAAGATCACAGAATTCAAAGCCCAGTGGGTGGGGAAAACTGGCCCCTACCACAGTGGAAGAACAAATAGAGATAAACAAGACCCTTCTTCCCCACCCAGTCTGTAACCAACCAGCCTCAGGAAAGAGGTAAGTGGAGAAAGTGGTGTTGGAAAAGAAGAGAAATGTTTTAGCTGAGGACCTAAAGTATGAGTTTTGGAGTTAGATCTGGGTTTGAATCCAATGTTGCATTCCTTGGATAATATCTTTGGCCTCCCAGAGTCTGCATGTCCTCCCCTATAAAATGGTTGTTGTTGTAAAGATTAAATAATATGATGTACAGTCCGGGCACGGTGGTTCATGCCTATAATTCCAGCACTTTGGGAGACTGAAGCAGAAGGATTCTTAAGCCCAGGGGTTTGAGACCAGCCTGGGCAACATAGTGAGACCTCATGTCTCCAAAAATATAAATATTAGCAGAGCATGACGGCCCACACCTGTAGTGTCAGCTATTCAGCGTGGAGGAACTGAGGTGGGATGATCGCTTGAGCCCAGGAGGTCCAGGCTGTGGTGAGCCATGATTGCACCACTGCCCTCCAGCCTGGGTAGCAGTGCAAGACACTGTCTCAAAAAATATACATACGATTTACATAAAGTGTTCAGCACAGCACCTGGCATGTTATAATTACTCCATTAACAGTAGTTATCATCATTACTAGTAGATGAGTCCCACAGAGATGTTACCTGGTGCACGAAATGTGACCCAAGTTCCTTTGCCTAAGTTTGGGTGACCAAACTTTTACTCCAACCGTATGTTGGAGGGAAGGGGGAAGGTACAGCAGTAAAATGACATACCTGTTGAGGACCATGCTTTTGAAGCGCACAGGGTTTAAGCTGAGAGCCAGAATAATGTTCTAGTTCAAGGACCCGGTCTAACAAATGTGGTTCAAGGGGATGAAGTGACTTGCCCCAGGTTCCCATGGATGAGGCTCCAACAGAGCTGGGGATGGCACTTTGGTTAAGGACATTGACTCTGTAATATGTCCCCATGACAGTGTTGGACCTCTTCCCAGAGGGGTCTTGTTCTCAGGACCTTGCCAAGGTATAAACCAGCTGGACAACAGCGGGGCATTACAAAGGCAAATGTTCCTCGTGTCTCTAGTGCTGGCACAAATATATAGTGAGAGACAGGGATGAGGCTCCAAGTGAAGTCACCAAACCCTTGCAGCCATCATCCCAGACCTTCAAACAGCAGGACGGACCCAAAGACTACATATTCAACCTGACTATGGCACCATCAGAAAACAGATCAGAAACAAACATCATGTTTTTACCAGAAGAACCGGGTCTTTGTGGATAATTTAGAATTGTGGTCTAACTGGAAATGTCAGTTTTACTTGCAAGATGCTATATCTTGTAATCATTTCTTGGTCCTTTAATGTATTTTTAATCAAGAATAAATCCCTGATAAGAAGGGGAATGCACATTGCAGAGCTGTTTTCAGCTGTGGCACCAGCACTCCAGCAAGGAGAGCGTAGCCTGAGAAAGGAAACGGTAGGCCCTGGCTCCCCAGGATGAAAAGGACATGATCTTCTGCAGAAGAGATGGGCCACTGCAGCCCATGCTTGGAGAGGGAGGGCAGGGTTAGCTTGGCATTAGGAAGGCCCCATAGAGATGAAACCAAATGCAGATCAGCAACACAGATTTTACAAGAGACTGGTCAGCAAGCCTTGCCACCTGCCAGCTTCATAACCAGACTTCATGGCCCCTCGGATCTAACTGCTACGACTCTGCCAAGATGTGCCAGGGAGTCCAGGGCAAGTGGCCACTTGGAACTTTGGGTTCCCGCTGTGTACTTTAGGGATGTATGATGACTTATACTAGGCCAAGGCGGCTACACATCCTGAAACCCTGACAATAGTTTTCTACTGTATTAGTTACGCACACAATAAAAACAATAATGATAATAACCACAAAATGCTACATCGAGGAACTATGTTAAGTGCTATTACATTTAATCATCACTGGGAAGTAGTATATTATTATCATTCTCCGTTATACAGAATATCAAAACAGAAAAAGGTTGAAAAGCTTACTCAATGTCACCCAGCTCTTTGTGGCAGAACCTTTTTTAAAAATTAAAATTCTGTGCTTTAAAGCATGTCTTGATATGTCATCCCTCAGAGTTACTTTTCACGACAAACAACTGAGCCGACCTGCTTGGCCTTAGGATTAATATTGAGTATATTTCACTTTAAAACGCTGAGCCGGGACCCTGTCTTATTCATTCTGTGTGTATAAACGCACACAGAGATGCTCCGGCTCTGGGTGGGCCATCCTGGTAGCATCCTCTGTGCTTCTCTATGCTGCCTGATGGGATGGAGTGCCTGTGGCCTGCAGCAGTCACTTGTTCCCTTCCTCCTGCTTGCTGGAATAACCTCCCAAATTTACCACTGCATCCAAATTCTTATCTCGGGCTCTGTTTTTGGGGAACCCAAATTAAGACTATGTGTATATTTTTTAACTGCCTAACATCTATTGAGCACTTACTAAGTGCCAAGCACTGTACTAAGTGATTTACCTGAATTGCCTTTTAAAAAATCCTCAGGATAATTCATTAGTCTATTTCCAGTTTACACATGAGGAAGCTGAGGCACAGAGAGATGAAGTAACCTCCCCAGAACCCATTCCATGAGCAGCAGAGTTTAGCTCGTGGTTTTGTTTGTTTGTTTGTTTGTTTGTTTGTTTGTTTTTGAGCCAGAGTTTCCCTCTGCCACCCAGGCTGGAGGGGAGTGGTGCGATCTCCACTCACTGCAACCTCCGCCTCCTAGGTTCAAGTGATTCTCACGCCTCAGCCTCCCGAGTAGCTGGGATTACAGGTGCACACCATCACTCCCAGCTAATTTTTGTATTTTTGGCAGAGATGGGGTTTCACCATGTTGGCAAGGCTGGTCTTGAACTCCTTACCTCAGGGGATCCACCCACCTCGGCCTCCCAAAGTGCTGGGATTACAGGCGTCAGCCACAGCACCCGGCCTAGCTCTTGCTTTTAACCTTGATGTTGAGCTAGCTCTCGTCCTGATCATAGAATTGGTTGTCTGGAAGCTTCTACAAAGAGCTAAGCCCTCCAAATTCAGGCTTGGTAAAAATTATGATTTTTGTTTGTTTGTTTGTTTTTTGAGATGGAGTCTCGCTCTGCTGCCCAGACTGGAGTGCGGTGGCGCAATCTCGGCTCACTGCAACCTCCACCTCCCGGGTTCAACTGATTCTCCTGCCTCAGCCTCCCGTGTAGCTGGGATCACAGGCGGGTGCCACCATGCCTGGCTAATTTTTTTTTTTTTAGTAGAGACGGAGTTTCACCATGTTAGCCAGGATGGTCTCGATCTCCTGACCTCATGATCTCCCTGCTTTGGCCTCCCAAAGTGCTGGGATTACAGGCGTGAGCCACCGCACCCAGCCTAAAAATTATGATTTGTATACAATATTTCTGGAAAATCTTTGCCACAACTTTATGTAAATGCCCAATTCAAAATTATCCTGTAGGAAAGGAAGTTTGTGCTTTATGACCATGTTTTTTTAAGAAATGAGTTATCTGGTGTAACAGGTGGACAAAAATGTCTGAAACTGGGACTGATCTCCAAATCTGGGCCATATGATTGTCTTGTCATTATCTAACAGTGGAAGCTGGTTGACCACATTGGAAATGCAAATGCTCTCTAAGCATCCACATACTATGAAACAGGCTGCTTTTTCTCTAAAAAAAAAAAAAAAAAAAAAAAAGAAAGAAGTCTATTTATACAAAGCAAAAATGGCCTTTAAGAGAACGTGGCTTTTAGCATGTAACACCCGTTCTCCAAGAGATCCACAGGCCTTTTGAAATTTCCTTTCTCGTTAGCAGTCACACTCTATAACTAAATTTTTTTTTTCTAAAATCAAAGAGGAACGAAATTTTAATGACCATTTCCTACCTAATTTAACTCAGCTTCTACCTTGGTTTCTGGTAAATGCTTCCCCTTATGCCCTTCCAACATTTTCTTTTTCAAATACTGCTGTGAGAAGAACCGAGTGAAGGAGGCATCAGGGTGAGAGGTGGGTGTCTGGAAGGAAAGCGGGATGATGCCTCCAAGCCGTATGTCCAGGTCGAAAGCCAGAGAAAGGAGGCACTGTGTCCACACTGACCCTAGAAAGCGGGAGGAAAACACTCAGGCAGGGGCCAAGGAGGGAAAATCACCAAAGGAGGTCTCAGAGCCACCTCATTAAACAGCACTGATATCTGGGAAAAGTCACCAAGGGGTGCAGAAGGCTCACAGGACAGACTGGAATGGAAGGAATGAGGAAACCTGAGGAAAGGCCTCAGACATGTGCCATCGTCACAATTCCCTGTCCTCCATGATGTCTGCTTGTCACAGTGTCCCCCAGGGTGGTGGCCTGGGGGCACTGGGGCAGGCGCTGGCACTGCAGGAACCTGACTGTTCTCTGCCACCCCCGTGCCCTGTGCGAGCCTCCCTGTAAGCAGGAGGGCTGATGAGCACATCAAGAAGCTGCCTCATTGAAGCCAAAGTGCTACATCTGTTTATGGTAATTAAATAAATGCCAGTTGGACCCTTCTCAGTGTGCTTACTGAAGCAAGTGCCAGAAACGCGCTGCTCTCCAAGAATCGGAGAGAAATTAGAAACAGAGAGGCGAGCTCCCAGGCACTTACCACCCACTCCTTGAAAAGACTTGGCCAAGGAGGTTTACTCAGAATCAAGAGGCTAAGCTTTCATTTGCAGTTCTGGCTTGCTTCCTTGTGTGGTCTTGAGCAAGTCGCTTAACCTTGGCTACTGAATCTGTCAGATGAGAAGATGACACTTGCCCTTTACCTCCCTCCAAGGTGACCTTGGTGTGCAAAGATGAGTCTTTACAATTGAACTGATTTACAGGCTGCCTCTTTTCGAAAAAGGTTGAGGCAATTTACACCAAAATGTGGGGTGATGTGGTGAATACAATAGACATAAAATGGAGAATGCAAACAGGTTAATTTTATGAGTTTAACCCATTTATCGTGGGTGGCAGAAATTTAATAGAAAAGTCCACAGAGGTATTTTAAACACTTATCAATGTGTGGGAAACATCACGGACTTTGGACTAGGATGTGGCTTCAAATTTAGTTCTAATATTCATATCTATGAGATCCTTGGCAAGTTACTTCATCACCTTGAGCTTCGTTTACCTTACTTATAATAATACATACAATGTGAGGCTAAAGAAGAATTAATATGGTAAATATAAGCAAAAGCACCTAGACCAGAGCCTGGCACACAGTAGTGCTTTCATAAACATTGATTTCTTTTGGCCTGTATGCATTCCTTCTTCCCTCCCTCCCTCCCTTCCTTCCTTCCTTCCTTCCTTCCTTCCTTCCTTCCTTCCTTCTTTCCTTCCTTCCTTTCCTTCCTTCCTTCCTTCTTGTCTTTCTCTTTCTTCCTTTCTCTTTTTCTTTCTTTATTTTTCTTTCCCTCTCTTTCTCTCCTTCCTCCTTTCCTTCCTTTTTTTCATTCTTCTTCAAATTTAAATAAGGAAGTCCCCAAAAAGCTCCTCACATTGTTTGATGAGTGAGTTAGAGAAGAACCTCTGGGAATGAGAAACAGTTTGAAATTAGGAAAGGAAGTGAGCCTTGACATGCAGAGAAGGGACACATTTTCAAAATGAGTGATGACTCTATGAACGAATCCAAAGTCACCAGATGAGTCTCTTAAATTCTCTGAGTCTTATTTTATTGCTGGAGTGTAGAATTAATAAGTTTGGTTTCCTCCTTTGCCCACTGGATCTCTCCAAAAGATTTGGGAGTAGAAAAGGGAGAGCTGGGAAGATGTGTTCTCCACGTGAAGCTGAGGAGACGAGGGCTACTGTTATGGTGTCCCTAGGGGACACAAATCCAGATAGACATGAAGCTTCAGTGGGAAACATGGGGCTGGCACTAGGGCGGCAGATGTCTACACATTTACCACTAACCAATTATAAAATAAAAATGACAAATGCAATTCTCTTTTACTCTCTGAGGTCACGTGGGTATGCCCAAGCAGGCAGGATGTGGTGTGTAAAAAGTGACCACTGGCAAATATTACAGGCAACTGGGGACATCCAGGAACGTCCAGGAACAGGAAGCAGGGTCACAGCCACAAGGTTATTGACTGAGGCAGGATTTCTTTTTTTCAACTTTTAAGTTTGGGGTACACGTGCAGGGTGCGAAGGTTTGTTTCATAGGGAAATGTGTCCCATGTTGGTTTACTGCGCAGATCATCCCATCACCCAGGTAGTAAACTCAGCATCCATTAGCTATTCTTCCTGAAGCTCTCCCTCCCCCCACCCCCTCACAGGTGACCTGTGTGTGTTGTCCTCCCCTGCCATGTGTCCATGTGTTCTCATCAATAATCAGCTCCCACTTATAAGTGAAAACACGCTGTATTTGGTTTTCTGTTCCTGCATTAGTTTGCTGAGGATAATGGCTTCCAACTCCATCTATGTCCCTGCAAAGGACATGATCTTGTTCCTTTTTATAGCTGCATTGGATTCCATGGGGTATATGCTCTACATGTTCTTTACCCAGTCTATCACTAATGGGCAATAGCCATGTCTTTGCTATTGTAAATAGTGCTGCAGTGACCATATGCGTGCATGTGTCTTTATAATAAAATAACCTGGCAGGACTTTTCAAGACTTAGTCTCGCCTTCTCCTCCTTTCCTGATAACCCTTGACCCCCTCTGTCTGCCTCGCTGGTTCTCACTGATTTTAAGCACAAAGCTCAGATTCTCTGCACAAAGCTCAGACTCTCCACTCTAGGCATTCACTTGCATATCCGTGTCCCTATCAGATGGTGAGTTCCCCAAGGGCTCTGTATCCCCAGGCCTGGTATAAATGACTGGCTTGTATAGTGGGTGCATAGTAGATGTAGGTCTAATTAATAAATAAAGGCTAAGAACTGCAAGAACAAGGCAAGGAAGTGGGAAAACTAAGCATGTTATCAATACAGAGGCTGAAGAACAGGGAAAGAATCAGGCATCTCCCAAAGCGTGCTCTAAGGCAGAAACATGATATTCAGAGAGCTGCCATGTACAAGACCAGAGCCTGAGGAGCAGTGAGACTTGGTCCCAAGCCCCGCAGATCCCTCCAGCCTATGGAGAGTGTTAAGTTTCTGAGCCAGACTGGGTCTGAGCTCACAGCTGGGGTCGAAGATATAGAAGGTTTAGCTTAATGCTAAGTGCTGGTCTCTGGAGTCACACTACCTGGGTTCAGCTACTGCCTCTACAGCTGCCAGCCATGTGACTTTGGACATGAGTTTTAGCTTTTTGGGGACCTCAGTTTTCTCATCTGTAAAATGGGGTAATAATAACTGCCTGCCTCCTCCGGTTGTTCTGAGGACTAAATGAGTTAATATAATAAAGTGCTTGGCACAGAATAAATGCTATACAGATGTTAGCTGCTATTATTACTATTGTTGTTGTTATTATTATCATTACTAGATGTGAGGAGGGAACCCTTAGTTCATAGGTCCTGATGCTGATGCAGTGAAAGGAGAGAAAAGAATCTAGTGTGTCCGGCTTCCATTTACTGGATTGTAGCTGCTCTAACTTTGACTGATTAGTAGTTGGTAATCTGAAGACTAGTTCTCTACATGCTATTGAGAAATACTTTAAGTTTCATTTTTGGAGAGCCTGGGAAATAGTCACTATCACAATAATACCAAAGGTTGACTTTTTTGAACAATGGGTTTGAAATTTGTTTGTGGGTATATTCAAATAAATCAGGGAGCTTTGTGGTTTGGGAGGCGGTGGGAGAGAATCAATCTTCCTCTTTCTGCCTTTCTAGTCTATCTTGTGGCCTCTCACATCTGCTGAAGGGAACAAAAGAACAGGAAAAGGCCCTTTAATAAAGGAAAGTTTCTATTTACTTGTCTTTAAACACACACTTATAAAGCACTTACTATGTGTTAGGCACACACTGTTCTTTTTTTTTTTTTTTTTTTTTTTTTTTTTTGAGACGGAGTCTCGCTCTGTTGCCCAGGCTGGAGTGCAGTGGCCGGATCTCAGCTCACTGCCAGCTCCGCCTGCCAGGTTCACGCCATTCTCCTGCCTCAGCCTCCCAAGTAGCTGGGACTACAGGCGCCCACCACCTCGCCCGGCTAATTTTTGTATTTTTTAGTACAGACGGGGTTTCACCGTGTTAGCCAGGATGGTCTTGATCTCCTGACCTCGTGATCCACCCGTCTCGGCCTCCCAAAGTGCTGGGATTACAGGCTTGAGCCACCGCGCCCGGCCGGCACACACTGTTCTAATTACTAATATTAACTTATTTGATCCTCAAATAACCCTGTGAAATAGAGCTATGATTATATAGATGAGGGATCTGAGGTCCAGAGAGGCTTAGCAATGAGTCCAAAGCCACACAGCAGCAAGTGGTGGAGTCAGGATTGTGAACTCAGGAGTTTCTCCTGCATCACCTCCAGAAGGCGTAAGATTAGGTACCGGCACAAGACGGTCAGCACACCTCTTCTGGCCCAGAGTAGGTCGGTTCGCGGGCCTGACTCTGGGTGGCCCAGCTTTGGAGGGGAGGTGTCATGTCCCACAGACACTGAGCTGGAAGCCCAACGGGACAGCCTCCAAGAGGACCGGGATGCTGCTCACCAGCCATGGACTCTGAGCTCCCAGGGAGCACTGCCCTGGAACCTGAGGCCTCTCTGCTGCATCTTCCCGTTGGTTTCCTATTCCTTAGTCTCAGAAGGTGCTCACTTCTGAATTTCAGTGAAATTTGAGGCCCAGGGGATACTCTCCCTTTTTTCGAAGCAAAAAGAGAAAGCCCCAGGGAGCCCATCCATGTCAGTAAGCAGCTCTGTGTGATTGCTGGGCCTTCACAATTGGACAGCCTTTTCTTTCCCCCGATAGAGATAAATGTTGATAACTCAATGATGATAAAAATATTGTAAAGTGTCAAGCACAGCATGTTTAGTTACAAAAGCTAGGAATAATTGCTTCAGCTTTGCTGCTAAGAAAACCAGTTGTTGAGTCCAGGCTAATTCTAGTAAGAAATTGGCATTCAGGGATTAATTATTTGGAAGGTAATGACTGCTACAACCCAAACTAATGAGAACAGAAGGCAGTTTCCAATTAGAATTCCGGGAATGAGATAGGCTTTGCCAGGCTGAATGGTACAGAATGGAAGAGCTTTTTTTTCCCTTTTGTTGTTGTTGCTGTTGTTGTTTTTCCTTTTTGACCTCAGTATTGGTTGGGCAAAAAATAAGAAAGCATTTTGCAAGAACAGCTTCTGAGAAGACTAGCCAAAAGTCTGTGCAGATGCCTCGGGAAAACTCTTGATTGATTGTTAAAAGCCTGGCTGAGCTCCTCCTGGAGGCCCTGAGCAGGCTGGGGGCAAGCAGGCCAGGGTGAGTCATCACCATGGTAGGGAGAGGGAGCCAGCTCTGGGCATGGAATCAGACCTGTCCCTGCCGCTTACCTTCTGCAGGTCACGTCCCCTTTCTGAGTCTGTCCCCCTGTTGCAAAACCCGAATGGATAGCAGCACTTACCCTGCCAATTGCAATGGTTTATCGCAAGGATCAAATGAGAAAATATCTGACAAGGTGCTTTGCAATCTAAATCACAATGTGCATAGACAGTATCATTTGGACGAACCACCCTCTTTCTGTTCCTTTTATTTGTGTGCTTAGCCCTGCCTTGTTCTGAAAAGGACTGCCGTGTGTGTGTGTGTGGGTGTGTGTATATGTTTGTGCGCACACGCGCGTGTGTGTGTATAATTTCTTACACACACTATGAGCGCCATGTAGAATAACTGTCATGGCAAGCAGTTGGTCAGTACCAAAAAAGACCCAGGGTGGTTGACTGGGTCCAGCTACACAATAGCCTGACGGCCCTGGGAGGGAGTTGATTCACTCTAAGAGAGTCTAAGATGTCTGACCTTTAGCGATGCCCTTGTCAGACCTGGATCATGGATAAGGGAGGAGAAATGAGGAAAAGAAGCGGGAGTAGCTTTTTCATTCAAGTGTTTATTTATTGAGCACCTACTATGAGCATACATTTATTGACACCTACTGTGAAGAGTGGTGCTGTAATGGAGAGAAGAAAAGAATCCTTAGAAGATGCCCACTATAATGGGTACCTCATGGGAGAAGTCCCAAATTTGTCACCTGTTTCCCAGTTCCTATCCAGTTCCCCCCACCTCCGTCTCTGCTTTCTGGCTGTCGTTGGCAATGGGGACGCTGAACAGAATTTCCCTGAATTCTTTCAACTACCCAGAAGGCACATGCATCAAAGTCCCACCACAAAATAAAGAGTCTTCAGATTGCCAACAGGAGTTGGATGATCAGAGTACGTTCTGAGAGAGGATTTAGACTTGATGCTTTTAAGATAAATCAAAGTCAACAGAAAAATAGCAAGATGTGGGGGAATTGAAACCCTTGTGCCTTGCTGGTAAGAATGTAAAATGGTGCAGCTGCTATAAAAAAACAGTATGAAGCTTCCTCGAAAAAATTTAACATAGAATTACCATATGACCTAGAATTATACTTTGGGGCATATACCCAAAAGAATTGAAAATAAAAAGTCAAATGGATGTTTATTGCAGCATTATTCACAATAGCCAAGAGGTGCAAACCGCCCAAGTGTCCATCAACAGAGGAATCAATAAACAAATGTGGCAGATACATAGATTGGGATATTATTCAGCCACAAAAAGGAATGACATTCTGACATCCCACATGAGTAAAACCTGAAAACATTATGTTCAATGAAATAAGCCAGACCCAAAAGGACAAATATTAGATGATTCCATTTACATGAAATTTCTCAAGTAGGCAAGTCCATAGAGACAGAAAGTAGATTAGCGGCTACCAGGGATGGGGGAATTGGAAACAAGGAGTTCCTGCGTCACGGCCACAGTGTCTCTCTGGGGTGAGGAAAGGTTCTGAAAATAGATAGTGGCGACGGCCACACACATTGTGGATATAATTAATGCCACTGAATTGTACACTTCCACATGGCTAAAATGGAAGATTTTATTTTAGATATGTTTTACCACAATAAAAAATATATATACTTGGCTTAAATCAAAACAAACAAAAGAAAAAGGCCAAGTCCCCAGGCAGAGTTGGGCATGGCAGGACCCTTGCCCACCTGGGTGGCCGTACCCCACACCTCTCTTCCCTCCTCCCTAGGCACTTCCAGCTGGCTCTCCCTAGCGCTCATCTGGCCCTCCCACTGCTGGTTTGGAAATGCTCTCCCACCTTCCCAAAGTCCGTCTTCTCAGGCCACCCAACCAAAGTGGGGTTCCTTGGCTGTATGCTCTCAAGGACCCATGCTCCTTCACTCCAGAATATGCAGCTTAGCAGTGGGATATCTGAATGGTGTCTGACTCCTCCATGAGACATGAATGCTGTGAAAACAGGGTTTTGGTTTCATCTCTCCACTATGGAGACACTGCCCATAGTAGGCCCTCAATAAATACATACCTGTTGGGTGAAGAGACACATGAAGGAATGAGCTGTTCCGTCTTCTCTCTCATGTCCCCTCCTTCCTCTTTACCCCATTATCCATTACCCACAGCACTCACGGCTGTCTGAAACAGTGTGATGTCTTCATTGCTTTATGTTTCTGTGGTGTCCCTGCCTTCTGATTAGAGTATAAACTGCTTGAGAGGAGGGACTATTTCTGCCTTGCCCACCGTAGCTTCCCCAGTCTAGAACAGTGCCTGGCATATTGGAGGGGCTCAACAAGTATCTACTGAGTGAATGCATAGCAGACCTTCATTAACTCCTTCCCCAATTATTTTCTACTCCATATCAGTGCCAGAGTTGTGGTCTACAAATATCGATTTGCACATGACCCCCTTCTACTGAAAGCCTCAGTGCCTCCCCCACTTCCTGGAGGTAATAAACTCTGTGTTCCTGTTGGTGCATACACTGGCCTCTGCTGGCACCCCCTCGTCACTGATCAGACCTTCTCACCGCTGGAAGGCTCAAGGCTCATTACAGAGACCATTCTTTTTTTTTTTTTTTGGAGGCAGAGTCTCGCTCTGTCTCCCAGGCTGTAATGCAGTGGCCCGATCTCAGCTCACTGCAACCTCCACCTCCTGGGTTCAAACGATTCTCTTGCCTCAGCCTTCCAAGTAGCTGGAACTACAGGCATGCACCACCATGCCCGGCCAATTTTTGTATTTTTAGTAGAGACGGGGTTTCGCCATGTTGGCCAGGCTGGTCTCAAGCTCCTAGCCTCAGGTGATCCGCCTGCCTCGGCCTCCCAAAGTTCTGGGATTACAGGTGTGAGCTACCATGCCCCACCAACATAGACCATTCTTAACTCATTCTGTGCTCTCTCCCCAAAACGCCCTCCTCTGCCTTTTTGTTAGTACTTTCTTACCTTCCAGGGCCACTCAGAGGTCCTCTCCTGCTGGGAGCCCTTCCTCAAACCTCCTATGTCTGTCTCTAACATGGTGTAAAACTGCTACCCAGCTGGGTTCTCCCATTAGACTGAGGCCCTGAAGAGCTGGGAGCAAGTTTAGTTCATCTCCATGCCTCAATGCCCGGCAGATGGTAAGCACCAGTGAAGAGGGCTTTAACCAACCCCAGCTCTTCAGAGTGAATTTGGAAATGAAGCAAGTTGCCTCTTGACTGAGATAAATGACCTCAGTGTTGTAAAACCACCCTTAGGCCAGGCAGGTGTGCACCCTAAGCTCTGCAGGACCCACTTGGCCTGCCTCGGGCTGTGCCCCCACCCCACGCCTTGAGGAATGTGCAGTCTCCCCTGAAGGTCCCCACTTGTAGCTCACACTTCCCTTGCTAGGCCTCTCTCTGGGTGCCCGGGGCTTGCTTGTCTTCTGTAGGTCTGTCCTCCTCCCAAGAGTGCACAGTGCCACCAGCATGCATGCCCCTGACAGGTATCCAGGCTCACTTTTTATAGAGACTTCAGACAGAACTTAGATGTACAGGCTCAGGTGGCCACATACATCAGGTGTGGGATGGAGCCAGGGATGGGAAGAGAAGCAGGTGGCTGCCCCTGGAGCTACAGCTGACTCTGTCCAAGGGACATATTCCAGAACTCTAAGGAGTCCGAGCCCTCTAATTCAAACCTGGCTTTCTCGTGTTATGAAGATGTTCATTTATCAAGATAGGAAGACAAATGGACTGTATTTAACAGCCTATTGGCTTAGTGTGTAACTCTGAAACATTTAGACAAATGGTTCATGCTTCTTTCTGTGACCCTTGCTCAGGGTCTCGCAAATGTTAGAGGCAGGCCTGCACCGCAGCCAGACAGGAAAACTGCATCCTGGGACAGAAGGCTCCTGGGGTGTCGTTCATCATGGCCTCGAACCCAAGTGCCTCTGAAAACAAGATAATTGCTGTGCTAAATAGGAGTGAGATTTATTCGAAATTAGAAGCAATGCTTGGTCTTCTCAGAGGGAAAAAAAATACAGAAAGGGAAACAAGCAAGACTGTTTTGCCTCAAACTAATTGATGGAGATAGATGTCAGAACAGGGGTTATCTCTGGAGGTGGGAGCGTGGGTCTGCCTGGGAAGCGGCATGAGAAAACCTTCTAGGATGTAGCAAGTGTTCTGTATCTTTTGAGACAGGGTCTTGCTCTGTTGCCCAGGCTGGAGTGCAGTGGTGTGATCATGGTTCACTGCAGCCTTGACCTTTTGAGCTCGAGCAATCCTTCAACTGTAGCCTCCCAAGTAGCTGGGACTAAAGGTTGACACCACCATGCCCGGATAATTTTTTTATTATTATTATTTGCAGAGACGAGGTCTTGCTATGTTGCCCAGGCTGGTCTCGAACTCCTGGGCTCAAGCAATCCTCCCACCTCAGCCTCCCAAAGTGCTGGGATTATAGGCGTGAGCCACTGCACCCAGCCACATTCTATACCTTGATCTGGGTGGTGGTTACTGGGTCACGTATATGTTAAAATTCACCAAGCTGCACAGGTAAGATTAATGCATTTTACACACAAGCAGTTTTTGGAGTCAGTCAGCTTGCTGACTTTTGCTAGCTCTGCCCTTGAGCCAAGTTACTAATCCTTTGAAACCTCAATTTACTCCATGGCAAAGTGAGTAAAATCAACACATCTACCTCACAGCGCTGTGGTGCTGATGAAAGGTCTTGGTGCTCAATCAGAGGTAATTCTAGATTAACTATTATTAAATTAGTTATGTAAGGTATTGCTTATTAAAATGCTTTGAAACTTTGAAAAGGGTGGATTTTTTAAAATGCACTTTTTCTGCAAAAAAAAAAGAAAAACAGAGTTAATTCTGTTCAAAACTCTCCTCCCTTCTAACTATTCCGTCAGTACCACTTGTTTTCACTGACTGATTCCTTTTAAACCACATATGGGTCTAGATGCTGACTTTTCTGCACGGTAAGCAGGTTTCCCCTTCACCATCAGGCATGACAATGAGACCGGAATTCAATCCTGGAGGAAACCAGAGCACACTGTTGAAAATGACTTATTGAAAGAGAGACCTTTATTGTCATGGACTTCACCTCGGGCCCCCCAAAAGAGGCTTCATCTGGCTGCATTTGATTTCTTATGGAAATGTCCTGGCTCTAATCTAATTCCACATGGAAGCTCAGCCTGGATTGAGAGGAAATTTAGACTATCTTTCATTAGATGAGCTGGGATAGCAGTTTTTGAGTCTCACAAAATAGTGAATTATGCCTTCCTTATTATACTGTGGTTAAATTTTGCTGTTCCCAAAATGCAACTTCAAAAGAAGAAGTGGGCTACGACACAGCATCCTAGCAGCTTTCAGAGTAGCATTCGTTCATTTGTCAAACCTTTACTTGGTGCCTGCTAAGGACAGGCACCATCGGGGCGAAGATCATTGGAATAAAGATCACCACGCCCCTCAAAGAGTTTAGCTAGTTCATCTCTAAATGAGGCATCAGGACCATGAACTTCAGCCACGGAAGGGTATGAACCAGTCAGGGTTAAATACTCAAGAGGAGAAGGGCAGGAGAAGAAACCTGCACAGCACTCCCATAGGCCAGTCATGGGGGGGATGCTTTGCTTATGATATCTCATTTAGTCCTCCCAACAACCCAGCAAAGCAGTTATTATTATTCTCATTTCACAGATGAGAAAACTGAGGTTCAGAGGAGCTGAGACATGGCCGTAAGTTGCTAAGTCCATTAGCGGATGTGGCACGGGCTACCTAATTTGTGGGGCCCAGTGAAAAGTGAAAAGTGGGCCTCCTTGCTAAAATGTAAGAATTTCACAGCAGTGACAGTAGTGCATTAAGTTGGGGCACTGTTGGAACTGCACAGATTGGATGTCCATGAAGCCAGTCTTCAGTGGAGATGCTACAAAGAATTATGGAAGCAGACAGGAAGGAAGAACCGAAGTTGACTGGAAAGATAAAATTAAAAGCTTTATTGGTAGAGGTGGCAGGGGCCTGGAAGGGGAATGTGGCTTTGGTATCATGTAGTCTGGACACAAGGCTACCCTGCTGACTGCTTTGACTGAATTAATCAGAGCCTGATGTAGCGGGGAGTTGAATGAAGTATCTCCTGAAGCCTATGGGACTCAGAAGTCTGTCCTGGGAGCAAACCACCTACACTGAGGGAGGAAAGGAATCCAGCTCTAGGGTTCATTTGTGGCTGTTTGGAACTTTCCCAACCCCCTCTGAGAACTCTGTGACCTCCTAGACTGGCTCCAGGCCTGGACTGGACATGTCTGTAGAGTTCCATATTAGTTAGAAATCAAATCAGTTATAAACAGCAGAATGGTCAAATAACTGTGGCTTGAACAAGTAGTGGTTCATTTTTCTTACGAATCACAGCCCGGGGATAGATGGTGTCTAGCATGAGTCCAGGTGCTCAGAATGTCAGGATTGGCCTGTCTGCTCTTCTCTTGCCCTTTCCTTCGCATTCGCCGCCTCGTATTTGTGAGACACTGGCTGCAGCTCCAGAGTCTCGACTGCATTCAAGACAAATGGAAGGGGAAAGAGTGACACTGTTTCATTTTATTAGAGAAGCAAAAGCTTTCTCAGGATCCTGTCCTCCAAAAGACAGCTCTTAAGTTTCACACACCAGAGCTGGGTCAGTCACACAGGCACCAGAACTGTCAAGAAGGGCCAGGGAAACAAAGAATAGTGATTGGCTCAGACCTAAGAGTGGCCACTTAGCTGCCATGAATGAAACTAAAGAGCTGTTCACCATGAAGAAAAAAGGAACTGGTGGTGGGCAGGCCATTAAAACCATGGTTTACTCGAGAGACTAATCTAACCCGCTGAGTTCATCACAGTTAATGTGCACATCTCCCAGAGACAGTCCTAGGGGATCCCCAGGTCAGGGTTGGTCTGGGCGTCAATCTGGAGATGTTTGTCACCCCAGAATGTTGGAGGGGTGCCAGCCTCTGCAACCCACAGCCCTCAGCCCTCACATTATCTCTTTATTTTAGGGCACCCACAACTCACACGTAGAGTTTACATCTTTCTGAACATGCCCTACCTTCCCTCCTGGACTCTAAACTCCTAGAGATTTTCATGTTCAATTTGAAGAAATATGTTTAACATGTCTACTATGCTAGGAGCTATGACTGAGCTATTAACGTGATAAAGGCTGCAACATGACAGGAGGCAAGTGATAAGATAAAGCATGGAATGTAATAAATAATAAAGCCCCGAGAGTGCAAGGAGCGCTTGCAGAGAAGGCTATTGATTGATCCATCCATCCATCCACCCACCCACCCACCCACCCACCCACTCATCCATCCATCCATCCATCCACCCACTCACCCATCCACTCATCCATCCATCCATCCACCCATTCACCCATCCATCCATCCAAGCATCCATCCATCCACCTACCCATCCACTCATCCATCCATCCATCTGTCCATTTAAATGTTTATTTAGCACCTACTATATGCCAAGCATCATCCTAGACTCTCAAGATGTATTAGTGAATGACATAAACAGGTCTGATCTCACAGGGTTTACAATCCAGTCCAGAGAAGAAGAAAGTAATAGTAAGTAAATAAATACATCAAGTAATGTTAAATGCTTTACAGAGAATTAAAACAAGCTTCTATGGACTGAGTCATCCAGGAAAGCTTTCTTTAAAAAAATGTCACATGAACTCACATTTGAATGAAAAGAACATGCACGGAACCAGCCGTACGAGGCTCAACGGAAAATGCCTTCCAGAAAGAGACTAAGGAGAAACCAGGAAACAAAGACAGAGGGCTGGGGTGTTGAGGGCCGGGGGAGGAAGGCAGAGATCTTTGAATGCTGAGAGACTTGGGTTTTGGTCTTCATGGTCAGGGGAGGGAGTCTTTGGAGGAAAGCTGTAACTCAGAGAACAAGGCCTAGGAAGCGAGGGAGCTGGGGAAGGGCCATCCTCCAAGACGGAGAAATGTCGCAGGCACAGAGGATGTAGCCAGAGCATGTGTGATATGAGGGCCCAGACACAGGGAGTCTTTGAGAAGGGACCCCGCCCTAGATCCTCAGAAACTCTCTGGGAGGAGAGTGAACAGGAAAGGCATCATCAGGGTGTTAAGCTCAAGGACCACCTAAGGGAGAGGTGGCTGGAGACCTGTTAAAGGCTGTGGCAAAATCCAGAAAAGAAATCAAGAGGACTCACCACAGAAAAGGCTAGCAGGTGGGAAGCACAGAGCTGATCTGGGAGATAAGTGGGAAGCAGAAGTGTGACCCGGCCTGCATCGACAGGTACCTTACCTACTGTAGGTGTGCAATGATGCTGTTGAATGAACGAACAGCTGAGGAAGCTGCTCAGAGCTCAGGAAAGCAGTGACAGAAAGTATTGTCCCAAGGAACTTCTTGCTCACCAAGTTGTTTCCTAAGAGACACAGCGTTTTACATTTTTCCCTATGGTTACCTTCTGCAGAAAAGTGAGCTGGGAAAAGTGGATCCTCAGGAGGACTACTTCACAAAGCTGTGAAAAGGTCAGTTCAGATGTCACTCCCTCCAAGGTGACACTGAGCACACACCCCAGGCAGGGCTGGGGGCTGCGCTCCTGGCTTGGGGGAAATCCGTTTTCTGGGGAAGAGTATGGTGTGAGGTCTTTTCTCCATCACCCACATTCCCATCTGTTAACGGAATGCTCCCAGAGTCGAGATAATGATTTAAAAGCTCTAATTCTGTTACATTCTGAATCCTGTCTGCCATCAAGGCTGATTGTAATGAGATTTGGCCAGGAGCTTGGCTCTTAGCTGGGGTCAATTTATCTTTGGGAGAAAGTGCTCCCATCAAAACGCCCAGGAATTATTAGCACTTAGAGGAAAGCTGAAGAGACCTATTAATGCGAGATGCCTAGGGAGTCCTGAAGTGTGAGGTGCAATTATATTTCTTATTTATTTCCCCCAGCTTCATGTTTAAGGGTGAAGAAAAGATGGGTAAGTAAGATCTCATGGAAATCGATAAATATGTATTAAGCACCTAGGATGCCGTCATGCTGCCGTACGTTTGCATACCGCCTTTGCACTCACAGCGGTGAACACATCAGCACACGCGCTGGTTCTCTGTCACTTCTCAGCACAGCCCTGCAGAGTAGAGGATGCCTTCTTTTTTGGTTTTTGTTTTTTAATAAATGAGGAATAAGGCTCAGAGCAAATAAGTCCCCTTCTCTGATAAGCGATAGAGATTTAAACCTGGATTTTCCAATTCCGATGCGCTGCTTTAACAAATTATACCACAACACATTCTTTCTGTGCCAGGCTGTGTGTGTCTGGAGGTCCAAAGACATTTAGCACTGGTCTCTTTTCCAGCAGTGGTTTTCAACTCCACCTGCATGTTAGAATCATCTAGGGAGCTTTAAACCAAGGTGAAGGGCTAAAACTTGGGTCTCAACCCCAGATACTCTGCCTTCATTAGATGAGCTCAGGCCCAGAGCCTTCCAGCTTACAAAGGGAAGAAAATGGCCAGTGACAGGTGAGGGGTATGGAGGCTACCCCAGACCACTTTGGGTATTCTGTTATTGCTTTTGTTAATAGCAGCGCTTTATTGACAGCAGCAAGGGGCAGGTCCTGTGCCTGCTGTTGGCCTGACTACATTCTATCTGATTTATAACCCTTTGAGGCGGCTAACGTTACTGACACTCTTAGGGAATTCAATGTGGCATTGTGGGACAAATAAAGGGTTTGGCACTAAAAGAAATTGACTTCAGAACCAAGTTCTGCCAGTTTTTACTTGTATAATTTTTTAACTTAAACTGAAGTTCACTTAAACCTAAGTCAGATTTGCCAAGTATGTAAAATGGGATATAAAAATTCCCCTAATTATAGAGTGGTGAAGATGAAACAGATGAGAATGGGTATTTGACCTTTGTAAGGCCTACAGTGTAGACTATTGGGTGCTATGTTCACTGTTTGGGTGATGGGTTTACTAGAAACCCAAACCTCAACGTCACTCAATACACCCATGTAATAAGCCTGCACATGTACCCTTGAATCTAAAAATAATATTTTAAAATATAGTCCCAATGTTACTACAGAGGAGAGAGCTGAGGCTCAGAGCCAGTAAGTAATTTGCCCAAAGTCACAGCAGGTCACAGCCCGGATCTTTGACAGACACCGTCAGCACCACTCCCTATACCGTCAGCCCTATAGGACTAAACCACCAGATTAACACTTGCACAGTGCCTGCTGGCCCTGAAGGCCTTTGCATCTTTTGACCCTGTCTTAAAGAGAGGGTAGGATAGTGCTGGGTGATGAGAAGCAGGACGGGCTTCCTGGTGTCTTTGGATAGCAGTTTTGAGACCAAAATCTTTCAAGTGCTTGGAGAATCACAGAATACACAGAGTTCTCTAGGGCTGAGAGTTTACATTCAGATCACTGGAGAGTTTTAAAGCTGAAAGGCATATCAACGGTAGCTTTCACAAAGAAAAAGAAAATTGGAAAAACTCCAGAAGTAGACTAAGATTTAAGGTTTCTGAAGTAATGCTATAAAAAGACCTGCCTGGGAAAATAGGGCAGACTCGCCTTGCCTATAGCGGTTCTGAGGATCAGCTGACATAGTGCCCACGTGCTTTAAAAACTCGGAAGCAGCAGTTCTCAGCTCTGGCTGCATATTAGAATTGCCTGGGGAGCTTTTACAAAACTCCAGCTGTGGGCGCCCACCCCAGACCGATGAAGTCAGCACTCTAGGGTTGGACCAGGCAGTGGTCTTCGGTAAACGCTCCCCAGGCAGTCCGATTGTGCCCTTACAGTTAAGAAACCACCACTCTAACGTGTCATGAGAATACGAGTTGTAATTATTTTATTATTCAAGCAGACCCAGGACTATTACAGAATAGGATGCCCCCCTTCTACTAAGGTTCAAATAAGAGCTAACAGCTTTAATCTGGAGCAGAAGGGACAGGTTAGATCTAAGGAGAAGCTTTCTGTCTGGAGAGGGAGGGATTCAAAGAACTCCTAAAGTGCTTGCCTCTCTCCAGCGTGACGCAAGGACAGACCTTGGGACGACTTCATGGCCTTTGTTCTTCGTTTCCTCATTAAGAAAGAAAATAAAAAGAGCCTCATGGGGATCACTTTTTAGGCTGGGAAGGGAGGCCCTGGGGCAGGCGGTGAAGTGCAAGAACACGGCACTTCAAAACCAGCTTGTTTCAGGACAAGGATGAGTTTCTGTCTTCCAGGCCTGTGGCACACCCAGCTCCCAAACAGCAAACACGTGTCACCTATGCTGAGGATTTCAAGTCCTTTACAAGTAACATTTTTCTGATGATATAAAAAATAAGTGTTCATTTTCAAAATTAGGAAATCAAAAATATAAGAAAATAAAATCACCTATAATCCTACCGCCCAGAGGCAATCATTATTAATACCATTTTTGCCTGTTCCCTAGTCATACACACACACACACACACACACACACACATATATATATATTTGATAATGAAAATGTTAGCTCACTTTTTCACAGCATTGATCACTCAAGTTAGTAAATTTGTAACTGGAGCTTAGATCAGAAAAGACTCAAATTCAAATGCAGTTTAATTATTTTAAAAGTCCTCTCAGCTCAGTCTATTTTCAAATGGTCCAATATACTGTCTTCCTATACTTGGAAAAAATAATGAATGATTGCTAAGAAAACATGTTCACCTCTAAGAAAATTATATTGGAGCTGAAGAACAAGTTCCCAAATCACATGCCAGAAAGACAGCAATTTTTCCGTTCTCTGTTCCCGAATCATGGCAGTGGGACACCATATAGGTCCGCACTGAGACCCCAGTGTCTTCAGAAAATCTCCGTGTTACACCAGCTAAGCGAGTCTCAGGGATGATGCTGGGGAGTTTGGACTGGGAGCGCCAAGGAGTCAGATTTCTCTGAGACACCCTGGGCCCATGTGTCACTTGCAGCAGGGGACACATGTCACAAGAGCAAAGGTGTGTAGTCCTGCTGGGGACACACAGGTGTGAAGCATTCCCTACAACGGCCACTGATAACCCTCATAAATCACTCCTGGCTGGTACTCAGGCCCCTACCCCTGCTCTGTGGAGGGTGGTGCTGAAAGACAAGAAGCAGAGATCAACTGGGCACGTGAAAAAGAACCTCCAGATATTTCGCAGTGAACATTTGTTCTTGTTCTCTCTTCCTACCCAACTTGCTGAGCAACAAACTGTCTCTTGACTGCCTTTTGGCCTCACTCTCATTGATTTTCAACCCAAGAATTGAGCACAGTTATTTCCTAGGGGCCATATCTAGGTAATGATATAATTAAGAGGGCCACAGAGTCATTTGCATAACACTTGCTCATAATTAGCATCTTTGTTACAGTTAATTAGGACAATGGTTAAAATTCTCTATGGTGATTTTCCACCTTGAAGTCTAATTATTTTTATGACAGCAAATTTTTTGATGGCCTACTATGTGTCAGGCACTCTATTGGGCCACGGGGCAATAGATTCAGGCCCGTAAGAACTGATGGCTTTGCTGGGGAGACAAGAAATCAAATTCATGTGACAGTGTGATTGGGTGACTAGTACCTGTATTTGAGTCCTAGAGCTGCCACAACAAAGTACCATGAATTAGGTGGCTTGAATAACGGGAATTGATTGTCTCACAGTCCAGGTATCGGCAGGGCTGCTTCCTTCTAGGCTGTGAGGGAGAATTTGTTCCAGGCCTTTCTCCTGCCTTCTGGCAGCCTTGGGCATTCCGTGGCTTGTAGATGGCATTCTCCTTGTGTCCTCACATCATCTTTCCTATGTGTTGATGTCCGTCTCTGCCTCCAAATTCCACTTTTTACAAAGACACCAGTTGTATTAGATTAGGACCCACCCTAATGACCTCATCTTCATTTGATCATCTGTAAAGACCCTATCTTCAAATAGGGTCACATTCACAGGTTCACAGGTACTGGAGTTGAGAGCCTGAACATCTTTTTGGGAGACTATTCAACCCATAATGGTACTCATATATATGCAGAAAGGACAGAGGGGAACACAGAGAAGGAAACAACAGACCTTGGTAGGACAGAGTCTGTGGAGGAGGGAGGTGGGGAAATTCCTAGAAGAGAGAATATTACGTGCAGAGGGCCGGAGGGCAGGCATCAGCCTCCCGGAAACCGGAAAGACAGTAACACAGCAGGAAGCAAGCCCCAGGAGCTGCCTGGTTCCCGGGTAAGGCCAGTAAGTTCTAAGGGCCCCAGAACCTGGGGGACGAGAGGAAACAGAAGCCTCAGGTAACCCAGAAACTTGCAGAAGCATCCAGGCAGAGTCTGTTTACTCCGGGAGGGGATTTCGGAGACTGGTGGAAAAGGAGGGTTGGGGTGGTGGGAGGAGGGCTGGAAGGAATGCTGCTGCTCAATAGTCCTCTGAAAGTGCCTAGCTCTTCCACCCACACCGTACCATATGTCTGCACACTTCAGAAGTAGAAATCAAGTGAACAAACTCTTAAACAAAATATGTTCTCCCCTTCTACCTTTACAAACATAGGCCTTAAACAATCGGGAAGACCAGGTTCCAATCACAATCCCTAGATTCCGAGGAGCTCCTCACCAGCACGTAGTGGTGTGAGGAGACGCAGCCCCTGGCCTGCAGCCCAGTCCCTTCTCGTCCCATCTCTGGCTCCATCCCCACCACAGGAGGTTCACCTGCATGGTATCCTGGCCCACTCATCAAAGCTTCATGTGGTCAACAGAGCTTCTTGACCACCTGTTGGCTTAGGGGTTCGCTCGTGTTGCTGTGAACCATCTGGGGAGGTGCTGTGGTTTGAATGTGTCCCCTCCTAAATTCAGGGGTTGACACCCAGTGGCCAATGTGATGGTATTAAGAGGTGGGGCCTTTAAGAGACACAGAGGTCATGCGGATTCTTCCCCCCTGAATGGGATTAAGGCCCTTATAAAGGAGGCTTCACACAGCATTCGGCTCTCTTGCCCTTCTTCCTCCTGCTATGTGAGGACACAGTGCTCCTTTCCTCGGAGGATGCAGCAGTGAGGCACCATCTCGGAAGCAGACTGCAGCCCGCACCACACTACTGAACCTGCTGACTTCCCAGCTTCCAGAACTGTGAGGAACCCCTTTCTGTTCTTTAGAAATGACCCAGCCTCTGGCATTCTGTTATAGAAGCACAAATAGACACAGACAGGAGGGCAGAAGCCCTACAGGCCCTGGAAGTGGGTTTGGGGCTTTGAGGAAAGAGACCAGGTCCCCGGAGTGACATCCATCTAAGTCACAGCCCTGGAGACCCTGCCCCTGAGGTGGGCACAGCCAAGGCAGCCAGAGCCAGCCCTCCGACATGCAGGGCTCATTTTACCTATAAGCACAGAGCAACCAGAAGCTATTTCTAAAGCCCACGTTGTGTGGCCACACAATAATTATATTCCTCCTGAATGCTGATTTCCACCACAACCTCCTTTCTCTAATTTTCCAAAGTCTGATTTCTTCTTTGCCATTTGTTTCTTAATTTGCAGTTATTGGTTTCTTGTAGAGGCCATAATGATCTGACTCTTCCTCAGTGACCACCACTCCTTCCTGTCCATCCACGCAGCCATGCCCAACACTGTGCAGCCCAAGGCCATGGCTGCCTCCTGGCTCTGTGAATGGGTGCACACTGTTCTTCCTTTTTTCCTTAAGCGCTCTTCCCATCCTGTGTCTGTTAGAAGTAAAGTCTAGCAGCAAATAACAACCCAACAAAACAACCAAAAACAATGACTCACGTAAAACTCATTATGTTGCTATATGAAAGCAATCTGGAGGCAAGTGGTCCCTGATGGTTTGGGGACAGCACAGGGCCATCTGGGATCAGGCTCTTTTGACTTTCTACACTGGCCTCTCTTCCTTTCTCTGTGTTGTGCATGGTCAGAAGCTGGTCCTGGTGCTCTGAGCCATCACATGCACACTGCAGCCAGAGCCCTCTTCATGGCTCTGGGTCAGCATCTAGCCAGCACCCTGTAAAGATGGGTTTCCTTGTCCATCTCTCCATTAGAATATGAGCACCTAAGGGACAAGGACTGCCTTTTATTCATCCTCATACCCCTAATATCCTAGCACATGAAAAGGATTAAGAGTGAAATTGTTTTGCATGAATGACTATGTAATCATGGTAAACTCTTGATGGCCCCCACCGCTGTCCACCTCCTAATCCCAGCGACTTGTGAATGTGACCTTGTGTGGCAAAGTGTTTGTAGATATGACTAAGTTAACCATCTAGATATGGTGAGAATATCTTGGATGCTCTGAGTGGGCCCTAAATGCCATCACAACCGCTCTTACAAGAGGGAGATCTGACACAGGCACATAGAAGAGAAGGTGATGTGAAGACAGAACAGAGAAAGATTTGAAGAGGCTGGCCTTGAAATTGCAGTGATGTAGCCACAAGCCAAGGAATGCCAGCTGCCACCAGAAGCTGGAAGAGGAATGATTCTCCCCTAGAGCCTCTGGAGGGAGCACAGTTCTGCTGATGCCTTGATTCTGGCCCAGTGATAATGATTTCAAACTTCCGGCCTTCAAAACTCTGAGAGCATACATTTCCGTTGTTTTACGCCACCAAGTTTGCAGTAATTTACTACAGCAGCCATAGGGAAAAACAATGATCTCTTTAGAAGATCTCTTTACTAGATGCATGAAAATAGCAAATATACGTATCTATGTGTAGGTATCTTGGCTTGAGTTCTTCCAGGAAGAGACCCTGAAACAAGGACATGAACACAAGTAGTTTATTTGGAAGGTGACCTGAAGAAACACCAGTAGGGGAATGAGAACATGAGATACAGGTAGAAAGGAAGTCATGCAAGGTGCATGCTCAAGCAAGTTACCACTGCGGGCAGGTGGGCTGCAGTCTCCCTGGGGACCCTGGGAGGTGATGTAGGATACCTCAGAGTTGTCCTGCTCAAGAGGAAGCATCTGGGTATTTTCCTCCAATTTCTCTTCATCATTTGTCAATAGCTGCCTCTAGGGCACAGAATTGCAGGAACTTGCAGTAGGAAGGCATCATTGAATACAAAAGGGATGCAGGCCGGGCCCCTACTGTACCTTCTGCAATGTGGATAACAGGCAGGTGGTCTCTCCTCACATATACAATAGACAGCAAAAGGGCACAGCGAGTAAGAGGATAGGTTCAGGGCTCTGACAGACCTCAGATCAGATTTTCATCTCTAAAATGGGAATAGCAATGTTGCCTGCCTCACGGGATTGCTGGGAAGAGTAAAATACATATATATATATTCTCTCTATGTATAAGCTCTAAGAGAGATTCATCCTTTGCGTCTTCCAGCTTTGGGTGGCTGCTGGCATTCCTTGCCTTGTGGTTGCATCACTCCAGTCTTTGAGGCCAGCATCCTCACATCTTTCTCTGCTCTGTCTTCACGTTGCTTTCTCTTCTATAGGTCCCTCTTCAAAGGTCCCTCTGCCTCCCTCATATAAGGACACTTGTGATGGCATGTGGGGCCCACCCGGATAGAATCCAGGATATCTCCACATCTCAAAATCCTTAATTTAATCACATCTGCAAAGACTTTGCCCATCTAAAATTGTGTGTTGTTTACAGAAATACGTTCTGAGAAATGCATCAGTAGACAATTTTGTCATTGTGTGAACATCACAGATTGCACTCACACAGACCTAGATAGTCTAGCCTACTCCACACCTAGGCTATGTGGTATAGCCTATTCCTCCTGGGTTACAAACCTGCATGGCATGTGACTATATTGAATACTGTAGGCAATTGTAATAACGGTATTTGTGTATCTAAAAATATCTAAACATAGAAAAGATACAGTAAAAATGCATTATTATAATCTTACGGAACCACCATTGTTTATGACCTAAACACTGTTATGCAGTGCATGACTCTGTGTGTCTGTGTGTATGTTTACAATTATCCAGGCACTAGTTTAAGTGCTTTTAACAAATTAACTCATTTAATCCTCACAGTAATACTAAAAGGCCAGTGATATTATTATTCCTATTTTACCCAGGTGGAAATTAAGGCATTAGCTAGTAAGGAGAGGAAACAGGCTGCAGGATGCATCCCATTGCCTAGTGCAAATTTCTAATCATTACCTAGTACAGGCTTTTGTCAATGAAATAATAGTACCTGGTTCAGTGAAATAATAACCTGGTTGGCAATAATCACTCCGTATATTATTGTCATTACTACTGTTCATTGCTACTACCTGTAGGCACGTGTAGTTACCGTGGGCCCTCTCCCCCCACGGCCGTCATACTCTGAGCTGTCACACTGGATTGGCTGTCTTGAGCAGGTGAGGGGCAGTTAAATGCTGCCCAGAGTGAAGAGAAGAGACCCTTGCTGAATGTGGGTGATGTCAGAGGGCAGCCTGAGCGCAGCAGCAAGGCGGCCAAGGTGCACAGCGCAGTGAGCCTCTATCTGGGGGAAGTGTGGTTGTGGGGCATGCCCGAGGGGCTGAAGTTGTGAGCACTATGTTGACATTTACATTTGAATGAATGCCATTCCTCAGGGTTCATAACTCAGCTGTTGTAATTTATAACAAGGCTTTTAAAAATAGATGCATGTTATTTTCCAGTCCATATGTCAGTGGAAATAAGTGGCTATAAACACCCTGTCTTCTTTGGCTGGGATATCGCTGTGTTTTTCTGGATAAACCTCACTTCATGTCTTTATTCCAGTTCAGTCATCAGGATCCTAAGATGAAAAGGCCGTGGAAACAGGGCCTTGAGGATACCATTCTCTGCAGGGCACCATTCTTTGCAGTCCTTGTGAATAGAGGCAAGGGCTCCTGGAGTTGCACAACACAGTGGCACAAAACAGACACATCAGCAAGGATACAGCTTTGATGTCAGCTCCTTCAGGTCTCAATCAGGCCTCACAGAGCAGTGAAGCAGAGGGGCCCAGGCCAGCTGCCTGGGGCTCCAATCGTACCTCCATCTGCCCGTGTGCACCTGAGCATGGCAGCTACATTTCTCTGTGCCTCGATTTCCTCACCTGTAGAATGGGTGATGATGTTCTGTAACTCGTGGCTTCGCTATAAGCATTAAATGAGATAGACACAGCACATGCTTCATGTGGGCCTTGGCTCCTGAAATACATTATAATACAATTTGCTGTGATTTTTGTTGTGAGGATGCTCCATACTGCCATGTCACCTTACCAGCCTCTGTCGGCTGTGTGGCAGATAAAGAAACTGAATTCTGGGAAGTTAATCCACGTATCTAGACTTGAGTCTTATTTCAGGCTGAGGCAGGAATGAAATTTTGTTTTGTGTTTTCCTACCCGGCCCTCTCACATTATGGAGTGAACAACTGTATCATCAGGAAGATCCGGGAAGCACGGTCTTTCCTAGTGGATGAGATGTAATGCTTTCAGATGAGTCCAGCAACCTAAAGGGACCTCGGTTTATGCATTGTATTTGTCATGGTTCTCCAGAGACCAGAATGAATAGGATGTCTATATACACACATACATACCTATGCACACACACACATATAGAGAGATTTATTTTAAGAAATTGGCTCATGTGAGGCTGGTAAGTTCAAAGTCCACAGGACAGGCAGGCAGGCAGACTGGACACCCAGGGAAGAGCTAATGCTACAGCCAGAGCCTGAAGGCAGTCTGTAGGCAGAATTCCTCTTTCCTCGGGAGACCTCAGTCTGTTTTCTCTTCAGCCTTCAACTGCTTGGATGAGGCCGGCCCACTTTATGGAGGGCCATCTGCCTTACTCAGAGTCTTACTGACTTAAATGTTCACCTCATCTAAAAAGCACCGTCACGGCAACATTTAACCTAGCACTTGACCAATTATCTGGGTACCATGGCCCAGCCAAGTTGACACAGAAAATTAACCTTCACTTCCAGAAAGAGGAAACACCCCTCTCTAGCAAGAGCTGGAATTGTTTGAAATGGTTGATTTAAAAAAAAAAAAAAGAAATGAAGGTCTGTTAGGTTGGTGCAAAAGTAATTGCAGTTTCTGTCATTTAAAAGTAATGGTAGGCCAGGCGTGGTGGCTCACACCTGTAATCCCAGCACTTTGGGAGGCCAAGGCAGGCAGATCACTTGACGTCAAGAGTTTAAGACCAGCCGGGTCAATGTGGTGAAACCTCATTTCTACTAAAAATTTAAAAATTAGCTGGGCATGGTGGCACACACCTATAATCCCAGCTACTCTGGAGGCTGAGGCTGGAGAATTGCTTGAACCTGGAAGTGCGAGATAGCGCCACTGCACTCCAGCCTGGGCAACAGAGCGAGACTCTGTCTCAAAAAAAAAAAAAAAGTAATGGCAAAACCCACAATTACTTTTGCACTAACCTAATACTAGAACTCTGGGGGCAAATAAACTCGTGACTTCCCCAGCAGCCCAGAAAGACCTGAGCAGTGTGGGGTTGTGGGGAGGGGCTGAGAAGCTAGACTGGTGAGAGAGAATGAAGCTTACTTAGGGCGGCAGCACCTCACATGCGCTGTCTCTTTGGCTGCAAGCCTGCTCCCCTTGTTCCTCTTTGCCTGCCCAGCTCTTGCTCATCCTCCCAGAGGTCACTTCTAAGAAGCCTTCCATGATTCCCCGAGATGGCGTTGGTTTTCCTGCTAAATATCTCCTGATACCGAGTGCCTACACCACGCCGTGGCACTTTTCCTGAGTAATGTAATTGCCAACTTGCTTGTCAGTTTCTCCCGTTGAACTGTCAGCTCCCTGGTGACTATACTCCAAAAACACTTCTTGAATAGATGCATGAGTGTTATGGACTGTATTTTTGTATCACCCCAAGATTCATATATTGAAATCCTAACCCCTAGTGGAATGTTTTTAAGAAGTGGGGCTTTGGGAGGTAGTTGGGTTTAGATGAGGTCATGAGGGTAGAACCCTTATGATGGTATTAGTGTCCTTATAAGAAGAGAAAGAACCTAGATCTTTCTCTTCCTCCCTCTCTCTGCCATGTGAGCACACAACAAAAAGGCAGCTGTCTGCAAACTCGGAAACAGGCCCTCACCAGACACCAGATCTCCCGGAGCCTTGGTGATGGACTTCCTCGCCTCTAGAACTGTGAAATATTAGGTTGGTGCAAAAGTAATTGAGTATTTTAACATACTTTTAGATGGTAGAAACTGCAATTACTTTTGCAATGACCTAATAAGTGTCTGTTGTTTAAGCCTCTGAGCCTATATTCTGTTACAGTAGCCCAAACTGACTAAGATGGATGATAAATGAAAGAATGAATGACTCTGTAATGCTGGGCAAAAGCGCTTGTGGTCACCAAGCTGGCCAAGGGGGCAGAGCTCTAGGGACAACATTCTCCAGGCTCCCTCTCACCAAGTCTTGGGCTTTTCCTTTTGCTATCTTTGCTCTGGGGAGGCCAAAAAGCCTCTTTCCCATCCTCCCTCTCTCCTTATTTCAACTGCATAACAGCATCACAGACTGAAAGAGCTGAGTGCAGCTGGTGCCAGGACTCAGTACTGACACAGGCTCGCCATGTTCCCACTGGGTCCGAGACTCAGTACTGACATAGGCTCACCATGTTCCCGCTGGGTCCAGGCAATCGCCTTCTAAGTGTGAACAGTGCAGACAGCCAGGACAGGACACCCCCTCACTTCCCTGCCATCCAGATGGGAGCCCAGAAGGCCTGGATGGGCTTCAATACACTGGCTTCCTTCTCCTGGGAAGACACGGCCTCCCATTTCCAGCCCAGGAGGAGACTAGCACCTTTATTTGCTTCCTGCATTTGAGCATGTGAAGATATGCAAAACTTTCTCCCATTGTCTTAACTTCCCTAGTGTGTTTTATCTGCAAAGCCTTTTATGTCACTAGTGCAACAAAAAATCCTAAGAAATTCCTGTTTAGTCATGCTGGGATCTCAGGTTTCATTCTCAACACTTAGCGAAAGCTTCCTTACCTGGTTGCTATTTGGAGTGTGAGTGTGTGTGTGTGTGTGTGTGTGTGTGTGTGTACGTTATATATTTATGCACCCATATGCATCACAGGAAAGCATGGCATTAAGGAAGCTGTACCCCGAGGTCCTAGTAATTCTGTGTCATGATAGCAATCATTATAACCATTATAATCTTAGCCACCTGCTGCTCCTGAATGAATGTGAGGATTAATGGGATGCTATTAATAATGTTCCTTGAGTCCATAGGGAAAGCTCTTTAGCAGGCACTATTTTTTAACCTCTTTCGAATGAAAAGAAAAAAAGGATGAACTGGCAATTGGACCACATCTCAGCCTCTGCTGGCTGTGTCCTAGCCTGGGACCTTGGAACAGTCACGTAACCCTTCTGATTCTGTCTCCTTGTCTATAAAATGGACTCACAGGGCTTGTCTGTCTCCTTTTCTGGGGTTTGGGTGAGGATGAAACCAGATGGCATCAGTGAATGTCCTTGAAAACTGGAAAGCATGGGACATAGGAGCACACTTGGACCTACATCATCAGCCCTCAGGCCATGTCTGCATCAGGCAGCGTGGGCATCCTCTGGAAGTTCTTCTGCAGAATTCCCCGGGTCCACTCCAAACATGACTCACGTGTTTCTGCTCCATCTCCACCGGTGCTGGGAGGTATCCTTTTGGTGAATGGCATTGGACGAACAGGTGTGCATCGGGGAGAGTGTGACTGGAGGCTCTGAAAGTTCAGAGGGAACCTTCCCATGGGATTCCAGTAGCAGAGCATGCCCAGACCAGAACCCTTCTCATAACTGCACCAGGCTGAAAGTTGTCTGGTTCTTCAGAGACAGAATTGCCTTCCCTTTGGTAGACTCTTTCTCTAAAATGACCTGCAGTCCCTAGGTCAGTAGAGGTGAATGCACCCAAGAGGCAAAAATGAAGAAGCCTGGCTGAGGCATACTTGGAAAGATAAAGTGAGTGACCATGAACATGACTATCTCCTGCCCTGAACTCTGACTTCAGAACACTAGGATCCTGAAGTGGTTTCCTGAGATGTAAAGAAAATATCATCCATGAGTTTCATTAGAAGCGCTTTACCAAATACAAAAATTAGCTGGGTGTGGTGGCATGCCCCTGTAGTCCCAGCTACTTGGGAGGCTGAGGATGGAGGATTGCTTTAGCCCAGGAGGTCAACGATGCAGTGAGCCTTGATCATACCACTGCATTCCAGCCTGGGCAACAGAGCAAGATCGTGTCTCAAAAAAAAGTACTCTTTCAGGCAACAGCAAAACCATGTCTCAAAAAAAGTACCCTTTCAAAATGTTCTATTACATATCAACAAAGATTAATTACAGAGTTCTCAAAGTGTAGTTAGCCTAAAAACATTCATTTCTGTTGGGAAGTGTTCATTGCCCTCACCATGGCCAGAGTACCAACATCACCACCTCTCACCCTCTCCAACTAGTACTGCCTCACTAAGCTCAAAGGAGAAGAGTCACCACCATCATTACCATCACCACCACCAACACTGGTTACCAACTACTGTGTCCCAGGCAATGTGCCAAAGTTTTAAATGAAATTCTTTTTAATTCTTGAAATCACCCTATTATTGTTCTGATTTTACAAATGACACTCTGAGAGGTTAAGTAACTTTGCCCAGGTTGCACAGCAAATGAACAGCTGAACCAGGACTCAGCCTCAGGGTTCCAAAGCTCATTCTCTTAATCTCTGTCCTATTTTGCCTCTCTCAGTCATACCAGAACAATCCTTCAACCATATGTCCATGGAAGCCAACCAACAGATATGGGTATGCAAGCAGTACATTCTCTTTCCTTCTCGCTCTGTTCCTGCTTTCTGCAAAGTTCACCCCAGGCATTTCCAGGCCCCAGGCATGCAGACGCTCCTTCTCACTAAAAGATCCATGGAAACAATGAACCAGAAAAGCAGGAGATGTTTGCCTCTTCCTATCTCTAGAGTCATCCGTAACTGACCAGTAGCGACAATGCAGAGCCGAATTTTAGCAGTAGAATTTGTTCAAACGAAACGTTCTTAAGAGTATGAATTCTAGACCCCCATCAGTCACACTCATACTGCAGTACCTTGTTTCTCAAGGTCTTTGTCTCTGACTCTAAGCTCAGGAGAGGAGAAACCAACCAGCCTCAGGCAAATGCACTGGGACAAAATTCCAGTCTACATGAGTCCCTGTCACCACATTTTTCTATTTCCAGAGGGTGATTGGCTCCAATTCCAGAACACACCAATGCCCCCATATATAAGCCACCACACACCAGCTGCTGGTAGCAGAGTTTGCAAAATACCTCCCGGATTTTAAGTATCCAGAGTGGTTTGCAGCAGCACGATAGCAGCCTGACAACCACACACACAAGAGTCAAGATACATGTGAGCTTCTGGTGCAGACCATTCCTCACCCAGGCACTGGTGCTGAACGGGACTTCATCCTTCCGTTCAGCTGACTAGCCATGATGGAGTGTCCCAGTGCATGACGGATAGGACTGGGCCACTCGTCTTCGATCTCCTTCGGGTAGTCAAGGTGGGATTGAGCATCCTGAGGAGGCTGGTGTCTCCTGCAGGAGGATGGAGAGTTCAGGGTCCAAAATGTTGGCTTCAGGCCCTGTTGTCTAAGCCACCTTTGTTGGACTGTGCCTTCAGGTCGCTGCCCCAGGACTCTGGGCTGCTTTAGGAACTTTGGGAGCTGGGACTCAGGACTAGCTCGACCAGGGAGCCCATGGCAACCTGACAGTCTTCTGCCTGGGCCACTGAAAGTAGTTCTAAACAGAAGCGGAGTTTTTGGTTTGGTGTTGCTTTTGCTTTGTTCGTTTTGTTTTATGTCTCCCCCTTGACTACATTATTCTTAAAATAACATTTAGTTTTTAAGTTATAAAAGTAGTATTTATTCTGTACAGGCATTTGTAAAATATGGAAAACCACTAAGAAAAAAACTGCCTATAATTCCACCCAGAGACAACCACCATTATCTGGCACTTTTGCTTTCAGTAATTTTTTAAGTGCAATATATTTGATTGTATGTTTTATAAGAGCATTAAATCATATTACGTATATAAGTTTTACCTTGCTTTTTAAAAAAGCTATATCTTGTAAACATTTTACAGTATCAGAAGGAAGGTAGGGACTTCTTGGGTAAGCAGTTTGGGGACTTCCCAGCCCAGTAATTTCTGATTTCAGTCTTGGCCAGGCTTGGGAAAGAGGGCCCAAATTATTGATATTCTCAACTGAAACTTTCCTTATGGTAGCAAAGCAGACCATTCTGCCCTGGCAATTCCTCCATGAGGCCCGGCCTCTCAGTCTCTGATCGACATATGCGATTTATCTGGGGCATCTGTTATAATGTCCAGAGATTCTGATTCTGCAGATTTGTGGACACAAAAAACATGTCTAGCACGTGTAATGATTTCCAAACCACAGTCTATAAATTTCTGGTGTAGCCTTAAGGGTGGAAAAAAATTATAGAGTCCATTTAAAGATTTCAGTTCTGCAAAGCCCCCAACACACGCATTCTCCCCACCTTAAGTCCTAGAGGCTCAGCCAATTACCCTAAGGCAGCAGCCACTGCAAGTTCAGAGGTTATGCAGGGCAGTCTCAGGATTTATGTCCACTTCAGGAGTCATTGACCCACATCAACTTCTTTTATGAGTCAGGACCAGGCGGAGATCATCAATATTGTTACAATAGGGTTGGAAGCCCACTCATTCACTGTGTGGGACGCACTGCCGGAGGTGAAAACGGAGGCCTCAGAGCCTCCTTGTTTAGCTTTTAGGTTTACTGTTAGGTTTGCTTTGCCTTATCAGATGCAAAATGGGTACAAGTCTTAAACATATTCATAATTTGAGTTGTGCAATAAATATAACATTCTTTTCTCTATAACTGAATTTAATATATATTCTGGGTTCCCATTCCATCAAGAATGGAATCTTAATTTTAACCAGGATGGAGATTCCCTACTCTGCCCAGTGTTGAGTTCAAGTTTTGAGGGGCCTATGAAGTAATGTTCTGGTAGATAAGAAAAGTATGCATGTACATAAGGACTTAAGTTTATTATAAATTTTACTGATATAAAGTATGTGCAATACAATTTATAAATAACAAAATACACAATATTCTTTATTTTAAGTTTCATATAACCACACAGAATGTGTTTATTGGTTTTGTTGAACTCTTGTACCTGTAGCCAACCTACAGTTACAATTCAGCCATCGTTTGACAAAATTAGACTCTGTTGGCTATCCAGTTCATGGAAAAAGTCACCATGTCATTGATGAATGTGTGTGACTTAAATATGAATGTTGGTGGATGTTTTCTTTTATATTAACAAGATAAAAGTGAAACAACAAAGATAAATGTCAGATTATCACTAACTGCTCAGTGACATGAACTATTTCTTTGCTGAGTTGGATAGTAGTTTTAGGATACTCAAAGACTATTTCCATAATTTTTTGTGCTATTTAACACAAAGTAACACCTATATACCAGGACACTTTTAGGTTTAGTTTGCCCTTATTAACATTTTCTTCATCACTTTCTTCAGTCTACCCTAGAAAATCAACAAAATAGAAAATCAAGCCCTGATTTATAGCATTTGCCAATTTCCATGGTGTAAATATTCCCACCATGACTAATTTTAAGCTACCAACACAACATCACTGTACATGAAGTTGGGAAGAGGTTTTTAGTATTTCCACCTTATAGATACAATACAGATCTGCAGATATGTAAGCAACCTCAAGAACATATTTCATAGCAAAATATAATAAAATATTTAGGAAGTAATGAGCTTTGAGTATTTACTACCTGGGTTGTTAATATAAGTTATTTAATTCTGTTTAATTTTAACAATGGCTGTGTTTAACTATCAGCTCACAAAATTTCTAAAACTTCAACAATTAGCTCTTGTGAGCTAATACACTACTGGGCATATGTAATGTCAATGATTGGATTTGGAGGGCATTCTTTCTAGCTGTTGTCATCTAGCCGTACTGTCACCCACTGAGAGTCCTTGCTGCCATCTGGTGTCCAGTCATGGGTCACAGCAAATTGCTGCTGTGTCCTGACTTTTTCACATACTGAGTCTTCTCTAGGTCCCTAAGTTCTCTCTTGCTTCTATGCCCCTCTAGACGAATGGGGATGCAGATTTTAAAACTCAGTAGGAGGGTGGGGGGATTTTTTTTCTCTAATAATATGCAGTGCTGAACATCCTGCTCTACTAAATCTAATAAATAGAACTATATGTATTTGGGTCTCTATGCTGTTCTATCAATCTGCTTTGTTTTCTCATGCACTCGAATCACCATGTTTTAATACTGTAGCTTTATTCTATGTTTTACAACTTTATCGAATAGTCTCCTTCATAACTACTTATTTTTCAGCAATCTGACTATAATTGCACATTTATTTTTTCATATAAACTTTTTAAATTACTTGAGTTTTTTTAGTATTCTGGTGTATTTATTACAATCTTGTTAATTTTAGGGAATGTCAACATATTTGTAACAGTGAACCATCCTATTGAATAGATGATATTTTTTATTTATTCAATTCTTTCTTAGTGTTCTTCATTAGCATTTTACGTTTTTTCCTTATAGCCTATGACTGTTTCCTATACAATTTATTCCAAGGTACTATTTTTAATATGAACAGCTACTTCTTATTTGAATGTATGATAATTATGGATTTGTATTTACTAAATTTGCGCTTTACTGAATTCTTCAAATTTTATGATTTTTTTTCCAGTTGGTTCTCTCATTTCCAAATTTTTATACCTTTTATTTCTTTTTTCCCATCAAATTGCATTGGCTACTTCCTGTAGAATGCTAAATAACAGTAATATAGTGAACATTCATGGTCTGTTCTGATTTCAGTGACGCTTCCAGAGTGTACCCATTAAAAATGTCAGTCTACTTGTTAAGGAAGTTTCTGTCTTTTACTATTCTTATAACAGTTTTATTGAAATAAAATTCACATACCTTTACGTTTTTATTTATTTTCGTCAACTTTTAAGTTTAGGGGGTAAATGTGCAGGTTCGTTACATGGGTAAATTGCATGTCACTAAGGTTTGGTATATGAATAATTCTGTCATCCAGGTAGTGATCATAGTACCCAATAGATACTTTTTCAACCCTTGTCCTCCTTCCACCCTCCCCACTCTCGTAGTCCCCAGTGTCTATTAGTCCCATCTTTATATCCATGTGTACTCAATGTTTAGCTCCCCGTTTTAAGTAATAACATGTGGTATTTGGTTTTCTGTTCCTGCATTAGTTCGCTTAGTATCATGGCCTCCAGCTCCATCCATGTTGCTGCGAAGGATATAATTTCATTCTTTTTTATGGCTGTGTAGTATTCCATGGTGTATATGGTACCACATTTTCTTTATCCAGTCCACCACTGGTGGGCACCTGGGTTGATTCCATGTCTTTGCTATTGGGAGGAGTGCTGTGATGAAAATATGAGTGTGTGTATCTTTTTGGTAGAACAATGTCTTTTCCTTTGCATATATGCTCCATAATGGAACTGCTGGGTTGAATGGTAGTTCTGTTTTAAATTCTTTGAGAAATCTCCAAACTGCTTTCCACAGTGACTGAACTAATTTACATTTCCACCAACAGTATGTAAGTGTTCCTTTTCTTCACAACCTCATCAACATATTATTTTTTGTCTTTTTAATAGCCATTCTGATGGGGGCGAATGGCATCTCATTGTGGTTTTAATTTGCATCTCTGATGATTAATGATGTTGATGATTTTTTCATATATTTGTATGTCACATATGTCTTCTTTTGAGAAGTGTCTGTCATGTCCTTTGCCCATTTTTTAATGGGGTTATTTGGTTTGTTTGTTGAATTAGGTTTCCTATAGATTCTGGACATTAGACCGTTGTCAGATGCATAGTTTGCAAATACTTTCTCCCATTCTGCAAACTGTTTGTTTAGCCTGTTGATAGTTTCTTTGGCTGTGCAGAAGCTCTTTAGTTTAATTATGTCCTACTTGTCAATTTCTGTTTTTGTTGCAATTGCTTTTAGGGACTTAGTCATAAATTCTTTGCCAAGGCCAATGTCCAGAATGGTATGTCCTAGTTTTCTTCTAAGATTTTTATAGTTTGAGGTCTTACATTTCAGTTTTTAATCATCTTGAGTTAATCTTTATATATGGCGAAAAGCAGAGGTCCATTTTCATTCTTCTGCATGTAGCTGACTAAATTATCCCGGCACAATTTATTGAATAGGGAGTCCTTTTCCCATTGCTTATTATTGTCAACTTTTTCAAAGATCAGATGATTGTAATTGTGCAGCTTTATTTTTGGGTTATCTATCCTGTTGCATTGGTCTATGGTCTGTTTGTATACCATTATCATGCTGTTTTGGTTACTGTAGCCTTGTAGTGTAGTTTGAATTTAGGTAGTGTGATGCCTCCAACTTTCTTCTTTTTGCTTAATATTGTTTCGCTATTTGCACTCTTTTTTGGTTCCATATAAATTTTAGAATAGTTTTTTCTAATTCTGTGAAAGATAATGTTGATAGTTTTATAGAAACAGCATTGAATCTGTAAATGGCTTTGGGCAGTATGGCCATTTTAACAATATTGGGCATAGGAAGCTTTTCTTTTTGTTTTGTATCATCTATGATTTCTTTCAGCAGTGTTTTGTAGTTCTCCTTGTAGAGATCTTTCACTTACTTGGTTAGATGTATTCCAAAGCATTATGTGTGTGTGTGTGTGTGTGTGTGTGTGCGCGCGCGCATGTGTTTGTGTATTATAAATGGGATTGAGTTCTTGATTTGACCCAGCTTGAACATTATTGGTGTGTAAAATGCTACCAATTTTTGTACATTGATTTTGTATCCTAAAACTTTACTGAAGTCATTTATCATCTCCAGGATCCTTTTGGTGGAGCCTTTAGGGTTTTCTAGGTATAGAATTATGTCATCAATGAAGGGAGATAATTGGACTAATTGTTTTCCTGTTTGGATACCTTTTATTTCTTTCTCTTGCCTGGTTGCTCTGGCTTGGACTTCCAATACTATGTCGAATAGGAATAGGGAGAGTGGCCATCCTTGTCGTGTTTCAGTTCTTAAGGAGAATGATTCCAGCTTTTGCCCCTTCAGTATAATGTTGGCTGTGAGTTTGTCGTAGATGGCTTTTAATATTTTGAGGTATCACATACCTTTTAAAGGATATAATTCAATTGATTTTAGTATATTCATGGAGTTGCACTACCATTACCACTATCTAATTTTAGAATATTTTCATCACCCCAAAAGAAATCCTGTATTTGTTAGCAACCACTCCCACTCTCCCCTCCCTCCAACCCTTGGCAACCCATCTTCTTTCCGTATCTATGGATTTGCCTATTCTGTGTATTTCATATAAATAGAATTATAAAATATGTGGTCTTTCACCACTGGCTCCTTTGACTTAACGTAATGTTCTCAAGGTTTATCTATGTTGTAGCATGTAGTAATAACAATATGTTAATATTAAATATATTGACAGAATTAACAGTAACAACAAACTTGCCTAAATAATTTGTAGCTTTTATTTTTAAAAATATAATATGTAAAATAATTATTTTTGTAAAAATTCCAATCGCAGTTTACTTTTTAGAAGTCAATGTGCTTTCAGTGTACAATTGTATGTATCACTACAAATTGATTGTAGGTAATTGGATAAAAATATGGATTTTGTAACTGCTACTATCCTTATATCGTTTTTTATGTCTTACCCCCACTACCTGGAATTTTTTATTAGGAGTTTTCTTATGTCATCCTTGTCCATATCCCCCTTAGAATCCTTGAGTGGCTCATCAAAGCCTTGATGACGAGACTCAAACTCCTTAGCAGTCTTGATAACAGGACTCAAACTCCTTATACACAGCTCAGGGCCTCTTCTGTGTAATTTCTCATCATTCCCACCTACTTAGACCTCAACTACCCTGACCTTCCAGGATTACTGAACTATTTGTAGCTTTCAGGGCTGCTGAATTGTACGTGTCCTTGCTTTTTGTCTACCTGAATGTTCTTTCCTTCTCCCTATAAATGGTCCTTTCCCAGGATAATTCCCATTCATCCTTCAAAACCCAGCTCACTTACCACCTCCTCCGTGAGACCTTCCTTGGCCAGAGTTTTCTCATTGTCTTTTCTCTGTGGTCCCACAGCTCCCTGGGCTTATTTCTGTCATAGCATTTATCACACATTTCTTGTAGTTATCTATTTTCCAGCCAACCCCCATTAGACTGTACATTCTTTTAGCGACAGATACTGGGTATTATTTATCATTTTGTCACCAGGATCTGGTACATGAAAGAGGGCTGATAAAGTTTGATGAATGAATGAATGAATGAATAAAACTAAATCCATATACTCCAGCTTTAGGCATTTGAATAGGGACTACCTGATCACTTGCTGTGCATGCACCTGTGACCTAAGACAGAGCTATACAAAATGCAGGACTCCCTTTCAAACTGGTGAAAAGATTAAGGCACTCCTGCCCACACCCTACCAAGCAGGCTTTCAAGCCTGCAGTTGCTTTTTTTTTTTTTTTTTTTTTTTTTGAGACAGAGTTTTGCTCTTGTCACCCAAGCTGGAGTGCAATGGCGTGATCTCGGCTCACCGCAACCTCCTTCTCCCAGGTTCAAGCAATTCTCCTGCCTCAACCTCCTGACTAGCTGGGATTAAAGGCACCCGCAACCACGCCCAGCTAATTTTTGCATTTTTAGTAGAAATGGGGTTTCACCATGTTGGCCAGGCTGGTCTCAAACTCCTGACCTCAAGTAATCCGCTGCCTTGGCCTCCCAAAGTGCTGGGATTTTGCAGGAGTGAGCCACCACGCCCGGCCTCAAACTTTTTCTTTCTTCTTTTTTTTTTTTTTTCTTTTCTTTTTTTGAGACGGAGTCTTGCTCTGTCGCCCAGGCTGGGGTGCAGTGGCCGGATCTCAGCTCACTGCAAGCTCCGCCTCCGGGGTTTACGCCATTCTCCTGCCTTAGCCTCCCAAGTAGCTGGGACTACAGGCGCCCGCCACCTTGCCCGGCTAGTTTTTTGTATTTTTAGTAGAGACGGGGTTTCACCATGTTAGCCAGGATGGTCTCGATCTCCTGACCTCGTGATCCGCCTGTCTCGGCCTCCCAAAGTGCTGGGATTACAGGCTTGAGCCACCGTGCCCGGCCCAAACTTTCTTACTCTGTAACAGTCTTCCAGTTGATTCTCCTGTGTAATATCACAGTTTCCAGAAAGGGCATTTTCCTTTCCTGCTACCCATGTCCTCCAGTGAATAAGCATGGACAGGCAGGATTTCCATCAAAACCCAGCCCTGCTGCCCCTTGATCACGTCATCCGCTTGCCTAGACCAATGCCTGGAGCATGCAGAATATCAGCCAGCAGATGTTATTGCCCAGGTAACCAAAGCTCTTGACCTTACCTATATTCAAATTTACATGAGGTACTAGGTATGAAAACACTTTGTAAAACGCTGAAATGATGGTTCAAGGTAATAGTTCTTGACCAGAGAGATGGCATAAGAATAATGTAACATGTTATTAAATATATGTTGACACCCAGCTGTGTGAAAGGCTGTATACACACACATTTTCACTGTAATTTTTAGTCCCTAATATTGTAAAACATATCATATTCAATACAGCCTGCAAGTCATGGTCACATATCCAGGACATGGAACCAATCAAGTGTTGTGAAACACCTTCTGTCCTTCTTACTCTCATCTTGCTTTCAAAGCTCTCTGTGATCTGATTGCACCTTCCTTACTTAGCCTCGTTTCTCCTTGTTCTGTCAAGGCCTCATCAGCCCATGGAAAGCACAGGTCCTCCCTGCATTTGGGGATGTCCTCCTTCTTCCAGGAGTGCTCGCCTCTCATCCCTCCACTATCCAGAGTTCCTCTATTGTTTCTGACCCACTTCAAGTGTCACCCCCAACACAAACCTTTCCCTGCAACTCAAGCCATTTGGTACAGAGGGAGAACATACCCTGCCTCACTCCATGCATGCGTATATTGCAAAAGCATATGGCTTCACAGATGTCAGGCGCTGGCGAGCTCCCGGAGGCCAAAATAGCAATGTCTATAGCCATGCTCCCCCCATCACTTCACACAGTGTCCAGTATATTCTAGTTGCTTCACAGACATATGCTGATGGATAAGAATCCTGGTAGAACATGACCCTGAGCCTAAAATCAAAGGTGGACACAGGCAGAGTCTACCCTTCTCATGGAATCATTGTGGAAGTGAGGTTTCATCCCTGTCTCTCTTGTGAACATGGCGCTAGGAGAGGTCGCCCACAAAGACGATGTTCTATCTCATTACCAATTCAGTTCCCATGGAAGCCCTTGCCAGGGCCCTTAATTTCTTGTGTTAAAACAACAAACGAGGTGGCCCAAGCACAATCTCTAATAGGTAGCATGGGTCAACAATTATTCATTTGTACTAGTGCTTTTCGCATGATGGGCTGGGATGAAAATTTGTCCTCTTCCTAGCAAGAGCTATAAATTAGTTTTATGCCACTGTTAAACCCAGAGGCAAAAAAGGAAGGGATTGGAAGTGGGGGAGGGTCAGCGAATAAGGCCTGGCTGCTTCCAGCAACAAAGCAAGCTGCTTTTTGGGCCATGCGAACAAGGAAGGTCGGGGGCGGGCAGCAGAGGTCAAGAGATTGGGCCCAAAAGAAATTGATGTAGTGACTCTGAGAAAAGACAGCAAATTCTTTGAGGCTCTGAACTACATTTTATTTTTCTTTTCATCCACAATATCTGGCAGGTTTGCTGAATCAATGAACAAATAAATAATTGGATGCATGAAGCAATTGTGTCTCTCTTAGCTAGGTTTGAATAAAACCAATTATGCTACATTCATATGAGTTCTCCAAGGCCAATGGAGCCACTAAAAATAATGGTGTTCAGCTACATCTCTTGATGCGTATTGTTCCACAAGATATCAAGTAGAAAAAAAAAAAACAGTTTACAAGACTACAAGTGCAATATTTAGTCATTTATGTCGAAAATAGCATTGAAAAAAGAACACGCCAAAATGTTAACAGTGGTACTATCAGGATGGTGCTATTCTGAGGGTTTTCTATTCTCTTCTTTATACTATGCAGAATATTCTAAATATTTTGTGAGAATACATGATCGCCTAATCAGAAAAAATTAAGTTTAAAAACAATATGTCATCAACCCATAGTTATCTGTGCTAGAAAGAGAAAAAGAGAACAGTGATGTGGATCATCTAGAAGATGGAAAAAATCACCCATGCTTGACTTTGGAATATGTTACATACATTTTCCCCCTAGAAGATTTATCTTCCTAATTATGCTTTGCTCTTTACTTAATATTAGGATTAGTTCTAACTCCCTGAGCTCCCCTGCCAACTAAATGAGCTGAGCTGGTTGGCAGGGAAAAGTCAGCTTGGAATGAAATGAAATATGAGCTGCAGATAATCCACATGGGGATAATTGAGTGCTGGCTGCTTGCAGGGAGAGGAGCGGGGAGCCTGGGGCACAGCGCCCACACTCTGCAGCCAGAATCTGGAGAATCAAAGCCCACCTCCCCTACCACCAACCCCCAGGCCTTGGGAAAGACCTTCCTCCATCCTGCACTCCAGCGTCCCTGGGTATAAACTGCTTGTGATAATGATGCCCACCTCCTGGAGGTCACATGAGGATTAAGTGAGATGAGGCATGTGATGTGCTTAGAACAGACACTCAGCAGGTGTCTGTCAGAACCATTCCGTATTTCAAGCATGCTCTTCCATGATTTGCATCCATATGATACTTTCTTCCAAATGGATCTCACCATTTAAAACACATTTTAACGCATTCCTCCTATTATCCGGGAGGGAGGCAGATATCATCGTTCTTATTCTATCGACATGGAAATTAAGGTCTGAAAAAAGTGAAAGGAACTATCCTTGGTCATGTAAGGAGTGGAAGACCTGGACCCATATCTCCATTTGTCATGCACCTTCATGCCACGTGCCCCTGCCCCAACCCCATCTGTCTCTTTATGCCTCAATTCACTGTCTTAGTCAATGCAGGGAAATTGAAGTTTCATCCTGAGGCCTGTCTATAAAGACTTGTGAAGATTACCCAGGGAATTACTGTTAAGTGCTTGGCCAGGATCTAGTGCTGTGGAAACTCAGAGTTCTGGCAGTGGGGAGGAACTGAAGAGGCCCTGGTTCATTCTGACTACTTGTCGTGAGGCTGGTACATTAATAGATCTGGGATGGAGGACTTGTCATTTCCATGTTTACAGAGGAAGGCTTTAGTGCCATCACCAATTTGTCTTCCAGAAGAATTAGTCGCCAATATAAGAATCATGGAAGAAGATAGGACAATTTGCACTTGGACCAGTTGAAAGATAAACTTTGGTACATCATAATTTTTCAAAATGTATTTGTGCACACAGCAATTCCTGAATCAGGAAGCTCCAAACCAAAAGTGGTTCGGGGCTTTGCTGGAGGTGACTGCAGGGAGAGCTTCTATAGGGCCAGTGCCGAAGTGAGCAAAGCCATGATTAGACTGGTTACAGTTAGAGCATTGCCTCATCTGGACAGTTCCAGTGGGAAGTTCAAGACAATTTAACAAAATACCAGTTGGCTCCATGTGATTGGTAGTCTAAATTACCTCACCTTTGATTACATTAAAAGACCTCTCCAAGATACTGGACAGGATACCATCCTGAACGTTCCCCTACAAAGCCTGTCCTGACTCCCGGAAGCAATTCCTCCCCCTACTAGAAAAGGAAGCTCTCTGAGGATAGGGACGCAACAAATCACACAACAAATACAAATTCATCACTCACTATGTGCTCTGTTCACCATTTTATACCCATCATCTCCCATTGCACATAGTGAGTGATGAATTTGTATTTGTTGTGTGATTGATTGAATGAATGGATTTACTGTGTAACAGCAGAATGGGATGGAAATCAATGGGCCCTGCTGAAAAGCATGATATTTATTTGTTTATGTATTACTATTTAAAACTAAAAAGAGGAAGCTGCTTCTAAATTCTGAACATGGAAACCCAATTAAACTAAATAGTAGGGAATTACGAGTAGCCATAAAAATGGAGAATTTATTAAAGTGAAGCTCTCTCTTAACAAATGAATTTAAATACTGTTAAAAGAAAGAAGATAAACTTCCCATTTTCTGCTTAAGAATTTCCTCGCAGCTCTGCTTCCCCTCTGCCCCCAGTGAAGTCCTGCGTTACCAAGCTGTCTGCAAGGTGACACTGCATGACTAACAAATCAAGGTGTTCCCTCCCCGGAATAGGGCAGCCCTATTACCGCCATCATGAAAGTAACTATGGACCCTGCAGGGACTTGTTGTTAAGGAATCAGTGTTAGAAAGAGATGTCTGAGGTTATTAAGAATACGCTATTGGATTCCTAAAGGGATGTTAGGGCTTTTGTGAAGGAAGAAGGATGCCCGGCATAATGGCAGTGGGCAAGGACGAGTGGATCTAGCTGCTTGCCCTTCACAGTGAGGTCTGTGACCCAGCAGCTCTGACATCCTTGAGAGCTGGTTAGAAATGCAGAATCTCAACCCCATGCCAGACCTGCTGCATCAGAGTGTGCTTTTAACAGGATACCCAGGTGATTTGCGTGCACCCTGCACAGCTTTTGAGAATTGTTGGTCTAACCCTCTCCGCAGACTCATGCATGGAGAGTTTCGTGGCCTGTGTAGCTGCAAGGGAAGTTATGAGAGATTTCTCCAAGTGCAGGACAGAAAATCAAGTGCTTTGGATCCGTTGAAGCTGTGTATGTACCTTCCCTTCTACAACATCCCCTTAGAGGATGGGGAAGTGCAGACAGAGAGGAAGAAAGTCCAGCCTTCAGGATGATCCTAGAGGTCACCCAAGCTGCAGGCATTATGCAGGCTGGAGCAAACCTGGTCTGGGAGAAGACTGAGCTAGAGCCTGGGGACTTAATCTCCTTCCCTTTGGGCTAATTGGAGAGCATGGCACTCCTGTAGCAACTGAATACCTCCAATGGGGGAAATAGGAACAAAATAGAACCAATGTTGAAATGTAGTCATGGTGAATTGTGTTTAAAAAAAAAAAAAAAAAAAAAAACCCTACATGGAGACTATTAGAATTGCCTTGAAGTAGATTAGGGTAATTATCTTAGCAGACACTAATAAACTTGTTCCTTAGAGATACTCAGTGACTATAATAACCCAAAGATGAATATTGGATGAATGAATGATTAGGGACTGGCCAGCCTGCCAGCCTCCCAAGCCCTGGGGGCAGGAATTCTCCCTTCTGCCTTCCCATCCCTGCCCCCCAAGCCTAAGATTTTTATTAAATATGTACCCAGCTACTGGCAAAGACTGAGAGTCAATAAAACACCTGCCCCCACCTCGCTTAAGGGGATTTACTTGGAGCTGTCAGCAGCTTTTTGTGGCTGCTGTGTCCCTCAGTTTGGGGTGAGGAGAGCCACATTGCAGAGAGGAGGAGCCATTCATTCAGCGAGGCATTTACACAAAGTTAGCGTGCACCTCCTGTGACACTACAACCAGGCCATGGCACTAGTGTCGGTCCATAGCCCCTGAGTCTAATCTCAGAGAGGAGCTTTCTGCCTCTAGGACCAAAGGGCAAGGCCTGTGCCACTCCAGGCATGGCATGAACACCTTCAGCACCTTATCTTCTGGTTTCCAGGTCCTGTGTCTCCCTGGGAGTGTCAGCCATGACCCTGCATTTCTAAGCCAGGGAGCTTATGCTCCCTGGGCCCGTCCCTGATCTGACTCTCACCCCATCCTCCAATCCCCCTGGCTACTGGTATCACAGGCAACCTGATGCAACCAGACCTACAGACGGGCCAAATGAACAAGTGAAATAATGAAAGAAAAGACTCCCTAGGGTTCTTGAGTCCCATGAAATATGTCCATTTAACGCTGACCTGAAGGCAACGGCCACTTACATCCGTTCTCTGTCTCTCTTTCTTTCATTCTATTTTGTTTTTCGATGTATAGCATGCAGTGAAGTACACAGATCTTGTGTATTCCTCGATGGATTTTTACACATATATATATAAATACATATATACATATCCACAGAGCCACCACCCACCCAGACCACAAAGTATAACATATGCAGCCCTCAGGGGCTCCCTCAGGTCCCACCAAGTCAATATGTCCATGCACAAAGATAACCACTGTTCAAGCTCTGTCACTATAGATCAGTTTTACGTTTTTGAACTTCGAACAAAATTCTTAAACACATACTCTTCTGTGTCTAGCTTTTTAAAAAATTCAACATGTTTTTGAGATCCATGTTGTTGGGTATAGCAGTAGCTCATTCTTTTTTTATAGTAGCATGATATTCCATTGTGTAGATATATCACAATTTACCCATTAGAAGAACATTTAGGTGACTGTTAGATTTTGGTTATTATGAATTAGTGCTGCTGTAAACATTCGTGTGCATGTTTTCTGATCACATAATGCTCATATCTGTCAGGTATTGATTACAACTGTGAAGGGGCTCAGATCTTACCCCGCTACTTGCAAGCTCACAGGGTGACCTGCTACAGTTTCATGGATGCTGGTAGAAGACATGAGACTCCTGCATCAGAGATGAAGGGGTGCAAAGTGTCAGCTTGTGCCAAGCAGCTAGCCCTGACAGGCTAGGAACTCAAGGCACAAATGTACAAGCAGTATACTCTTTATGTGACCATCCCAAGCTGTCAGGGGAGTTTATCTTAATAAACAGGCCCCAGACTATACAGAGGCATTTGTTATCTCAACCTCTGTTGCCTGCTGAGTGCTGGGAAATTCTCATACTAGTATCACCTGCTTGGTGTCACACATTAGCAGGTCTGTGACTGGAGGCATCCCACATGGTGCCATGAGGAATGTGGGTGACTGAGATGCTGTTCACATAAACATCATCTTTAAATGCTTGTGGCAACAAGGGTCTCTGGGTTTCTTTGTGTATCTCTGGGAGTGAGCTTCTTGGATCATGGGGCTCACATCTTCTGTACCCACTCTGGGAATGCCATAGTGTTTTCAATGGGAAAATTACCTCTGGGTTTCTCCGTGAAAGGCTTATTGGTTTGAGTCATGTTTGGAATAAATAAATTAGCTAAATTCAAAAGGAAGATTTTTTAAGATGAGCTCTCATTCTAAACAACTACTGGTTATCTATGGACAGATCAAAATAACATTTTTTTAAAAAGGAGAGACACAGTGACCTATAATGACTAATCTTAGAAACTTGCTTAGCAAGATTTAAAAAAAAAAACAAAAAACAAAAAAAAAAAACATGGTCCTGGTGAGAATTGCTAGAAGGCCTTAAGGGAGACATGGAAGGACATTAGTGTTTTTATGATTTAATCTTATTCATACATGATCCTAGAAATTATGGAGAGTGCATTTCCTTAGCTTACACCTCAATCAGCTAGATGTGTATATTAGTTCATTCTCTCACTGCTAATAAAGACACACCTGACACTGGGTAATTTATAAAGAAAAAGAGATTTAATGGACTCAGTTTCACATGACTGGGAAGGCCTCACAATCTCAAGGCAGAAGGTGAAGGAGGAGCAGAGGCACATCTTACATGGTGGCAGGCAAGAGAGTGTGTGGAGGGGAACTGCCCTTTATAAAACTATCGGATCTCATGAGACTTCTTCGCTATCACAAGAATAGCATGGTAAAAACCCATTCCCATGATTCAATTACCTCCCACCAGGTCCCTCTCACAACATGTGGGGATTATGGGAGCTACAATTCAAGATGAGATTTGGCGGCGGGGGTGGGGTGGGGACACAGCCAAACCACATCACTGTGCAATAATGATGACAATGACAATGATAATAACATCTACTGCTTATGCCTTCTTGCTCTGGACTAAGCACTGTACAATGTCCTTTGGTATTAGCACATGGGTATAGAGTTGATAATCATCCTCGGAAGGACCTATAGGCTACATCCATTTGTGTGTAGACTCAGTATTTCCTGATAGCAAGGCCATTCCCAGTCTACAGTGCCTGTAGTCCCAGCTACTCGGGAGGCTAAGGCAGGAGAATCACTTGAACCCAGGAGGCGGAGGATGCAGTGAGCCGAGGTCACACCACTGCACTCCAGCCTGGGCGACAGAGTAGACTGTATCTCAGAAAAAAAAGTGTCAGGAGGGCCACACAGCTTCTGAAGGTGCTAGGGAAGAATTCCTCCTTGCTTCTTCCAGTTCCGGTGGGTCCAGGTGTTCCTTGGCTCGCAGCCACATCACTCCAATCTCTACCCCCATCTTCACATGGCCTTTTCCTCTTCGTGTGTGTCTTCTCCTCTTCTGTCTTTTCTAAGAACACTGTCCTTGGATTTAGGGCCCAGCTGAACAATCCACAATGATCTCATCTCAAAGTCTTTAACTTAGTTACATCTATAAAGACAATTTTTGCAAATAAGGTCACATTCACAGGTTCTGGGGATTAGGATGTGAACACATCTTTTGAGGGCAGTCTTCTAACCTATCATAACTAGTTAGAAGGCTATTGTGTAGCCCAGAGAAGCAATGAGGGTGAGTGCTGTCAGATGGTGAGAAGTGGTTGAATTGTGTTAGGGTAACAGGTCAATGGGGAGGAGTCATTTATTCATGCTCTCCCCACATACTTACTGGGTACCTACCATGTTCCAATCACTGTGCTGATACTTCAGATACAGTGGGGAAGAAATACAGTACTCACCCACCTGGAGCCCTTGTTGTGGTCCAGCAGGAAGACTAGATGTTGAACAAGTTTGTTGCATGTTTTAAGGGAGCATGCAACATACAGACCTGTCCTAGTCAGAATAAGGAACTCCTGAAGGATGAACACAACTTAATCTGGGGATAGGGAACACAGCGGGCAGAGAGTTCTGGCACAGAGAGCTGAAACTGTGGAGTTCCTGGTCATGACATTTTTGAAGAACTCAGAGAAATAAGGATGGCATGTGGCCTGGAGGTATCAGATTGTTTCGGGCCACCCAGGACACACCTCTGCCCACTTGTAACCTGCTAACACATCTGCTTCTGCAGTTTGCATTTGCATGTGTAACCATTTGCAGCAACCTGCCTCCTCTCAAAGGTCACGGCACTGACTCCAGCCACAACAGTGTGAGCAACAGTCTTGCCCACAATCTGAGGTTATCCAGATTGGCGGGACAATCTCTGGACATGGTGTCCAGTCACCGCTGTAGTTCTAAAGTCATCCTAAAGAAAGGCTCATAGTTAATGTGGCTTTGGGTAATAAAAAGGTTAACCTTTAAACTGCTCACGCAGGCCCCAGGTTTCACTTGCCAATTACGGATAAGAAAGTCTAACTACACAAAAAGTTGCTTTGACGAAAAAGTCTTTCATCTACAAGATTGATTAGATTCATTAGAATACTCAAAACCCCACAGATGAAAAGCAGAGCCAAAGAATAGAGACAGGGCAACATTCCTCTTTGTGGTTTGACTGTAAGCCTGCCCCCAAGATTTGCAAGACGGGAGGCAAAAGTACACATGGTGGTCCACATACTGTCTATATAAACACTCAAAAAGAAAAAAACAAGGTATGAGACTCTCAAAATACATTCTGTCCTCCTACCTTAATAATTATACCTTCATGGCCAGGCATGGTGGCTCATGCCTATAATCATAGTGCTTTGGGAGGCCGAGGCAGGAGGATCACTTGAGGCCAGTAGTTCGAGACCAGCCTGGCCAACATGGTGAAATCCCGTCTCTACTAAAACTACAAAACTTAGCCGGGCATGGTGGCACCTGTCTGTAATCCCAGCTACTTGGGAGGCTGAGGCAGGAGAATTGCATGAACCCAGGAGGCGAAGGTTGCAAGGAGCCAAGATTATGCCATTGCACTCCAGCCTGGGGGACAAGAGCGAAACTCCATCTCAAAAAAAAACAAAATTATACCTTCATAATGAGTCGCATGGCGGCAGCTCCCAGGTAGCAACCTGTCTCACTTTCTTCCTAACCCGACTTCATCCTGGGTTTTGATGAGTCTCTTACAAAGGCAAGCAAACACCCCAGCCCACACATTCAAGCTCTGCTTATACCCCCACCCCCGAAATCGTCACCCATTGGCCATATCTCCCACATCTAATGGTCTGCCTTCCAGAATATGGATCCCAGAAAGAGCACGGGCTGCAGGAAGCTGACTTAGAGACACTGGGTAGGGAATTCCAGCATCCCACTTATGCGGAGTGTGGTCTAGAGGGTGGGCTCTGGGGTTCTGTGTGGGTACAACCCATTAGCTCCTCATCTCATGGGTAGGGACAGCTAGAGGAGCTACGGTAATCTTTGGTTGGGTTAAAGTTACCTCCTGGTGATTATTGACAGAAAATGGATAAGGAAGTGAGACGGCATCCAGCCTTTTTAGCTCAGGGGTCCTGCCGAGGTGCAGGAGGGGAACATGGGCCTAGAGCAATCTGGGAGGTGGCCAGATTGATTTGCTGAGTTAACCCAGCAATCTGTCCTTCCTAAATTGGGAGAAGCAATTCATTACTGAAAAAGTAAATGCCTGAGGCATCAAGTAATCTCAGTAAAAAGTAAAAGCAAAGCAAGTACCTCTCTGGCAGGAGAAATTTCTTCTTCAAAGTTTTTATCATACTTCTCACACTGGCAGCTGGGCACGTGTCAGTACCCTCCTCTTGGTCAGGGTCAAATGCAGCTTCTGTGTCCCATCACTGTTGGATTCTGGGTGAGGAGCTGCCAGGGCACCTTCCTGAGGAGCTCACAGTCATGGACACTTGGCCACACGGACACACACACCCCGTATTTCTATAGCACCTGAAATGGAAGGGTAGGGGACAGAGCCTCTGACTGAAGACAAACAGCCTTTCCACTGATATGGTCCAAAACAGGGATCTGTTTATGAATCATTCATTCATTCATTTAAGCAGCATGTATTAAAAGTAATGGCAAAGACCGCAATTACTTTTGCACTAACCTAACATTTATTGAGAGTCTACTACGTGTCAGACAATGCAAGTCCATCACTGCACTAAACACTAGGCAGACTTAATACAACCTCTGCCATCAATGACTTCCAACCTAGTTGAGGAGAAAAGGCTACCAATTAGTGATTTTCTTTTTTTGTTTTTCTTTTTTTTTTTGAGACAGGGTCTCACTCCATGCTCAGGCTGGAGTGCAGTGGCATGATCTCAGCTCACTGCAGCCTCAACCTTCTGGGCTAACCTGATCCTCCCACCTCAGTCTCTGAGTAGCTAGGACCACAGCTGCCTGGCTAAGTTTTGTATTTTTTGTAGAGACGAGGTCATGTTGCTCAGGCTGATCTCAAATTCCTGGGCTCAAGTGATCCGCCCATCTCAGCCTCCCAAAGTGCTGGGACTACAGACATGAGCCTCTGCACCTGGCCACAACTAGTGATTTTCAATGCAAGTTGAAATAAGTAGTGAGTTGTGTGGACAGATCTTAACGGCTACTTAACTACTTCACAAGTCAGGTAGGGAGGCAGCATTCCTGTCTTACGGCACCTGATTGTCTCAGACAATGCCAGGTGGGACAGTGGCTGGCACACCTGAATAATATAAAGGACAGAACCAGTGTGATCTTCATATTGGAAGCTGTTACTAATGCATTGATCTGTGCTATGAATATGTGGCAAGCATACATCGCATGTCGGGCACTGTACTAGCAGTAAGGACACACGAACAATTAGTCCCTGTCCTGAAGGCACTCAGCAAGCAGGAAAATATTCATGGATAAATCAGCTAATGCTTGCCAGCCAAGGTTAAGGATCTGGAAACTAAAGGACCCTAGGATCTCAGGGATGTATTTTTCTCTTCAGTGTCATCCACTTATTCCTTCCCATGTGACTGGCAAATGTGTTTATAAGAACACCAGCTTGGTCAGGCGGCTTTTGAGATCATAGGACCGGTGTCTATGAAGACATCTGTATGGACCCTTGTCATCTGCATGGACCCATAGGTCTTGGTTTTAAATAATTTTGTTCACAAAGTTGTCATCTTTTCAAAGCCACAGCCTATTAGCCTCTTTTCTAGCTAAACAATGGCATAGATAGGTCAAGACTCAAGGCTTCTGTGTGTATTAAGCAATGTCTCCACACTCAAGTTACATAATTTTGATCACCAGTAAAGAGGATTTGTGTGCAGTGGTATTTCAGAGGCAAGATGCCAATACAGTTAAGACGTGGCATCAGAGCACCAGAAGTCCTGACTCAGCAGCTGGACACAGGATATTTAGGCAACCAGCTTTCAAGACCCATTCATAAAGTGAGAAATCTCTCTGCACTATTTTAACTAATCTTTACAGCTCGAAAACCACTAATTTCCTCAACTAGAGCCCACTTCTAGCATCTATTATGCTGATTAACAAACTACTAATTTCACCAACCAAAACATTTGTGGAAGTGTTAACTAGCAGCATCTGATGTGAATCTGAAATATGGATACTAATTGAGGCCATTGCAGTCATTATCTCAGATAGGGACTTTTCCAATACAATGTTAGGTGATTACCTTGATGTTGAATTCCCGATTCAGGAATTGACAGGCCCTAGAGTATAGTTTAAAAATGCGTACGTTTAGGCCGGGTGTGGTGGCTTATGCCTGTAATCCCAACACTTTGTGAAGTTGAGACAGGCAGATCACTTGAAGTCAAGACTTCGAGAGCAGCCTGGCCAACATGGTGAAACCCCGTCTCTAATAAAAATACAAAAATTAGCCAGGTATGGTGGCAGGCACCTGTAATCCCAGCTACTCAGGAAACTGAGGCAGGAGAATCACTTGAACCTAGGAGGTGGAGGTTACAGTGACCTGAGATCACGTCGCTGCATTCCAGCCTGGGTGACAGAGTGAGACTCTGTCTCAAAATATAGATAGATAGAAGGATGGATGGATGGATGGATGGATGGATGGATGGATGGATGGATAGATAGATAGATAGATAGATAGATAGATAGATAGATAGATAGATTTATATCACATTCTCTATACTAAAGTATTTTAAAGGAAATTGCAGAGATGCTCCTACTGTCCACATGAAGATCTCCTCCATCTACATAGCAAGAGCTGAATCTGGTATGGAGGAGAAGGAGTATAAGATACATTTTCTAATTAAGATGTTCCTGTCCCATGTGGTAAAAGTCTTCCTGTTGTTTTCTCTCTTGGCTTAACTTATTTCTTACCTGTTTGGAAGCATCTAGAGTCCTCCTGAGTTTTGTGTGCAGGGCACAGTCGTGGAGCAGTCAGTTCTTCTCCCTTCCTAGCAGACCTGACTCCCAACTTGGCTCAGATGTGGACTTTACCTCAGTACACTGATGCCTGCCCAGAAATGTTACCCTACCCTCCACCCCAACCTGCTCATTCTCCCTTTGTGTGAAATGCATCGATAGCATTGCTGCCTTCCCCACTTCACCCAGGACTAAAAACTTCAGTTAATTAATATTCACAAATAAGGGCATGAGCAAACTCGAAGCAAGTGCCTGCCACGTAGAATTGGGGGCAAAAGTCTCTTTCAGCTAAAATGCATGGCAATGTTCCTGGAAGCAAGTGGAAAGGAAAAGCAATCCTCTAAGTGAGTTTGCTGACCCCAGGGAGCAGAGGCCAGAGAAAGGGTCATGGGGTATTCCAGAGGCAGTTTTCGCCTTCACAAGCCAGGATTTGGAGAGCCATTACCAACCATGGGAGTGTGGCTGATCAAATTAAGGAATGTGTTTTTAAATTCAATTACACCCTCGGTGGAAATGGCCTCACTAATGCATAGAGAAAGTAGTATCCCCAGCCTATAAAGCCTAACATTGCTAAACCCAATTTTGCGCATTATTCTAAAGGTTAATTCAAGATCTCTCTTCCAAATGGGAAGTTAAACACAGCCAATGGAAGAAAGGCATCCACTGACTGACTGAGGGGTTTATCAGTCTGTAAGAGTTCATTAGTTTTAATTAGTGTAATCACTAATGTTGCATTAACAGTTTAGTGAAGGAAAGTAATTACTCACACATCCACCGTATTAGATAGGAAGATTGGAATTCATTGTCTGAAACAATTAGCATTTTGCCAATTAAAAGAATTCCCTCTCCCTGCCAGCAGCCCTGTGACCTCACTCACCCAAGGATCGTTTAAATGAAACGTATTTTGCATCAGAAGATGGAGCAGGAAGAAATAAAAAATTAAGGTTGCATTTATTCTGAGCGCCTTCCCAGGGCACAGCAAGTACACAGGTCTCAGAAAGTGTATCACGTTCCACTCTATTTGCATAGTTATTCACTTCGGGCTCTTTGGATTATACCCTTGGCTGCTTTGTAACATGGCAGCAATTAAAAAACAAAAAGCTAGTGGAAGATGAAGCCATAAGGAAGCATTGGGAGAGTCCAGGGGAATGACTGTTGCTGGGGTCTGCTGGTTAGACAAGGGTTGGGTCTTGCTGCTGGCCCCATTCTGAGCAGCAGCTTAGAGCAGGCTGTGCTGCTGGGCATAGGGGGCATCGTGCTACCCACAGGAGCTCCCTAACGCACATAGCTGGGTCTCTTGGATAGTCCTGCTAATATCCACCGTGCACTGGGTGCCATCTCAGAGCCTCAGCTTGGCTTACAAGGCCTGGGCATGATGACCCAACATCTCCTCTCCATCTCCACCGGATTCCCTATCAATCAGCCACTTGGGACTTCTTGTCACTTCTTGAACATCCATGTTCTTTCATACCCAGCTCCTTCAAACCTGCTGTTTTCCCTGTCGGCGAGCCCTTTGCCTATTCTGCTAGAGAATTCACCCTTCACGCTTCAATTAGTTTCAATGTCACCTCACACTGGCTAGAACAGCTGCCTCCCCCACTTGGTGCTCTCAGAGCCCCTGGCGTACCCTGCATTTCTGCATTGCTTTCACACAATCACAGTGAGCTAGTGAGGCAGGAACAAGGAGCTTATTCTGTTCAGTATTCTCAGCCCCTCGCACATGATGGTGGTGTGTACGTGGACGCTGAATGGCTTAATGAATTATAAGACATTTCTGTCTCTCCCCCTGCCATAAGCCCCATCAGAACTCAGCCCAGGAGCCCCAGCCTGTTCAAACCAGCAGCATCACATAAGATGCTACAAGATATTGCAAGTGCAAATATCTCCATTCACCCATCTTCACCCATCCGCCTGACCCAGTACCACTTTCAAAGGGAGCCAACCTTTGCTGAGTGCACCTGCTGGACTCCCTTTGCTGGTAGGTTTCTGCTTGGGTTTCACCAGTGGAAGGCACTGGCAGGCGGAGAGAGGAAGATCCAGGTATTTCTTCCCACTCCCTCCCTACTACTTTGACCTCCCATCTCTGACATTCGCTGACCAGGTCAGGACAGAGAAGATGGAAAATAGATCTGAGGAAGAATATGGAGAAATGGCAAAGAATAGGGGAAAACCCAGAGGTTATTTGTAAATGGGGATTTCGGGACATTCTATCTGTCCTCACAGGTCAGCGCTGGGACTGGCGGTCCCAGGCCAAGTGTGAGACTGGGTTCTCCAGGTTTTGTGGTGGCCTGTGCTCAGCCCAGATTGCTGCTCGTGTGTGAAAGTGAGTTGATCAGAATGGAGACAGGCAGGCACAGACTGCAGTGGAGGGCTGTCAAGTCTTCACCCAAAACCACATCTAAATGGAAATGCCCTCTCGAGGTAACACTTGATAAAGTTTGTAACGCCGTTTTACAGGGATGCTCTCATTTGATCTTCTAACATGCCCTTGAGATAAATATTTTGCCAATAAGAGAACTGACTGAAGGCTGCTGGCCACGTAAACAGTGAAACAGATTAGTCTTTTGACCTCCAGCCTGTGATCTTCCCAGTCTACGATCTGTCACCGTTAACTGATCTGGGCCCCGTTCCCAGCTGCAGCCCTTATGAGCTGTGTGACTTAGGCCAGTGACTCAGTCTTTCTGTGTCTCTGTTTGTTCATCTGTAAGACACACATAAAATGTTTCTCTCTTGATTGTTGTAAAGACCGGGAGAGAGGGGCCTTCTCGGAGACTGGAAGAGGGACACCATCTGGGTTTTTCATGAGAGCCCAAGACCAGGTCCTCTTGAGTACAGGAGAAGTTGCCTGCCTACCGGGCCTGCAGACAGTGGGAAGGTCCATGGGAGGGTCCTGATCCTGGCTGATGGAAGGTGTGGGTCCTGGACTTCCTGCATGATCCCAGGAGAAGGGAGAAACCCCCCCAACCCAGTCACTAAATGGCCCATGCCACCAGCAGGCAGGTGGGGACAAAGCCAGATTTTTATTTTTTAATAAGGAAATAGATCTTTTCTGTGAAAAATTAAATGAAATAATTATTTAAAAAATACCTCCTTTCCATAGCAGCTGACACTTAGAGATGCTACATACTAGTTAGTTTCCTTCCCCATACTTAACACTGAGGGGTAAGCCAGACTCATCGCTAGCAGGATTTTGGAACACAGCTTGTTCCTTCATAGCTGAAGACACACTGTTCCCCTTGGGGAAGGGGAACCAGGTGGAGTTGCAGGATGGAGGACAGCAGACTGCCCAGCAGCTCCCATCCAGGACAGGACAGGCGCTACTGAAGGAGCCCCTGTAGAACACACTTCTGGGGGAAAAATGCAGAAGCCAGCAGATGGAACTAACAACCGGAGAGGACAGCTGACCTTGCCCCCGCCTCCTCCAGGTCACCTCCATCACTAGGGTGACAATCCCGGTGCACCGTGTGGGGGGTGTGTGTGTATGTGCACATGTGTCCTGAGCATGTGTGCGCATGCATGCATGTGTATTTCGTGCATGACTGTGCATGTATGTACATGTATGTGTGTCCTGAATGCCCTAAAGAAAGGAAGCTGGCTGGCTCACTATGAGCCACAGGGAGTCAGCGGAGACAGAAACTCTGGCGGCAGCAGTGGCTGGGGACCTTCACCCCTGTCCTCTGTTCTTCGGGAATGAACTGAAGCAGGGTGAGGAAGCAAATGCCCAAAGGCATCTGAAGTCCAGAAAGCATTTGGAGAGCTAGGGCAGAAGGGACACGCCCTACCTGAGGACAGCCTAGGAAACGGCTGCAAGGTGAGCGACTCGTGCCTGGAGCGCACTGCAGAGCTGCCACCTCCCCTGTGCGACCTAGATCATGCAGGTTAATTACAGAAAAGAAGGACTCCGGAAACGGAGGAGGGAGCTGAAGGCAGGCCTCACTGGATGGGGGTGTGCTCCTGTGCTCAGAGTCAGGGGGGCGTGAAAATGAATCCCAGTCTTTCACTTACCAGTTTTGCAGGCTCTGTCACCTTATTACTGAAGCCGCTTTCTTCAACTGAAAAATATGAATCACGGTCTTCATGTCACATGCAGGACCTCTGTCAAAACTGTAATTAATTATAAGTGTAATAATGTCTGTGCCACCCACACCAAGAGACACAGTATCTGTTGTGCTCACAGCTGTATCCCTGCAAGGGCCTGGCCACAGCAGATGCTCAATAAATGTCCACAGACACCTGATCAGAAGGTGTCCTCACAGCTCTTGGTGTTTTGGGGGGCACTTGTGGGCACACCGCCATGATGAACAGAAGGTGGAGGGATTCTCCAGGTGGAGGCTGCCTGGTGATGAGGCTCTGGGAAGCTAATCTGGGGCAGAGAGCTGGAAATAGGGTAGATGTGTGCCTGGTGCGGCGGTCTCAGGAGTCACAGCGGGGACTCTCTCCTTAGGGACTGTAGTCCCATTGCACACAGTCAGCTCTGCATCCCACCAGATGCCTTAGGACGCAGGAGAAGGGCGCCCAAGACAGATCAATCCCTGGCTACACTAGAAGGACAAATGGGCATTATGTAAATTTTGTTCCAAAATTAATAACTATGATAAAATAGAAAAAAAATATATTGACCTCCATTGCCTGCACAAAAATATCAACAATATCAAAAAAGCAAAAAAAGCAAAAAAAAAAAAAAAAAAAAAGGCTGTCTTTGTTCTTTATGATTGATGACCATCCTACTGCATGTTACTTGAGGAGGAAATTGCCCATTTGCTTGTGTATCTTATTAAAGAACCAGAAAGGCATAAATACTGCATTTTCTTGGACTGAGTTTTCAGAATCTCAACACCCCCCAACCCCAAGGTGCCCGCTCTGCCTTTGTTTTTTTTGTTGTTGTTGTTGTTTAAGAAATGAATCTTTCTCAGCCTGCACTGGAGGATCTGCTTTTAACACTTTGAACATCGGGGAGTGGCGGCCAGGGAGAAATGGGCCTCACCCCGGCACTGACGTTCTTCTCTTTCCTTACAGTATGTGTCCAGTCGGCGCGCCGTCACTCAGAACGCTCCAGAGCAAGGCAGCTTCCACCCTCACCATCTCTCCCACCACCACTGCCACCACCGCCACCACCACCACCTCCGCCACCACGCCCACCCCCACCACCTTCACCACCAGGAGATGGGGCTGCACGCCGCCCCGGTGACGCCCTGCCTGTGCATGTGTCCCTTGTTCTCCTGCCAGTGGGAAGGCCACCTGGAGGTGGTGGTGCCGCACCTGCGGCAGATCCATAGTGTTGACATCCTCCAGGGAGCTGAGATCGTCTTCCTGGCCACGGACATGCACCTCCCCGCGCCGGCTGATTGGATAATCATGCACTCCTGCCTCGGCCACCACTTTCTGTTAGTGCTGAGGAAACAGGAGAGGCATGAAGGTCACCCCCAGTTCTTTGCCACCATGATGCTGATTGGAACCCCCACCCAGGCCGACTGCTTCACCTATCGCCTGGAGCTCAACAGAAACCATCGGCGCCTCAAGTGGGAGGCCACCCCCCGGTCTGTCCTTGAGTGCGTGGACTCAGTGATTACGGACGGGGACTGCCTCGTCCTCAACACCTCGCTGGCACAGCTCTTCTCTGACAATGGCAGCCTTGCCATTGGGATTGCCATCACCGCGACAGAGGTCCGACCCTCAGAAGCTGAAATGTGAGGCCAGGAGCCACGGATGCTCCCCACACAGCCTCCCTAGGAAACACTCGGACCTCCCAATGCCAGGACTCCAGACTCCTTTTTATTCTTCTCCTTCCTTTCTTTTCTATTTTATTTTACTTTATTTTATTTTATTTTATTTTATTTTATTTTGTCTCAGGTACTTTGTGGGATTTAGTTTTTGTCTGCCATGGGCATTATATTATGTAAACATCCTGTAATTTAAGATCTTGGTGTGACGTTTGTCCTGTCTTGTTGGTGTTGTTTTATGGAACGTTTGTAAGATTTAATCAGAATAGTTTTTTCCTGTCACCTCCAATTCCTTTCTCCGCTGCATTCGAAAGGATCAAAACACCATCAAGCAGACTGTTGGGGTTGAAAGGAGGCTTAGTGTGAGAATCATTTCTTGTTTCTCTTTTCAGTCTATTTCAGAGCAAGCTAAATCTGAACCTGTGCGTTCAGCAGGTTGGGGAATGGGCCCAGCTCAGAGATGGATCACATTTCAGACCAACCAGACATGACTCTGACACCTTCCCAGGAATCTCAAGGTCAAAGCTGAGCTACCCGGGCACGAGGAGATCGTGTCTCCACCGCAGGGCTGGATACTGGCTTAGAGGTGTCATTGTGTGCTGAGTGCTCAGGTTGATGCTGGGGTTCAGGAGAGTGGTCAGAGGCCCACCTTCCTGTGACGGGCTCTTGTCACCTTGTTCCCAGGCTGTGCCATCTTCTCCTGCTCTGGAATCAAAGTCCTCAGATTTTTGGTGCTTTCTTAAAAATCCCTTTGCCCTCTGTTGAGCAAGTAGTAGAAAAGAATAGGCAAGAGGGGGTGGGGATGAAAAGTAACAGGAAAAAGAGAATATAAAATTAATCTCCCATCTCTGAGAGGGCACTCCCTCCTCAGAGGGTTTTATTATCACGTTATAAAATCCATCAGTTCCTCCCTAGGGTGCAGTTCTTTCATATCATGCAAAAAGCAGAACCAGGACTCAGCCTCAAATGCAAAGAACTCAGAGGGCGGCACCCAGGATCTCTGACCTGGCAGGCTGGCCATCACTTACAAACCTGAGAGGCTCTCTTCCCTTTCCTCACTTTCTAAAATGCTCCTACCGTCCCATTCAGCACACAGATGTGACCACGGCTCAAGTCTGTATTCAGCACCTGTTGCAGTGTGAATGACACAGTGTCGGAGATCCATATTGCCTCTGCGCAGGCTGCTTTCTCTTATTTGGTTGTCAGAACAAGTCATCAACATCTTCTTGTAGAAGTCTCTCGTGTATTTGAAGAAAGTCAGCATATTTAGTCAACTTTGTCTTTTCTAAGTTGGACACCTTTAAGCCTTCCCAGTAGGACCTCTTCTAGCTCCTTTTTATCGCATTTGTCCCTCCCCTCTGGCTGCTCTCCAGACACTGCAGAAGCCAGGCACCCATCCCCAGCACATCCTCATGACAGCCCAGTGGAGCTCTGGCCAACCAGACATTACTCTCCATGCCCTGTTCCTGCACCTCACCCCCTCAGCTGGGTCCTGGCGGGCCTCCAAGTGACTACTTAAGTTTCAGGCAGATTGCCCTGGCTGGCCATCTACAATCTTTTCTCCACCAAAAATAATTGATCCTGAAACAGAACACCCTTCCCCCAACAACTGGGTTAATGGCAGCCACTTTTGCTGCCAACTTACACCCCACGGCCCAGAAGGGTGGTGCCAGTCAATAGGAGATTTAATAACAGAGGCTGCTCTGGTCACACAGTAATCGCTGGGCCCCTGGGGCCGAGACTGCATTCCATCAGAGCCCTGAGAGGGGCAAAAAACATCGCCACAGATGGAGGCGCATGTCAGATGCTGCAGTCGCAAGGAAAGGATTGGGGCCTGCTCGTTCTCTGAGCACTCAGATGCTCTGCCAGGGCACCAGCCACTCCCCCCCAATCACACAGATGCTCAAGGATACCTGCGGCTGGTCCGTCTGCGCGTGGAGAGACTGGCTGTCTTCCTTCTCACTGCATCCCCAATCCCCTTCCCAGAACCTAAGACCCCCTTGGCTGTAAGTCTGATGCCTTTAGAAGCCACTGGTCCTCTCCTGGTTTTTGAGACTCAACCACTTTGAAAGCATTTGTGTAGCATCACAGGTGCTCCAGATCAACAAACAAAACCTCACCAAGCATATAACTAACATTCACAGGGCCTTAGGGCTCCGGCAGACATCACCTTTGCCTTCCGGTTGTGCCAAGTTACCTGAGCCACACTGGGAATGACTTCAGGTTATTTTCACTGCACACAAGACTGTATTATGAATAAGTGATCCCAGATGGGAACTCTTATGTTGGTTCCTAGAAACCTTTAGGACAAAGCATGGGAAATGTATTATTCTCTTCCAGCTATGGTGCTCCCCCAAAGGCCTTTCCATGTCCATATGTGAAGAATTGGAGAAGAAGGAGCAAACTAGCAACCAAGAATCGGGAATAGAAAATGGTAACAGCAGTTTGTATTTGAGCTTCATAGTTTCTGAACGGTTCTTTCATTTGAGTCTCAGGTTAATCCTCATTAGCATCCTCAATATACCAACAGAATAGAGGTTCTAAGACATGAAGTGATCTTTTCAAGGTCACACATCAAGTGGTTAGACCACAACCAAAACCCAGATCAACTGACTGCACACTTGGTGTTCTTAAAGCTTACTTCAAGACTGACCCGAAATATTCAGCAGTCTTGCCAGCTCACCAGTGGACTGAGGACCTGAGAATCAACTGAGTCTTGGTCCTGGGATGGTTGAGGGAGCAGGGAGAGAAAGACTGGAGTGGATTTGCTTTTAGAAGCATCTCTGCTTTAAGAACTAGGCCAGGCATGGTGGCTCACATTCATAATCCCAGCACTTTGGGAGGCCAAGGCAGGAGGATTGTTTGAGCTCAGGAGTTTGAGACCAGCCTGGGCAACATAGCGAGTCTTCATTTCTACAAAAAATAAAAAAATCAGCTGGGCATGGTGACACAAGCCTGTAGTCTTAACTACTCTGGAGGCCAAGGCAGGGGGATGGCTTGAGCCCAGGAGGTTGAGGACACAGTGAGCTGTGACTGCACCACTTGTAACTCCAGCCTGGGCAATACAGTGAGACCCTATCTCTTTAGAAAAAAAAAAAGCACTAGTCCACCTGGAAGCAGGGGGCCCAGGAAGTGGGTGGGCTGCATATGGAGGTTTCAGTGTGCCAAGCCCTTTCTGAATCCCTTTGCCCACACCCAGGTTTCTCATCTTAGAGTCCCAGGAGTCCCTGCACAGAACCCTGGGATCTGGTTGCCTCATTCACACCAAGGTGCTAGAGTTAATGACTCACTCTCTAAGGAGTAATTACCTTTTAAAAGAAGGCCTAGAGAGACAGCAGCACTTAACAGTTACGAGTATCTGAACTTCAGGCATCTGCCAGAGGTTTTTTCAGGAGGTGTGGAGAGAGGAGCATTCCTCCCCTTGAGGCTGAGCCTACATACATGGTTGATGCCGAAATGGAGGTCAGGCCACATGAAGATTGTCTTTAACAATCAGTATCTGCATGAATCTGTACCTGGTGTACCCCATCACTAGCTGTGGCTACTCTGGACATTTTAGGACTAGATCAGCATAGTAATCATAATAGTACTCATGGCTACCACTTATTGAGGCTTTTCTATATGATCCAGTAGGCTACGTACTTTGAATATAGTAGCTCATGTAATCCCCATAACAACCTTAGCAAGCAGGTGCTCTTTATGTACTCATGTTACGGGTGGGAAACGTAAGCTAAGAGAATTTAGCCAACTTGCTTAAGGTCACCCAGCTAGCAAATGGCAGAGCTGGGCCTGGGACCGGGCACATATGGCTTCTGACCAACAGCAACCATGTCATTTCTATAAACATATGGACCCAAGGCTCAGATGGACCGAGTCATAAAGTGTGAATGGCATAGAGGCCTTTTAGTGCTTTCATACTCGATATGGCCTTTCAGCTCTCCTTTTTCTCCTTCTTTTTTCAGCCCAAGACCTAGTGGAGTACTAGAGTTGGCTTGCATTCTGGTTGTTAATCTTTCAGGAATTTTGTAAGCTGATTGTTATTTAAGTACAGTCAGTATTAAAAATGATATACATTTACAATTAAATAAATTATATTTAAAGCAAAGGTTGAAAGTACTTAAAACTGATCACTTCCTAATTATTTCACTACTCTTTTTATCCTCTATGCTCCGGGGGTTATTTACATCTATCACATCTGCATGATGAACATACGATATAATAATATGCTGCACTGCATCTTCCAGCTCCACATTGAGTGACGTCATGGTGATTGCTTGAAATTAGCCATGGTGGAAGTATTCACACCATGGAAATTAGCAAATGCAACTAGATAGGGATTTTTCTCCCTAGAAAGCCAGCTGTTAAGCACTTAACAGTACAATCATCCCTCAATATCCTTGGGGGATTGGTTCCAGGAATCTCGTGGACACCAAAATCTGAAGATGCTCAAGTCCCTTATATAAAACAGCATAGTATTTGCATATAACCTACGCAATCCTCCCATATACTTTAAATCACCTCTAGAGTACTTACAATACCTAATACAATGTCAATACCTAAGTGTATTGACTTAGGTGTACTGTAAGTGCTGTAAGGTGTACTGTAAGTACACCTCTAGAGTACTTACAATACCTAATACTATGTCAATAGTTTTCATACTGCATTATTTCTTATTGTTGTATTATTTCTTTTTATTTTCCTGAATATTTTTGATTCACAGTTGGTGGAATCCACAGGTGTGGAACCTGTGGACACAGAGGGCTGACTTAATACCACTGCCTAGATGTTACTGATGAGCACAGCCGGGTGGGAGAGGGGACTTTGGAAGGAGAAGCAAGGCCCTGGAAGGCCATACTGACAAGGGCATAAATGATAGCCAAGTCAGCGGAACAGCAAATTGTTGGGAAAACACAAACTCTTCTGGAGAAGGGACTCTGAGGCTTAAGCAGCTTCAAGAGCATTTTCTGCCAAAGAGCACCCTCTGCTCTCCCGCCGGAAACTTCCCTATTGCTGTTAGTGTGGAAAGTTCTATTTGGTGGTTTTCACGGAAAAATTGGGCTCTGCAAACTCAGCCTATTGGCTATCCCAATCCAAAAAGCAAAACCAGCTCTATAAAGCTCAGATTTCCTATTATTTGTTCTTACAGGTCACCCTCCCTACTTCTTTCTTACATGCTGGCCAAAACCTAATCTAAAGAAATGTTTTACTTTGAAGTTAGAAATTGGAAATATCCACCATTCAAGAGACACAGCAAGCAGTGGTGTCAAACACCACATAAGATACATTACCACAAAAGTGGGACCCCCGTAAAGCATGACACTGAGGGACGGAAAACGTAATGAGCCAAGGAACGTCACATGAAGAACAGGGCCCAGGGCCTTACTTTCCTACTTGGCTACTTCACTTTATTGCAACCCAGTGAGGACCCTGTTCACAATCCATAGCCTACCCAGACCAATACTCTTTCTAAATCCAGGGCACAGTTTCCACCAGGATAAGAGTCACTGGAAACTCCCAGCTAAGTCCCTTGAAGCAGGCAGAATCTTCAAGGTCAATAGTGCATCAGTTACTCTGATCCCAGTGGTTTCAGTGGAAGAGATGGAGAAGTGAGGGCTGCTAAGTTCCTACGTGGATGCATTTCTAAGGGAAAGGGGAAGAGATCGTGGGTGGGACCCCAAAGAGTTAGACTTTGATTTTCAGCTGCAAATAGCATCATTAGTGGCATCTCCTAGTCAGATTGTTAAATTTCAGAATTTTTTTTTTATGAAGAAATCATAAGATTTTCTTCAAGAGTTGGTGAGTTCCCCATTGCGTTCACCTGGAAAATAGTCAGCTGAAGAAAACCTTCACTGAAAGGAGATCCAAGAGATCGAGTGTAGGCAAACATTAATTTCCCCCCAAATCAGGTCATCACATGAACTACCCACCTGGGTTAGAATTAGTCTTTTCCAATATTTTCTGAAAGTATTTCACCTTGGCCGCTATACTATAAATACTCCTCAACCTTTTTCAATCTTTTCTTTTAGGGTATTGAGATAAGAAAGAGAAAGGAAACTGAGAAGCATTTTACTTGCCCTGAATTAGTGTAGATATAATTTTCTAGGCTTTCTTATAATGTTAAAGACAATAATTTGAACAAACTCGAACTGCTACTTCATCTCTGCCCTGTCTCTCATAGAAAATGTCATTAAATTGCATTGGATATTGTTTCCTTTGACCCTTTGGAGTTGTTTCTGTGACGGGTTTCTTTTCCTTCCACAAGCTGCTGTGCAGCATGAAGGAATAGAAATGAAATGCTACGAGGGAAAGCGCAATTATCAGGAAGTTGCCAGCTGCCACATTTGACTTGTGCTTCATTATCTTCCTCCCCTGTTCTTTTCTGCCTCCATTTTAAAGTCATAATTGAATGTAAGGAAGAAAGTGCTACCAGAGGTGAATTGAAGCCCTGGCAACTAACCTGCCCCCGGAACTATTCCAGCATATGGCACTGCCCTGAGTGGAGACACCAAAGCCTCTTGCTGGATTGTAAAGAAAGAGACAGGGCTTCCCTCCCACTCCAAGCACCCCAGGGTCCCTTATCTTTGCTCTTCCCTGCCTCTGCCTGACAAGGCTGCCCCTGAAATTTACTTCTGGGCCTATCAGATCAGTTGTCAAGGCAGCCTTCATGGTTTAATTCTTTAATTTCAGGCCACTGTTAGTTACTGGCAAGATCAGGATTGAGCAGAGTTCTAATCCTATTGCCTGTCAATTCACTTTAACCTCAATCTTCTTCCCTGCCTCCTTACTCCCAAGACCTGTTTCCTGCTCTCACAAAGGCTTATAGCAAATGCCTTGAATTGATCTGAGTGATCAAAAATGACTGCATGGCCAGCATTAATATTCATGAGGCAGCATACTATTCAGGCCAAGTCCTTTCTTGGGGCCATTCTGCACCCCTATAGTGTCTTAGATATTCACCTCTTCCCTCAAAATACCCTCAAAGACCTGCACCATGATTGCTGAGTGCTGGAGAGAGAGATTTCCCTGAAAGAAGGGAGAAAGTGGCCCTCCTGAAACTAAGCAGGGGAAGAGAAACCCAGCCCAACCCCAACCCTGGGATCCAGGGTTTTGGTTCTCGAATGTCAGTGTGCTTGAGAATTACTTGGAGAACTCGATTTCTGAGCCCCAGAACTAGAGATTCTGATTCAGGAGGTCCAAGTGGAGGCCAGCATTCTGATTTTTAATAGCCTCCCTTGAGAGATTCTGCTGGGGGTATTTGGATGAACGTTAGGTTCTTAAATTTAGAGCCAGGCGTCTGGTGAGACAAGCGTCCACAAGGATCAAAGAAGTAGGTAAAGTCACCTGAAGAAGAGAGCTGGTGCTTCTGCAAGAGAGAGGAAGGCAGGAAAGTGACTGGAAATGGCCACAGTTGCATTCTGATGGAGAAGCAAGAAAATCTTAAATAGAGTCCAGAGAAGATAGCAGAGTAGTATTAGGTAGGAGGTCCCTGTCACCTGGTGCTAGAGGGAACACTAGACTTCTGTCATTTGGATATAGGAGGGGAAGGCGGAAGGGACAGAGGAGCAAGGGGAGGTCGTCCTGGCAGATCCAGACACAGGACCTCATCAGTGTGACAGATGTACTGGAGCTGGCTGTGAGGCCAATGTGGTGCAGTCCCACTGCTGAGTGTCACACAGTCACAGTCCCCACAACTTGGTGCTGATGAGGTGGCTGTGTAAATCTTCCCGTGAGCACAAAAGGGGCTCATTCGATAAATCCCTGCCTGGTTGGGATGGTAATTCATATTTAAATCTCTGCCCCCAGCCTTGACAGGGAGTTACCTAGCAAATCCCTGGGGAGGCATTTATTCATCCTGCAAATCTCCCCTGGCTGCCTGAGCAGGGGGCCACCATTTCAGGGCCCTCCGAGGGGAGTGGGAATTTTCAGACCTCTTTCTCTGGCAGCTCAGAGCTAAGCCCCACGTAAGCCTTGCCTACAGGGTGAGGGAGAAGGAAATCCCTGAACTAGTTCCTTATTAGCCTAGAGGTAGACAAGATAGACTCTGTGCACGCTCTGCAAGGGGGCCAATGGGAAAAGCGTATATTAAGTATCAAAGTTGGGGGCTTTGATTACCACCCATTTAGGAAGTAATTGAATCTTCCATTCTCTCTGCCTCTTCCTTGATTCCAAATCAACTTCCATTAGTACACAGGAGGTAGACATTTCTTGATTTTTAGATCTGACTTTGCAAACAACTCTGGGAATTACAGATTTAAAAAATGAAACACAAACAGAAAAGCAATCACCCCAAAACACTGAAATGCTTCCAGGCCATTCCAAGGTGAGCTCACCATCCACCTCACGGTCCTACAAACAGTGACAAAATCTAGGCCAATCAGCAAAACTCAAGGAAGCTCTCCTGAAAGGCTGTGCGTATTTCCTAAACATCCAGCTCTGCACCTTCACCAACCAGGAAAGGTGCTCTATTGAAAAAAAAGAATAAAAAACCCATGACCATGGCCAGGCGCAGTGGCTCACACCTGTAATCTCAGCCCTTTGGGAAGCCGAAGCCGACAGATAACCTGAGGTCAGGAGTTCAAGACCAGCCTGGCCAATTTGGTGAAACCCCGTCTCTACTAAAAATACAAAAATTAGCTGGGCATGGAGGCTAAGGCAGGAGAATCGCTTGACCCTTAGAGGCAGACGTTGCTGTCAGCCAAGATCGCGCCACTGCACTCCAGCCTGGGTGACAGGGCGAGACTCCATCTCAAAACAAACAAAAAACCCATGATCACAGGAGAGAGTTTAGAGAAGTGGCCAGATCTGAGGATGAGGCACAGTTGAGGAATGGGCTCTAGAGGAAAGAGGGCAGAGAATAAGCTTCCATGGTAAAATACAGGACACCTAGTTAAATTTAAATTTTAGATAAACAATGATAACAAAACTTAGTATAAATATAGCCCATTAAATATTTGGGACATATTTATACTAAAAAAGCATTCAATATTTATCTGAAATTCAGATTTAACTGGACGTCCTCTATTTTTATTTGTGGAATGTGGCCAACCTAGGAGAACAATGTCCACAAAATGCATTGGTTTCATTGTGGGCACAAGTGGCTATCTGAAGCAAGCAGCAAAAGGGAGAGTTCCCCCTGCTTGCCAACTCTGCCCCTAACCTGGGGAGCTAAGTGTGTGGCCAATTACCTCTAGCCACAAGACTGAAATGCTATAAGCCTGTTTTCTGTGTGATCACTGGTGAGGTGGAACTTGACTCTGAATCTTAACAAGGCCAGGATAGGTTTAGATCCCAGAGTTTCGGATAACACGGACACTTGTGCAGAGGGAAGCCATGGCAATTTAGAAAGTAGTTCCAAGTCTTCGTGCACCATTAAGAAGAGAATTTCAGGACAGGATGTATCCTTGAGCAACAAAACATTACTGAACGCCTACTGGATGTTGGGCTTGCTGGAGGATCCAAAGAAAAGAGAAGATTGGTCCCTTCCCTAAAGGAGCTTCTCAGTGCACTTGAGGAGACAAAACAAATGCATTTATACCTGCATCAAGCAACTATCAAGTGGTCCATCAGTTCCTGAGCAGCAGCCGAGTAGCAATAGTTGGGCTGGTTTGCACACTTCCATAGATTAGGCCAGTAAGCAGAAAATGAGCACAAATGTATTTAAACAGCTTATTGATTTAGCAACAGAAACATTTTGGTGCAGGTTCGCACCAACAAGACAACACAACAAGGTCTGGGTGCTGCCTGCACATGCAGTGGATGGGCATTACAGACAGCACAAAAATCCTGAGACTACAAAAGAAACCCTGATATTATATGGAGCTGCAAGCAAGCCTGCATCTTATCCTGTGGAGAAAGAAACTATTTTTATTACCCTGGAATATAAGCAAATCTCTCTGAGGAGGGAATACTTCTATCTTTACTATTCTCAGATAAATAAATTTGCTCCACAGTGAATCACTGTTTCCATGCTTATACAAACATTCCTGAAAAGATAGCTCTGGAGCAATTGATTGCTCATGTCTAGACATGTAGAAACATGAGATTCACAGACAATTGTCTCCCAACAGCAACACACAGCCTTATATAATGAAGAATTAATGAAATGATTAAGATTTTAACTGATATGGTTTGAGACGGAGCTTGATGGCAGCTATTACAGTTAAAGAATGCTTTATCAAGAAAGAACTTGAGGTTGTCCCTGAAGACCTTGTAAATAATGTCCAATATTACCAGCCTATTTTATCCACTAAAACAGGGGTCAGCAACTGTTTTCTGTAAAGGGCCAGATAATAAATATTTTAGGTTTTGCAGACTATATAGCCTCTATCACAACTATTCAACTCTGCTATTATAGTGTGAAAGCAGCCATAGACAATATGTAAATGAATGAAGGTGGCTGTGTTCCAATAAATATTTACAAAAACAGGCATAGTCTGGATTTGTCCCATGGGCTATGGTTTGTCAACTCTGTGTTAGAACTTACAGCAATTAACGTTCAAACAGATGCAACAGGATAATCAATTGTAGGAAATGGTAGAAGGAATTTATTTAAGGGGACGTTTGGATAGCAAGGCCCTGAATAACAAAAAAAGTAATAGAGAAAATACCTTCATGAGGTTATTCCTAGGGTTCTTTTTCACTCTGAAATTCCCTAAAGGTTTAAGGATTGGGTGAAGTAACTACAAATTATAAAGGCATTCTGGGCTTTTTCCCAAATATAAGAATAAAGTCAGAGTACTGTGGAAACTTAATCTATGTATTTGTATTCAAGATTCTACAAGAGTAGAGCAGGCTACAGAATCTTACTCATATGGTAGCACGTAGGTTCCCTGAAATCAATGATAAAAGAGGCTTTGAGTCTGATGGCCCAGGACCTGTCCCTAACATCCAGATGAAGTTATCATAGCAACGAGGAGGAAGGCATCATAGCAACGAGGAGGAAGGCATTGCTGGGGAATCCTGCAAGTAAATTTCCTGAGACAGAAGACAGTCAAAATGTCAGGGCTCTGTCTCGGGAAATCCAATTCATGATAAGAGATAAACACTTTGGAATATGATACTATGTGGTGAGATGACAGGCATGGAGATGTCCTCTTTTAAAAGAAAAGTTTATGACTTACAGTTTCCAAGAGGAAGGGGCATGTCACACCATGTGGGGCCACACAGGGAAGAACGAGGCCAATCAGGAAGCAGAAGGATGAGGAAAAAGCATGGGCGAAACCTTTACTGTTGTTTTCACAGAAGGCATGGGTGAAAGAGTTAGCAGCCGGGCAGGCTGAGGATTGGATAGTTTCAATAACTTTGGCAGGCTCTAAGCTATGGGGTGAGCTCTATTTTTCTGGTTCCTGGCCCTGAGGCGATTTAGGGCAGGGGGACAGCCTGCAGGAGCAGATAAAGTAAAGATGGTGAGGGTGTGAACTCAGAATTGGTTGGTTTGCATACTAAATACATGCTCTCAGGTAAACTGTTTGCTCACTCTAGCAATCAGCTAACCCTGGGATGGGCAGTATGCCCTCTAGGTCTGCAAGGCCCCAAGATGTCAAAGCCTCATAAAATATGGAAAATAAAATAAATGATTAATATACCCAACCCCTCAAAAATTTTGTTCTAAGAATGTGGACAAAAGAAGCAATATCCCAAAAGAGCTTAATCTCTTGGAGGTCTTGTGGGCTGAAAGAACTGTGATCTTTGTAGAAATCTCTTCCTTCACACTCACGTGGAAATAGAGGCCCAAACTAAGGCAGTAGGAGCAAAAAAAGAACTTAAAGAAAGAAAGCAGCCTTTCAAGAGGACAGCAGTTCATAAGGCAATGATGGTAAGCATATGTGAATGGTGCCTCTGGATTGTACAGTGCACTACCTGCACAACTGTGTACAGTAGTCCTGAGTCTGAGTGCCCAGGACACACAAGAAAGGGAGGTTATATCAGTCAAGGTTTTTAGTTACAAACAACAAAATCTACTTTAGCTAGTTCAATCAGAAAATATTAGGTCATTTATAGCATTGGGGCTCAGAAAACAGTACCCCAATATATGGTGCTCTGACATGCCAAGCACTCGGAATTAAAGAAAATTGGAAGGTCTTAGAAGCTGCTTCAGAATTAGTCTCTTATCTTGTTTTTCCCCCAAGGGTAGGGAAGGGATCTCTCTCTCTCTCTCTCTGTCTTTCTCTGAAGTTTTGTTATTTGACTGAGGGAAGTTTTTCCAAAAGAAATACAATTGTCTTTAATCCCTGCCTGAAATCTTATTAACCAGGGAGAATTAATCACCAAAGATGAAAACAAAGGTCATCACCACACCCCTGCCCAGACAGACTTTTAATCTATTCTTGTGAGGGATAGTACCTGAGAGATTTTATCTTCATTGTAAGACAACCTTTGTTCCCAGTGCAGTTCTGCCCCTCACCTTCCCACAACTTGTCACCACCTCCCCACTAGCCCAGAAGAACTTTGTCCCAGGCTATTATTTGTTTTTCAGGCCTATCTTATCCCCCGGAGACTATTCACTCTTCCTCTAAAATTGCCTACACTCCCCACTTCCCTCTCCCCTAGGAAGCAGGCATGTAAGCTTTAATCTGGCCCTTCTTTGAGTTTCATATTTTGTGTGACTCCCATGTGTTTGCATATTAATAAACTTGTATGCTTTTTCTCCTGTTAATCTGCCTATTGTCAGTTTATGTCAACAGACTCAATTATCCAACCTTCAGAGGATGGAGAGAAAGTTCCCTTTGCTGTGACCACAGAAAGGCTAGAGAGTGACAGCCAGGGGCAAAGCAGCCAGAGGAAACACCCAGCTATAGCACAGAGCTATTCTAGCAGAAATGCCACTGCTGCTGCTTTCTGCTGCTTGGCACCTTGATGCGAGAGACTGAACTCTAGGGGCAGAAACTCTACCCCAGCTGCCCCAGAAGAACCAGCTACGCCTGCCAGAAGATTAAGTCTCTAAATCATATGAGGATTCTTAAATGCCAGGGAAACTGGGGAATATGGATGTCAGCCTTTAGGCATTCTAGCTCAGGCAGGCAAATTAAAAGGGCACTGGAACCTGGGTTAAGTGAGCCAATTATGCTATCTGCCACAGTAAAATATTAGAAACTTGGAGTTTCAGGAATAAAACTGGGGATTAGAGGCAACTACCACTGGGAGTTTTACCTGAGTACTTGACTGTCCTCATGCCAGCATGAGCTGGGGAACAAAGGCTGAAGCACCTGAAGTAAGAAGCACCTGAACTCTTTAAATAGACAGCATTTTGCCCATAGACACATTCCCGAAACAATGAACTAAATCACATGCTAAGTGCCACATATAATATTTATCACTTTAAGAATCCCATTGTGAATTCTTTTGCAAAGTGAATAACCATTCTCCTATATTTCTTTCCTGTGAAACTGGATTTAATATATTGAACTTTCTTAAATCAAGGTATACTGTCCCACTGGAGCCTTTTAAAAGAACAGAACATCAAAAATCTCATGAAAGGAGGCTATAAAAAGTCACAGTTTTGACATAACAGGCATCACATAACTGCACATGGAAACTGACAACTGTCGATGCCATTGTTCAATTTCCAGCCTTCCAAATTAAGAGCTGGAACTCATCTGTTTGAACATAGAAGGAGAGAGCTGCGTGATCCTCATACCTGGCCATGCCTGCAGAGTAGCTAAAGCCCTCAAAGGATCAACTCAAATGTAGATCATGGGCCCCACATTCACATGTGTACTATAAATACTCACCATGGTGCCACTGGTTGGGAGGAATGGGTAATCAATGCACTTATAAAAAGCAGCAGGCAGATGGTAATTAACACCTCACACCTTCCTTCCCCAACATGCAAATTGTTACAGTGGCAGCAGCACAGAGAGGGGTGTTGGGCTTCATGGCCAAGCTTTTGCTCTTATTTATTACCTTAAATTTTTTTTTTTTTTTGCCCAGAGAGCTGGAGGCCAAAGCAGCACATTATGAAAGATTTCTCTGCCTGCTCACTCAAATCTCAGCTCATAATGGAAGTTGGTTCTCGTTAATAGATTCATGTACTCCTTCCCCAGTGCCTTGTCAAATAATAGCACAGTCAAAGCCATAGCAGAGTCCACACTCGCACATCTCATAAGCCCAACAGGAGGAGGGGGCTTGTTTATTGCACTGTCTGGAGCAGAATCAAATTATTTATGGACCATTTAGATGCAAATGTATCACTCATTTAGCAAACATGCTGCATATGCAGACAATTTAGCCAAACAATGGATCTATAAGGACATCCCCGCTAATCTCTGAGTATCAACTGTGCCTTTTCAAAGGGGATTTGGATTTTCTGTGAAGTGATCAAACTTGACAAGTAATTTCTACCTAACGTTTAGGCTAGCCTCTTCTCTCTTCACCATCTGCAGGTGAAAAATCCTATTTTCTGCTAGTGACGAGGTAATGCAAAAGGCTACCGATGCAGGTTAAGGAAGAGAAAGAGATTTCGTGCCCACAACTATGTTGCCACAGAAAATAAAACCATTCTGAAGGATCTATTCTGTTTGGTTGCTTTGAAATTACAAAACATTTTCATTCAACACACGCCCCAACCCCCAACCCATTTATGCTTCCTGAGCTATTGCAGGAGAGGAAGCTGTGAATAAATCTAAGCCATCTTTGCACAAAGAGAGTGATCTTGCACACCCACTCAGAAGAACGTCTGAGTCTCTGCCTGGGAATTATAAAAAAGCCTCGACTGCTCCAGCAACTCTCGGGATCAATGAAAACCATATTAGGGAAAGAGACACCAAATTTGAAAACTCCACTAGTCCTGGAGTTTATTATCAAAATGTCAGCCTCATTCAGTTGTGCTAAACAATTTGGTGAATAGGAGAAAGGTAACATAATAAGCACAGCAAGTCAGGGAGGTAAAATGGGATTAGGTGAATTTTTCTGCTGCGGGCTGGGAAAGAGGGGCAGAGGGGCTGTGCCGCCTGAATGAGGTCTGGGGATCAGGCTCTAAATATTTTAATTTCACAACTAAAACCTACATGCATTGCTGCCTGGTGCCCATGAGTAATCTTTTTAAAAAATCACATTGTCCTTTTCCCATGTCTAAATGGAGAAATGGTAACCTGTGATTTGTCCGTCACCTCCTCAAGGAGATTTAGCCCAACAGAAAACTCCAATTGTTACCAGGGGGTCCTTGCTCCCAGAGCTCCCAAGATGGCGGCTGCTGCTTCCAAGATGGTGGCAAGCCTCGTGTTCTCTGACTTGGGGTTCTTGGCCTCACATATTCCAAGGAATGGAATCTTGGGCCATGCAGTGAGTGTTATAGCTCTATTAGAAGCCATGGGTCACAGGAAAGAACCATGGAACCCAGTGACCAGTGTTCAGCTCGATTAGGATGAACCCAGGCACTTAGCTGTGCAGGAACAATGGCAAGCCTTTACCCCCATCGGGAGCGGCAATGGGCACCTCACTGGATCAGGAGCACAGCGGACACCCTGCCGGATCTGGAGGGATGGAAGTCAGAGGCAGGTCTGCGACCGCTGCAAACAGCAGTGGTGGACGGCAAGTGAAAGCTCAGTTCCAGCCATAACAAGCATGGACCAGAAGAGTGCAGTTGCAAGATTTAATAGAGTGAAAACAGAGCTCCCATACAAAGGGAGGGGACCCAAAGGGGTTGCCGGCACTTTGGGTTTATATCCTGATAGAATGCCTGGGTGTAAATCCCGATCATTGTCCGTCCCGCTGTGCTCTCAGGCAATAGATGATTGGCTATTTCTTTATCTCCTGTTTTTCACTAATTAGCATTTTAGTGAGCTCTCTTTACTATCTGATTGGCGGGTATGAGCTAAGTTGCAAACTCCATGTTTAAAGGTGGAAGTGGTCACCTTCCCAGCTAGGCTTAGGAATTCTTAGTCGGCCTAGGAAATCCAGCTAGTCCTGGCTATTGCAATGACCACAGGTGATCCTTTGGCCTGGTCATTGGAAAACAATAATCACATTTCCAACACATTCTCTAAGTTACCTCTTGTTTTACTGAAAGGCCAACCCAACGCGTGGATTCAACTGACAAGTGACAAAGTGCCCGTGGCGTGATCCAGGAGCGCTTGGCTAGGTGCCTCTTAAACTTCCTAAGAAAACAACGACAAAACCTTCATATGGTTTTCTATTAATTCAACAGATTTTGTAACTAGAACTCATGTCAAATGCATTGTAATTCATCCGCATCTACCCTACTCTATATCCCCATTAGTCTCCCTCCCCCTGCCCCCACCACACACACACACACAGTACCCACACTCATTTTCTACTCTCCAGTCCTTACAAGGAAATCTAAGGAAATCCAGAGCCTGAGGAAATCCAGAGCCTGATGGTAGTTAAAGCGGTGAAAATAGATTTTACTGAAGAACAATTACAGTAGAAGAAAAAAGACCTCAGTATAGAACTGGTCTCAATTCTGAATACAGCCATGGCACGTGGGAATTTACAGCCAAGGAGCAGAGTGGGGAGGGGGGTGGTAGATAGAAAATTACTAAGAGGAGACAGCAAGGCAGGGGAATTCTTGCCAAACTGACCTAACAGGGGCCAGGCGCCGTGGCTCGCTCCTGTAATCCCAGCACTTTGGGAGGTCAAGGCAGGTGGATCATTTGGGACCAGGAATTTGAGACCAGCCTGGGCAAAATGGCAAAACCATGTCTCTACAAAAATTCACAACTTAGCCAGTTGTGGTGGTGTGTGCCTGGAGTCCTAGCTGCTTGGGGGGCTGATGTGAGAGGAAGGATCATTTGAGCCTGGGAGGTGGAGGCTGCAGTGAGCAGTGATTGGACCACTGTATTCCAGCCTGGGTGACAGAGCAAGATCTTATCTCAAAAGATAAATAAACTGACCTAACAGGATTCTTGCTCAAGGCAGGCCAGGTGGATCAGGTGCATCCCTAGGGGATGAGGAATTTGACCAGATATTGAGGGTGATCAAATATCAAGGGTGAAGAGTTCTTCCTAAACTGACTTAGGAGGATTCTTGCTAAAACTGGGTGATGCAGGCCCCACAAGGACAGTCACTGAAGCCTGCAGTTGAAGCCTTGTTGAGACAAGACCTTAGAGAGCCTAACACAGGTTAGGTCAAGGAGGAAGTCTGTTTGTTGCAAAACTGGTTTTACAATCCTGGTTGTAAAAACCTGCTGCTTGTACTTCATTAATGTCAGGTTTTCTCTTTGTGTGTTCTAGCTTCATTCTTCACAACTCCACTTTCTCAGCTTTTTCAAAGTCCTGAGCTACCATATTTCTTTGTTGTTAAATGTCAGTGGACTCATCTCAGTCTTCATTTTCCTCAAGCTCTCTGCCACATTGGATGCTGTGGGAGCTCATGGGTTTCCAGGAAGTTCCTGAGCGCTACACAGAGAGACCCACTGGGCAGCTTGAACCCAATAACCTGAACCAACGTTTACCTGCATGCTCTCACTGGCATTAGGGCCTCCCCACCTAACCCTCCACTCTCGAGCTCCCTGCTCTGGGGAGGCCACGCTTTCCTCTCTGCATCTTAAACCCCTCCTGCTTTCTCACCTCGCCTTCAGGGCACCTGGTGTCCCCTTCATTCTCTCCGTCTTTGCTTCTCCACATTTCAGACTTGTCAACATTTCAGAAAAACCACATCGTACATGGTGATGTCTCTCAAGGTATTTGAAATGCCACATAAAATATCCTACATTATATCACGTTGTATTTGCAGTTGTCACCCTTATGATGATTTTAGTGTGGGTGAAAATATCTGACTACTTCACATTGAAATGCATACTTTGTTATTGTAAATAGCTTTCTTTCTGCTTCTTCTGTATATTGCACTTATAATTTCTGAATATTACACTTATAATTTCTGAAATTATTAAGAGTAGGTTCATTATACTATTTGTAAAATTTATTTCAGATGGGTTGATAATACTGCTCTCTTTTATACCTTGTGCTAATCTTTCTTTTCCAGACCCACTCCTCCTTTCTAAAATCTTGCCTAGATTCCAAAATTATTATTTGCCAGCCCCCACCCTAATCCTTACATTTCCAAATTCTTGCCTCTTCAATTCTCCCTTTGCACTGCCGGAAAGATTATCATTATGTAGCACATATCAGACCATGTCACTCTCTCCTATGAAGTCCACCATGGATCCCTAGTGCCTCCTGCGGGGATTTTAACTCTCGAGCCTGGCATGTAAAGCCATTGCCATGGGGCCTCTGCTACTTCTCAAGCTGCATCCCCCCAGGTGTCCACTCCACATCCTATGCTTCTATGGGAGACTGGAATATGCCATCCCAAAATATGAAGGATTGTTGAGCTGAAGGCAATTAAGAAGAAAATGTAGGAAAGCTCTCTGCCCTTCCTCTATTTGCCTAAAAGCAGAACATAGATTTTCGAAGACAAAAGCTAACTCCCTCCAACCCCACCAGGGAGAATAAACATTAACCACTAAAAACGACTTTGTACCCTGAGTAGAAAAAACAAGCTCTGTTTCTCCCACTATATTCTCACTAGATGAGTGACTTCTGACACTAGATAAGTGGGGATTTCTACCCACACACCAAGTAAACAATCAATTTTGCGCAGGCTGCAGCTGGGTATCCTCTAATTCACTTCAACTCTGACACTATCTACCTAGAGATAGTATCACATCACACTGGTTGAGGACTCAGTCCCACAAGACATCCGCCCACTTCCATTGCTGACTGCAAGCACCAGGTTGTTTTGACTGTGCTTCTGAGCAACCAGCTATAAATTGGGGATCCTAAGACCCCCACCCTCTGTTTGATGAATTTGCTAGAGCAGCTCACAGAAATCAAGGAGAGTTACATTTACTGGTTGATCATAGAAAAAGGACTCAGATGAAGAGATGGATGTGTAAGATGAGGTATGGGGGAAGCTCCAGGCGTGCCACCCTTCAGGAACCTCTGGAAGTTCACTGAACCCAGTCTTTTTGGGTTTTGACAGGAGCTTCATTATGTAGGTATGATTGATTGCATCATTGGCCATTGGTAGTCAACTTAACCTTCAGCCCTTGTTCCCTCCTTAGAGGTTGAGAGTGGGGCTGAAGGTTCCAACCATCTCATCCTCCCTTTGTCTTTCCAGTGACCAGCCAACAGTCAGTTCATTAGCGTACTTTGGAGATTCCAAGGGTTTTAGAAGTTGTATGACAGGGCAAGACCAAATATGTATTTCACAGTATCATAGACCCTTATCAGCCCAGAGATGGTACCAGAGAAATTTACATTCACAAGCTTTCCCAACTAGTTTTTCCCACATTTATTTGCCTTCCCACAATTTACTGCCCCTAGAGACTCAAAATTCTTTTCCTTCGTCTTGTCACTTCTCTAAAAATGTACTGTTCTTGGTTGAAGATGCTATATAAGCTGGGATTCTCACCTTTTTGAGAATTGCTCATCTCTGGATGTCTCCCATATATATATGGGATATGTATGTTAATACGCTCCTTTTTTTCTCTTACCGATCTGTCTGTTGTTATAATTTCCATTCCAACTAATAAGTTGAGACAGCTGAAGAAAAAATTATTTTCCATCCCCCACGCTTCAGTAACTGGGATTTACTCCTCTAGACCCTTGTGTAAACTGTTCCCTCTGCTGGAACTCTCTTACCCTCCTATCATGACAGCATGAGCCCACAAAGCTCAGTACAAGGGTCACCCCTCAGTGAAACCTTTCCTGCCCCAGGTTCCATTTCCCCCATTTATCCTGGACACTTTATTTGAACTCCATGAGAGAGAGCGTCCACTTATTCCTCCCAGTACCAGATTTGTTGTTTCCACACCTCTCCCTAACTAAGGTGCCAGTCTCTTGAGCCAAGACAGTCTCATTCATCTTCATAACCCCCTCAGTATCTAGCACTTTGACATAGTGGGGCCTCAAGAAATGCTTACTGAGTTGAGTTAAAATGGCAAATCCTGCTAGAGTTAAAGTTGTCAGAATCAAAATGGAGTCACCAATGTTAAGAAAACCTTGACATATAGACTCCAGGAAGGCCGTGAAGAGCAGGTTCTCATGCTTATATGCCTGATGACAAAAGAGACTACAAGAACCACAACCTTGAACGAAGGCCATCTCAACCTTACACACAAAAAATAATACTTCTGCAAGGACATCTGCCCAGCAACTGCCTGTCCAACCTTGAGCTGGCATCATCCTTATTATTGATCTTTGTAGCCAAGGATAATTATTTCAAAACAATTACAGAATCCTCCTTATTCATTCCTCTAAAAACCCTTGTTTTCCTTTACCTCCCTGAATACGCATATAGTTAACTGTGCATGCATATTCCCATCGCAATGCTGTATTCCAAAATAAATATCATTTTCTTTTAGAAAGCCTCTCTGTGTTTGTTATTTAAGTTGACAAGCTCAAAGTATTTCTGGAGAAATATGGGTCTGGTGAGACTGAGGAAAGGAAGACAGAGTTGCTGTCTCCATAGCCCTATCAATGGAGCTAAATTCAGGGCTCCCCCAGGAAAAGTCTCAGACATTTCCCTCCTAGTATTTTAATTAAGAGCACACATCAATAAAACAATGAGAAATAAATGCAGCACTTTTTTTTAATGCCACACAGTGATGCTGACTCAGCTCCTAGAGCTGTGCTTCAAAGTACCTCTTCTCTGCCCACCACCATGAGTTCAGCCCCAGAGGTTCCTGCCAGTGGTACTACTGGGGTGAGACTCTACTGCCAATGTTCTTTCGCTTAGAGTGGATTCACACCACTCATTCAGCAGTGGGCCTGGGGCCAGGACGCCCATGGGGGTCATCATCCCTGCAGGTACCGGTCATGCACAAGGGACTGCGGTGCCCAGCACTCAGCACTGCCCTTCACCTCTTTGCAGCCTCCATAGTCATCTGACCCTGTCTGGACTCTGCCCAGTTCATGCCCCCAGTCTACTTTCCCTTCTGTCTCTGCCAGCTCTACCCATGTGACCCACTCTGACTCTACTTTCTACATTATTCTCATTTCACCCACCTTCCCTTACTCTCTGTTCTCCTGCAACTCTGACCGAGATGGTCATTCATGCCCTGGAATTCATTCATGCCCAGGGTAAATTCATGCCCTGGAATTTACTCTGTGTCCTATTTCTTCAGTGTCTGCATGTTGTCTCCTCTGCTTGCAATGCTCTTCCTCCTGCCAATTCCACCTCCGTTTTTCTGGATAACTTCTACTCCTCCTTCATGCCTCAAGGAGACCTTTCCTGACACCTTGAAGTCTAAAGTGTGCACTGGGTTAAATCCTTCTGGTTTGAGCTCCCCGAATCCTGTCACCCTGTAACACTCATCACTCTTATAGAAGCTTGTGTTTTGTTTTTTTGTTTGTTTGTTTGAACCTACCATAACTTAATTGGGGATTGACTTGGCTACAATTATTACAAAACAAACAGACTACAGGCAATTGTGATCCACTAGGAAGAGGTAACACATATCCACAGCATGTGTCACTCATGAATGAGTGACATTATGTTCCTGAAAAAAAGAGCTGCACCATGTGATGGTAAACATTTTATTGTCAGTCAAATCATATGGGTTGGTTTTACTTGATTTTAGTCATTTTTCTTCACTCTATAGCAGAAAGGCCAGAAATTTTACTTTCTGTTTACTTTACTTTACTTTCTGTTTACCTTTGCATTTTTGCTAGTTTTACGTTTGTTTTCTCATATCTGTATCTGTTCACCAGGTCCCCATGGCCCAACACAGGGTCTGGCACACAAAAGAAAATCAGTAACTATTTGCTGAATTGAAATGAGTTGCCTGACTGGGTTGGTCTGCATATTTCATGTGAATGTCAGACCACATGCCAGAAGTTGTTCCCCAAGTGTTACGGGAACAGCCCTGAACAAAGCAGGCAGAATTCCTGCTGTCAAGGGTCTTCTGTTCCAATGGGAGGAGACAGATTTTAAAAAGACATAAAGAGATGACAAAAGAATATAATTACGTCCAGTAGTGATATGTTTTGAAAAAAGTTAAAATCCTCCCCTTCTACATTGACCTGTTAAGCTTGCCAAAATTACATAAGCTCCAACTCCCTTGAAGCCCATGATAACCCAATACCTGGACAAAATTAGAATGATGTTAATGAGAAAGAAGCAAGACCCATGGCTTTTGGGTTAACAGCCAGGGCATCTGCCACCCTCCCTCATGCTGGATCCATCACTCCTACCACCTCTGTGTCTACTCCACAGCTCCAGTTCAGGCTCTCTTCAGTTTCAGTTATTGGCAAATGTCTCCCTCTCCATTTGTGAACAAGAAGGCAGGGACCACCACTTCTTCAACCCTGCACACAGCCCAGCATACAGTAGGAGCTCAAAAAACATTCACTACTTTCAATGAAGTTGAACTTTAACTTATGTACAGAGAAATAGAGCCAACAGCAACTTGAGTTTTGCAAACTCTGAAATAATCATTCTACATGAGTCACCTCTTGGTCTTTCTGATAGTATCCACTGGGTCCCTGTTGACAGATTTGGGGATTGGCTGATGTGACATTGGTCAAAGACCCTGTTCTGTTGTCACTCAGCTCTCCCAGCAGTTTGGTTCACCGAGCTTCCTCTCTATGCCTAGCCCCAGACCTCCCATCACTTATGTCAATAACAGCTTCCTCTGGGGCTCACCAGAAACAAGCCCCTACTCATGTGGAAGTTGGCAAATACAGTTCCACAAAAGTTCTCACTGTCCCTGTCCAAGTCAGAGCCAAGCCCAATGGACTGGGGACATCCAGAATGTGAGGCGAGGCAGGAGTGTCTTGAGAGCCTGGATTGGAAGGTGAGTAACTTTTCAAAAGGGTGGCATTGAATTGCCCATTCCTCTGTCCCATGGGGGTGTCAGAGGGAGAGTGAGAGGAAAAAGAGTGCTAGCTGGTGTCACCGAAGGGAAGGGGCAGCGCGTAAAGAGAGGCGAGATGGTGGCACCAAGGGAAGGAGCAGCGCAACGAGAGAGGTGAGATGGTGGCACCAAGGGAAGGGCAACACAACGAAAGAGGCGAGATGGTGGCACCAAGGGAAGGGGCAGCACAACGAGAGAGGCAAGATGGTGGCACCAAGGGAAGGGGCAGTGCAATGAGAGAGGCAAGATGGTGGCACCAAGGGAAGGAGCAGTGCAACAAGAGAGGCGAGGGAGGTGTTGAACTTGGGAGGGGAGACAAGGAGAGAATCAGGACAGATCAGTGCTTCTCATGCTGTAAGGGTGCCCCAAACCACCTGGAGAGCTTGTTTCTGTTTTATTTTATTGATTTATTTTTAGAGATAGGATCTCCCGCTGTCATCCAGGCTGGAGTACAGTGTTGCAATCATAACTCACTGTGGCTTGAACTGCTAGTCTCAAGCGAACCTCTTACCTTAGCCTCCCATCTAGGTAGGGCTACAGGTGTGCAACACTAGGCCCAGCTAATTTTTTATATATATATATATTTATATATATATTTATATATATATATATTTATATATATTTATATATATATATTTATATATATTTATATATATATTTATATATATTTATATATATATATATATATATATATAGAGAGAGAGAGAGAGAGAGAGAGAGAGAGAGAGAGAGAGAACCTCTCTATGTTGCCCAGGCTGGTCTTGAACTCCTGGCCTCAAGTGATCCTCCTGCTCGGCCTCCCAAAGTGCTGAAATTATAGGCATGAGCCACTGCGACCGACTGGAATCTTGTTAAAATGCAGATTCTGATTCTATAGGGCTGGGTAGAATCTCAGATTCTGCATTTCTGACAAGCTCCCAGGTAATATTCATGCTGTTGGGCCTCAGATCACACACTGTATAATAAAGAACGAAATGATTTTTAAGGCCCTTTCTGTTCTGGGGTTGAGTCTGATTCTCTGAAGGGTCACCTACTCTGCCCCATTTATCAAGTGATCTGAAAGGCTACCAGTTTTAAGTGGGTTCCAGAACAGGAGAAGGCTCTAGAAGTCCAGGCTGCTGTGCAAGCTGCTTTGCCACTTAGGGCATATGACCCAGCAGATCCAATGGTGCTTGAGTGTCAGTGGCAGATAGGGATGCTGTTTGGAGGCTTTGGCAGGCCCTCATAGGTGAATCATGCAGAAGCCTCTAGGATTTTGGAGCAAGGCCCTGCCATCTTCTGCAGATAACTACTCTCCTTTTGAGAGATAGCTCTTGTCCTGTTACTGGGCTTTGGTGGAAACTGAATGTTTGACTATGGATCATCAAGTCCCCATGCGACCTGAACTGCCCGTCATGAACTGGGCGCTTTCTGACCCACCTAGCCATAAAGTGGGTTGTGCACAGCAGTATTCCATCATCAAATGGAAGTAGTATATGTGTGATCGGGCTTGAGCAAGTCCTGAAGGCACAAGTGAGTTACATGAGGAAGTGGCTCAAATGTCCATGGTCTTCACTCCTGCCACCCTGCCTTCTCTCCCCCAGCCTGCACCTATGGCCTCAAGGGGGGAGTTCCCTATGATAAGTTGACAGAGGAAGAGAAGACTAGGGCCTAGTTCACAGATGTTTCTGCACATTATGCAGGCACCACCCAAAAGTGGACAGCTGCAGCACTATAGTCCCTTTCTAGGACATTTCTAAAGGACAGCGGTGATGTGAAATCTTCCCAGTGGGCAGAACTTTGAGCAGTGCACCTAGTTGTGCACTTTGCATGGAATGAGAAATGGCTAGATGAGCGATTATATACTGATTCATGAGCTGTAGCCAATAGTTTGGCTGGATGGTCAGGGAGTTGGAAGAAACATGATTGGAAAATCGGTGACAAAGGAATTTGGGGAAGAGGTATGTGGATGGACCTCTCTGAGTGGTCAAAAACTATAAAGATATTTGCATCCCATGTGAGTGCTCACCAACAGGTGACCTCAGCAGAGGAGGATTTTAATAACCAAGTGGATAGGATGACCCATTCTGTGGATACCACTCAGCCTGTTTCCCCAGCCACCCCTGTCATTGCCCAATGGGCCTGTGAACAAAGTGGCCATCGTGGCAGGGATGGAAGTTATGCATGGGCTTAGCAACATGGACTTCCACTTATCAAGGCTGACCTGGCTAGAGCCACTGTTGAGTGCCCAGTTTGCCAGGAGCAGAGACTAACACTGAGCCCTTGATATGGCACCATTCCTTGGGGTGATCAGCAAGCTACCTGGTGGTAGGTTAATTATATTAGACCTCTTCCATCATGGACATGGCAGAGTTGGTCCTCACTGGAATAGATGCTTACTCTGGTTATGTGTTTGCCTATGCTGCATATAATGCTTCTGCCAAGACTACCATCCGTGGACTCACGGAATGCTTTATCCATTGTCATGGTATTCCACACAGCATTGCCTCTGACCAAGGCACTTTTACTTCACAGTTAAAGAAGTGTAGCAGTGGGCTCTTGCTTATGGAATTCACTGGTCTTACCATGTTCCCCATCATCCTGAAGCAGCTGGATTGTTAGAACAGTGGAATGGCCTATTGAAGTCACAATTACAATGCCAACTAGGTGACAATACTTGGCAGGGCTGGGGCAAAGTCCTCCAGAAGGCTGTGTATGCTCTGAATCAGTGTCCAATATATGGTACGGTTTCTCCCATAGCCAGGATTCATGGTTCTAGGAATCAAGGAGTGGAAGTAAAGATGGCACCACTCACCATCACCCCTAGAGATCCACTAGCAAAATTTTTGCTTCCTGTTCCCACAACATTTCATTCTACTGGCCTAGAGCTCTTAGTTCCAGAGGCAGGAACACTGCCACCAGGAGACACACACAACAACAATTCCATTAAACTGGAAGTTAAGATTGCCACATGGACACTTTGGGCTCCTCCTACCTTTAAGTCAACAGGCTAAGAAGGGAGTTACAGTGTTGACTGGGGTGATTGACCCAGACTATCAAGATGAAATCAGTCTACCACTCCACAGCAGAGGTAAGGAACAGTACGCTTGGAATACAGGAGATCCATTAGGGCATCTCTTAGTATTACCACGCCCTGTGATTACAGTCAATGGGAAACTACAACAGCCCAATCCAGGCAGGACTACAAATGACCCAGACCCTTCAGGAATGAAGGTTTGGGTCACTCCACCTGGGAAAAAACTATGACCTGCTGAGGTGCTTGCTGAAGGCAAAGGGAATACAGAATGGGTAGTAGAAGAAGGTAGTCATCAATAGCAGCTACGACCACGCAACCAGCTGCAGAAACGAGAACTGTAATTGTCATATGAGTATTTCCTCCTTCTTTTGTTAAAAACATGTTTGCATATGTAGACATTTGTACTAAGAAAGTATCTTCATTCTATTTCCTTTCTCCTTTATCAAGTGACATACATTTATTGACTTCACATCAGCATTTAAGTATTGTTAACATTATGCAATAGGATTTGGTTTGGGGATTGGTGTGTTTCTGGTTGTACAAAGGATAGTTTTATTATGTTAGGTGTAATTATGACCTTATTATTGTCTTTATTTGAAGATTATGTATGACCTCAGAAGATGTGTATGGGTTCAAGTTGACAAGGGGTGGACTTGTGATGGTTAATACAGAGTGTCAACTTGATTGGATTGAAGGATACAAAGTATTACCTGGGTGGGTTTGTGAGGGTGTTGCCAAAGGAGATTAACATTTGAGTCAGTGGGCTGGAAAGGCAGACCCACCCTTTATCTGGGTGGGCACAATCTAATCAGCTGCCAGCATGGCTAGAATATAAGCAGGCAGAAAAATGAAAAAAGAGAGATGTAGGCCTAGCCTCCCAGCCTACATCTTTCTCCTGTGCTGGATGCTTCCTGCCCTTGAACATCAGACTCCAAGTTCTTCAGTTTTCGAACTCAGGCTGGCTCTTCTTGCTCCTCAGCCTGTAGACAGCCTACTATGGGACCTTGTGATAATGTGAGTTAATACTTAATAAACTCAAATATAGATACATAGATATATATATGTAGATATCCCATTAGTTATGTCCCTTTAGAAAACCCTGTCTAATACAGACCCTGTCTAGAAAGAAAGAGAAAGAAAGAAAGAAAGAAAGAAAGAAAGAAAGAAAGAAAGAAAGAAAGAGAGAGAGAGAGAGAGAGAGAGAGAGAGAGAGAGAGAGAGAGAGGGAGGGAGGGAGGGAGGGAGGGAGGGAGGGAGGGAGGGGAGGGGAGGGGAGGGGAGGGGAGGGGAAGGGAGGGCAGGGGAAGGGAGGGGAGGGAAGGGGAAGGGAGAGAGAGAGGGTTAGGCTTTGTGTCCCCACCCAAATCTCATCTTGAATTGTAATCCCCATGATCCTTATAATCTCCTCGTGTTAAAGGAAAGACCAGATGGAGATAATTGAATCATGGGAGTGGTTTCCCCCATGCTGTTCTTGTGATAATGAGTTTCCACAAGATCTGGTGGTTTCATAAGGGGCTCTTCCCCCTTTGATTGGCACTTACTCCTTCCTGCCGCCTTGTGAAGAAGGTGCCTTGCTTTCTTTTTGCCTTCTTCCATGATTGTAAGTTTCCCAAGGACTCCCCAGCCATGCAGAACTAGGTCAATTAAACCTCTTTCCTGTATAAACTACCCAGTTTCAGACAGTTCTTTACAGCAGTATGACATCGGAGTAATACAGGAAGTGAGGCTTAGGGAGGCTTAAGCAATTTCCCCAAGTCACCTAGTTTGAAAATGGTCAAATTAGATTTTGAATGCAGTTTGAATGCAGTAGGCTGAACTGAGGGTCAGGGTTTGTAATCAATTTGCCATGGCCAGGTGTCTTGAGCTTAAATGAAGATTTCATACCTTCCTGGCTATGTTCTTTTGAGCATATGTTAAGTGTTCAGTAACAGTGGTGATTATTGTTAAATGAAATAATAATGAAATGAAAGATTCAAAGTTATTGAGACCATGAGGGAGGTTGCCTGTGGGATTTAGAAAGAAGGAGGAGGAAGAGCCAGGTGTGGTGGCTCACGCCTGTAATCCCAGCACTTTGGAAGGCCGAGGTGGGGGGATCACGAGCTCAGGATATCGAGACCATCCTGGCTAACACGGTGAAACCCCGTCTCTACTAAAAATACAAAAATTAGCCAGGCATGGTGGCGGGCGCCTATAGTTCCAGTTACTCGGGAGGCAGAGGCAGCAGAATGGCATGAACCTGGGAGGCCGTGCCACTGCACTCCAGGCTGGGTGACACAGCGAGACTCCATCTCAAAAATTAAATTAAATTAAATTAAAAAAATGAAAGGAGGAGGAGGAGGAAGAAGAGAGGGTTGCTGGGATGCTACTGAATCTCCAGTTCAAATTTAACCCTGTTCACACAAAGCCCTAAACCAAGAAGTGTTATCCCAATTATTTGCCCTAAATCAGTCATTCCCCTCCCAGAGGCATCAGACACTCAGTAGGGAAGTGACATGTGGGGCAAAAGTTGAGCTCAACCTCAGTCATCATTTTCATGACATGCATCTATGAGGGTTGGGACACATTTACTGAAAGAGGACCAGAGACACATGGCCAACTGCTCAGTGGCCTCCAGAAGAGGACCAGAGACACATGGCCAACTGCTCAGTGGCCTCAGTGGCCAACTGCTCAGCTCATGCAGTACAAAACAGGCAAAATAATGGATTGCAGGTGGCAGTGAACTAGAGAAGGCCTTGCAAGCTGGCATAGGGCCAGAAATACTATAAGAAAAGTGAGTCACTTGCTTCAGGCACAAAATTTAAGGGGATGTCAAAGACTTGTCATCAAGATAAATTGAAATAAATAATATTTTAATGCAATAAATAAAAATCAAATAATATTTAAATAGCAATGAATGAATATTTATATTCCCCCTTCCCAAATGTGTGTGCTGAAATCCTGACCCCCAAGGATCAGAGGAAATGGAGCGGTGGTTAGGAGGAAGAGCATTCATGAATGGGATTAGTGTCCTTGTAAAAGAGACCAAAAGAGTTCCTTTCCCCACTCTGCTCTGTGAGGATACAGTGATAAAACAGTAACCTGTGAGGAAGCAGGCCCCCACCAGATACCGAATCCACAAGCACCTTGCTCTTGAACTTCTCAGCCTCCAGAACTCTAAGAAATACACCTTTATTGTCTGTAAGTCACCAGTCTAAGATATTTTGTTATCAGAGCCTGACTGGATGAAGACACAATATTTTTTAAAAAGTCAAAATTGATCCCTAAAAAATCCATGATGAAAAGGTATCGAAATTGTAAATAAGAATAAACCTGATCCTGTACTTTGCATAACTTTGACAGTGAGTTTCTCATTCACTTCTTGTCCGAACCTTGATTAGCTGCACATGGACAGGAGACTTAGTCCTTGATATGCAGTGTAGGGATGAAAAGACGGCATGTGGGTCTCGCCCTTCAGGAACTCACAGGTTTACCCAGGTGAAGCTAGGGAGGAGCCATAAGAATATAATTGCTTGCCAGACCTAAGGAGGTTGGAGCAATATTTAAGGAGGTTAAAATGGTAGTATTGGTCAAAACCTCTCAGAATATTGTCAGAGCTCTGAATATAATATCCCAAAATATGGCACCTTGGCATACTAAGTATTTTATACTAAGGAAATGGAGGGAACTGTAGAAAAAGAAGTCCACTCTCTGACTTTCTTTCACCTTTCTCCCCTGAAACATGGCCCCAGAGGAATTGTCTGATTTTCCTCCTCTGAAAGTAGGTGCTAAGACCCTCATATAACTGTTGTCCTGCTCTACACCTGAAAGTCAAGAAGACCCTGAACAAGCAGGCCTTGCTGACTTCCCCCTAGTTTAATACCATTAGATCATACCCCTTTTTGTCCAATCATATATCTCCACAACTCTCCACTTCTTTCATCAGACTTAAAATAAAAATACACAGCTTATCCTGGGTCTTTGGGTTTTCATTTCTGAAGACTTCCTGCATCACATAAAACTTTGGTTAAATAAACATGTTATGCTTTTCTCTTGTTAATCTGCCTTTTCTTATAGGGATGTGTTAGGGCTCAGAAAATGATCCCCCAATATATGGTGACTTGACAGCTAAAGTAGAGAAGCAGCTTCAAGGTCTCTCAGACTCTCCCACCCCTGCCTCCTGTCTCTCAATCCTCTGTCTCTCCCCAAGCACAGGATGGAGCTGTTCTCTGAAGTGCCCTTATCTACCTAGAAACCAGACCCCCTAGTTTAATACCATTAGACTTCCTTTAATTCTTTCCCTTAAGTTTTACTAACCGGAGGAGATTAAAACTCAAACCACAGAGAAAGCGACTACAAACGAAACACCACACCTAGAACTCAGATGAACTTTGCACTTTGTCCCAAACGATTGTTCTTGGGTCCCTTCAATTTCCAAAGAGAATCATTCACAAGCAAAAGTCTGCCTCTCGAATCCATTTTTCCCTCCTAAAATTATTTATTCCTACACCCCCAACTCCCATTTCCCTCTGAAGAAGGTTACATAAGCATCAGGACCCTACTGGGCAATCACTCTCCTGTGATTCCTCTGGGCCATGCACATATATACATTTCATATGCCTTTTTCTCTTGTTAGTCTGCCTATTGTAAGTTTATTTTCAGTGAACCTTCAGAGGGTGGAGGGGAAGCTTTTCTCTTTTGGCCCTGAACCTTGCAATGAGTAAGGAAAAGATAGTACTTTTTCTTCCCTATAACACAAATGGTTTTTAGACCACTTGACCATCCTGACACTACACAAATGCTTTTTAACTCAGCAATTCCATTTCCAGAATGTTACTTAAGGAAATAATAACAGATATGTAAAAAGATTGCACAGTTTATATGAGAGATTAAAAACCCCCTAAACGGCCAATAATAAAGAATAGTTTTAAAAAGAATAACAAGATATCCATATAATAAAATATTATTCTGCCATTTAAAATTATGCTGTAGAAAAATTGTTAATGTGAGAAAAAGCTCATGGCACACTGCCAAGTGAGGAAAGTAACTTAATATGTATCTATGAAAACTGTCACTAAAGGGCTAAAAATGATTACCTAGTAGTATATATTCTATTTTGTATTAATATTTTCTAAAATGAATTGCTCTTCTGATCAAATCTTAACATACAATTTTTTTTAAGAAGCAAGTTCCTATTTATAGACTGCTCATGCTCTAGAGTCCTGAGAGGAAGGAGGTTAGTGTAGGATGATGTCCTTGAAGTGGAAGAGCTGGCCAAGTGTGGTAGCTGAAGAGGGAGGTAAAGAGAGCTTTCCAGGGAAGGTGATGAGCACAGGCAGAGTGGGGGGGCCAAGGGGACACAGAGGTGCAGGAGTGGAGGAAAGTTTCACTGGGCTCAAAGCGGGAAACAGCCAACCACAAAACTGCCAATTCCAGAAAGCCCTGATAATCTCAAATCCTATGAGAAGGATCCGGTGACCTGTTCCATCAGAGGATGGAAGGAGCCACGGGTACAATTCAAAGGCCGTGATGAAAGTTCCAGCAGCTCCTCTGATTAAAAACCACAAATCCGCATCTCTCCACCTAATCCCTTGGTGAAAAGGGGAGATTAGCACAAGTCGCAGCCCTGATAACTCCTATCTCTTTAAGTTGCGTGTAAAATTTCAGGCATCTCCCTGGAGATCCCAAGCTGGCCTATTGCCATTGCTCTCCCACTAATTGGAAAATTGTAATAAGAAAGCAAACATTGCCGATTCTCTAATAACCTGGATAAAGAGCAGCCTGCCTTGTGCTCCCTGATTACTAAATATTCTTGCATAGCTTGAAAGGATGAATGATGGGGGCTATTGTAAGCCGCTGATGTCACTGCATTTTTCATTATATTAAAACAATAACATCTGAATTGAGGGAGATCATTTGGTCCAGAAAACCTTTAGACTCCCACGGGTTGGGATAGAGGCTTTGCAAATTTGAATGACTCCCTTCGGGGACATAAAGCCATCCAGCTTTCTTTGCCCACAACTGAATTACTAAACCACAGCAGGGGAAGGAGGCAGCATGAACACAGGTGCCTTGGTGAGGCTGTCACTTCTTCCTCCCTTTTGTTCCAAACCATTTTACATCTGGAGTCTGCAATGTCTTAGGAGGCTATGTCTGTGTGGGGCAGAGGAGGCCGAGTACCTGGGGGTGGGAGAGATTGGAGCGCTTCCGCAGAATAGATGATGTGGAGCCCGACTCTACTACCACCCAGGCACTGCCTCCCTGACCCCCCGGTCACAAGGTCCAGAGAGCTCTGTAGCCTTAGTCTGCCTACGGCACCTGGGGAAGACCCAGTCACCACCCACTACAAGCCACTGAGGAAATTGCCGTTCAGGCAATTCTTGCAGGAAAGGAAAGAGATGCCGTACAGTCCCAGTTCTGGGTGGTCCTTCTCAGCAGAATGACAGCACAGGAACCCAAGGACCCCTAATGCAGGATCCATTGATTTCCTGATGTTTTCCCAGAACTTGCTCTAAAGCTCTCTTGCTTGAAGTACTGGTTTCTAGAGAGTTAGCAAGGTGTGGGAATGGGACAGGGTATGCAAAACACTGCATCAGAATGTTTACTTTAGTTCAACCATTCTACATTGCTTTTTCTCGCATTAATTGCAAAAAGATATTAAAACATTCTGAAGCTATTAAAACAAGGGACAACATGAAAGGAAGCTTAATAGAGTGATATGCTTTCTAAAGTATCAAATTTAAAACACTCAGAGAAGACATTAATGAAATTTTAATGAGAAGTCAGCTTGCTGTAATTTTACAAGTAATGATTATCTTAATTCCAAAAACCGTCTGATTAACTGTCACCACAGTGATGCATGTAGTTAACAAAAGTATGTATTACTAAGAAAACCAGTCCACGAATAGACCACAATGGTTATTTCTGCTTAAGAGTAGTAGAAGTGTTAACTGGCGAATCTGTCTAAGGCTTTACACAAAGGAATGCCTTTTTTAAATGGGTTCCTAGTTTGGGATAAAATTGCAGGTGGATTTTACAGGTGTTAACAAAGGAGAATGGGCTGGGGCACAGTGGCTTATGCCTGTAATCCCAGCACTTTGGGAGGTTGAGGCTGGTGGGTCACTTGAGGTCAGGAGTTCGAGACCAGCCTGGCCAACATGGTGAAACCCCGTCTCTACTAAAAATACAAAAAAAAAAAAAAAAGATGGGCATGGTGGTGGACACCTATAATTCCAGCTACATGGGAGGCTGAGGCAGGAGAATCATTTGAACCTGGGAGGCGGAGGCTGCAGTGAGCCAAGATCGTGCCACTGCACTCCAGCCTGGATGACGAAGCGAGACTCCATCTCCAAAACAAAAACAAAAACAAAGGACAATGCCTCTGACAAATGCAAAGCAACTTTCCAGAATACTGCAGATAATACCATTTCCCTTTACCTGGACTAAGCACTGGGTGATGAACAACACTTAACTGCAGAGAGCATTCAGGCCCAGGAATAAACCAGGAGCCATGTGGTAACATGTGGGTGTTTGCCTGCAAGTCACAAGAGAGGAAGTGCTAAAGGATGGAGTATATAATGCAAAGGGAAGAGAAGAGGATGTTGCTGGACAAGTGTACAGTGGCGTGGCCCCCGGCATTGTCCTTCAGTTGGCCTAACTCCTAAGTCCATGACATTTTAAAAACCCTGCATGTTGGGACTGCACCAATTTTTTAGGAACATGTTTTCCAAATGTATGACAATGCTCTTCCACATCATCATACTAGTTAAGGCTTACTAGAAAAGCAGGCTTTCTCTAGTCTTAATAGGCATATGAATCATCTGAGGATCTTATTAAAATGCTGATTCTGTTTTGGTCACTCTGGGTTGGAGCCTGAGATTCCTGCATTTCTCACTAGTTCGTGGGTGTTGTAGATGCTCCTGGTCCATGAACAAGGAGGAGCAGTGTTACATAGCATTACCATGAGCCAGGCACGGTTATGAGTGCTTTTTGTATAGCGTTTACTCATCACAATACACTTCTTAGGTAAGTACCATTATTTTTCTCCCCTTTTGTGGATGGAAAAAGATAGACATGGAGAGGTTATGTAACTCACCTAAGGTCACATAGCCAATAAGGAACAGAACCAGGATTTGACCCCAGGCAGTAACTGCCAAAGTCTGGGTCCCTTTGATAGCTGACTTTTAAAACATCAGATTTAATTCTTGTAGATACAATTTCTCATACTCCCTTATCCCACTGTGAAGTCATCCATGCAGGCCCAGCTTTCTACTCGTAGGCATTTCTTCACACATTTCTTTAACAACATTGATCATGCGACTACTTCGAACTGGCCCTGGGCTAAGCTCTAAGTTTATAAAGAGCAGAGCTGTGCTGAATGGAGCTCACAGGTCAGGGCAAACAGGCAGGGTGGAGCGAGAAGTAAACCAACAGCTCTAATGCAGGCTGACCCACATGGGAGTCACGAAATGCATCAGATATACTTGCATTTCCAACGTGGACATAACTAGGCTATTGTTTTATTCTTCCTTAAGTGGAAGGAAAGAGAAGAAAAGGAAAGTTAAGATTTTTTTAAAACTCTTACATAATAGGCTTTGGACATATTACCGCATTTAGCCCTCATATCAACCTGAAATACAGGTTATATTATCCCCTTTTTAAAGCTGTATCAGACACTCTCCAAGATCACAGAGATAGCCAAGTGGGAGTTGGTATTTGAATTGATGTCTAACTGACTCCAAAGCTAGTATTTTCCAAACACATCACTGTTCTAATAATCTGTTACTGCAAAACTATCCCAACACTAAGTGGCCTATAACATCTATTTCATTATATGCAAAGATTCTGTAGATCAGGTATTCAGAAAGGCCACAGCTGGGAAGATTTTCTGCTCCAAGATATCTGGGGCTTCAGCTGGGGTGACTCAAAGGTGGGCAGAAGGTAGAGAGAGACAGGTGAGGCTGGAGAATCCACTTCCAAGGAGGCTTGCTTACTCACCGTCTGGTACCTGGGTTGGGAAGGCTTAGGGATATGTGTATTCACCTGGAATTGTCACTTGGAGTGTTTCCATGTGGCCTCTGCAGCAAAGCAGTCTCAGGAAAGTCAGGCTCTTCACATGGTGGCTCAGGGCTCCTAGAGTGAATTTTCCGATAAAGAAGATGGAACATACATTCCACCCTTGGAAGTCATGTAACATTACTGTGCTTTCCTCTACGGTCCATTCATTGGTCACAGAGCATACCAGGTGCAAGGGCAGAATGCAGCCCCCATCTCTTGATAAGAGATGTGCCAAGGAACTTGTGACCACATTTTAAAATCACCACATCACTGTCACAAGAACCAACCTAATACGTAGTTCTTGCCTCTTAGAACCACATGGAAGCCTTTCAATAATTCAGCCCTTTTAATAACAGTCAGAGGACATCCACAGTCCAACGTGGGTCTACTTGGACCCCATCCAAGAAAGTGAGTTACTGAGTGACTGAAAGATATCAACAGAGTGAGCTCCCCTCTAACCCACCCTTGGGGAGTGTTCCAAGAACTGTGTTTACAGCGAATCATGGAACCAGCACTGACCCAGGTTCTCCCCCATTAACACCCAGCCCTGCTGGCAATGCTAATGAGAAGATATTGCTGACAAGCAGAAATAGCTTCTGACCTATCTGCATCTTTCTTGGATCCATCTCCAGGCCACGGGATCAGGAAGAATGGAATGAAAGCTTCCACATCAGGCTCACACAAGCCAGTACTCCCAGGAAGGCCTGCTTTCTAGGGGACGCCTTCAGTAAGGACAGTTAGTCTACAATAAAAAGACTCTCTCAACCTGTATTTAGGTTAGAATTTCCTTCTGCCTCACCCCAGAACTTCATGTCACATACCCCATAGCTCTGAGAGCCTGAACAGAGCTGGAGGAAGCCATCCCCCCATTCAATATGGCTGACAAATGAGAACATAGATAATAACTGATGGAGAGCTGATTAGGCAGGAAGCCATTTAATCAATCTGTGCAGGTGCTGCAGACCACTCATATAGATTTCAATCAGAAACAATCAGTGTGTGAGAAATGCTTCCTGTACCAGTTCTCAAAAATTTGGTTCTCTTTCCTCTACTCAGCATGAATTAATGTTAATTTCAGTTTAACAACCTCTATTCCAATATTTAGGACTTCCTAAAAATGGAGTCCCTTCCCTCCTTCTTTCTTTCTTCCCTGCCTTCCTTCCCAACATTGACTTAATAGTTTAGGCACTAGAGAAATAGTAAACAAAACAGACAAAAAAAATCCCAATCCCACTTTCATTCTGGTTGTGAAAAAACAAGACCAATAAGCAGAATAAACAAGAAATGTACACAATATGCTAAAATGTGGTAAAAAAAAAACTGAGGGAAAATGAGGACTAGGTAAGAAGATTACAAGCACTGGTGAAATGGTGAAGTTTTAAATTTAGTGGTGAAGGATGCAATTGCTATAAAGATGGCATTTGAGCAAAGATGAGAAGGAATCAAGGGAGTTATTCACTGGACTCTTTAAGAAAAATGCAGAGAACAGACATCCTGGGAAGGGAGTGCCTGCTATGACCATTGAATAGTCAGGAGGCAAATGTCTCTGGGGCGGACTAACCAAGAGGAATAGTGGATGAGGTCACAGAGATACGGAAGGGTCTGATTATGGATTTCAGCTTTTATTCTGGGAGAAATTGAGGGATAGAGGGGTGGAGAAGGATTCTAGCATGCTTAGCAACAGAGTGACATGATCTAACTTGATTCAAAGGATTCCCTGGGCTGCTGTATCGAGAATAGACTAGAGTGAGGCAAGGGTGAAGTCAAGGAGACCACTTACAAGGCCATTTCAGAACTGCAGGAGTGGAATAATGGTGGCCAAGACCAAGGTGGTATCAGCCCAGGGGTTGACATGCAGTCAGATTCTGAATCTATATTTAAGATGGATTGAGCAGAATTTGCTGCAGATTGGATATGGGGTGCAAGAGGAAGAATGGCATAATAGGCTGCTCCAAACTTTTGAACCTAAGCACCTGGAAGCCTGGAAGTGTCACTTCCCAAGATGGAGAAGGTGGTGGGCAGATCAGAATGGAGGGGGAGGATGAGGAGTTTTGTTCAGGGCATGTTGAGTTGGAGACTTCCATTGGACATCTGGGAGGCAGTTAGGCAGTGGGCATTATCTATTGCAGAAACCATCTGAGATGCAGCCATTCTGGAGTCATGTCTGGTAACTGCCAGTAGGAGCAGCTTTCCCTAAGGATATAAGGACATTCATCAAAATGAGATAGGGAGTCAAAGGTCAGCAATCAATGAGCATGTGTTTTCTGGGCACCTGCATGTGGCATCACAGTTCCAAGCACAAGAGGGATGAAACAGGAGACTCAGGCAGGCACATCTCCTTCAAGATATCTTTAAGTTCCCGGCTGAACTGACCCTTGAGCTGCACCCATATCAACACATTCATAGATATCCTTACACTACAACTTATGCGCTGGGCAATAGAGGAAATGCAGAGAAGTGCCAAGACAGCCAGGAGTCATCTGTAGTTAGAGGGGAAAGACAGAGACTTATAAAAATGTAAGGAGAAATCCATGAAAAATCACTAGAAAGGCAAAGAACTAAGGTAATATAAAAGTGAGAAAATCCCAGGCAAATGACTTGTTTAGGATGCTTATTGGGGATGTGAGTATAAAATCTCAGAAATGGGTAACTCTTTGGATTTTAGGATGCTCTCTGTCCGTGGTCCAGCTCCAGAACCATCCATCTCCGGTTTTTGTAAGCCTTCCAAGATGTAATGCTCAGGCCAGGCGCAGTGGCTCACACCTGTGATCCCAGCACTTTGGGAGACTGAGGCAGGCAGATCACCTGAGGTCAGGAGTTTGAAACCAGACTGGCCAACATGGTGAAACCGCATCTCTACCAAAAGTACTAAAATTAACCCGCATAGTGGTGTGCACCTGCAGTTCCAGCTACTCGGGAGACTGAGGCAGGAGAATTGCTTGAACTTGAACCCAGGAGGCGGAGGTTGTAGTGAGCACCACTGCACTGCAGCCTGGGTGACAAAGCGAGACTCTGTCTCAAAAAAAAAAAAAAAAAAAAAGAGACGTGATGCTCCTCTTTGCTGATAATGGATTTTAGGAATCATTTCATACATGGACAGTAAGTCACTGGTTTTCAAACATCAGTGTTTTAGACCTTGTAAAAATTCAGGCTCTTAAACCACATCTCCAGAAATCTTCTTAATTCATTAAGTGATTTTTGAGAAACCTTTCTCTAAGCATTATGGTCAGCATTCCTATGGTGGTTAATAAAAAAGCCTGATAGACTAGAATCCAGTCTCTGTTGAGAGTAAACACCCTCCAGGGAGGTGTTACCCTAATAATAAGTCACTGCAGCCACAAATGGGAATAAGCAGGAGGCTGCCAGGTCCCTGAGGATTAGATTTAGGGAGACGGCAGTCAACAGAATTTAAGAGGCCTTTGCTTTGGTAGCAATCTTATTCTTGGTGTTGATTTTCTTAGAACTCATGGGCCTCTATTTCAACCACATATCATTATCATGCTTTCACTCGAATGAAATCGAAAACAAGAAATATGGCTTACATCCATTTTCTGGAAAACGCAATGGAGTGTACTCACCCAGCACTGAGGCGTGTTTCTCTTCAATAATGAAGAAATAAATGTAACCACCTGGGTCGGACTCCCTTCCCTTCCTGCTTTTGATGCCTTTGGATGTTGTCATTTTAAAAATCAGGCTGCTTACTACACATAAGATGACAATGTCTGTCTCCATCATGGACTATTTTGACATCCTTTTCCTTGGTGATCTCCATGTATTTATTGGCCCCCCTAGATATGAACCACATGTAGAAATATGTTAATTATGGTTCTCTGAAGACTGAGATGGCAAATCTATGTATGCACGTGGACTCCATGATTGAACCTAAGCAGAGCTCATTGCCACTGAAATGAGTTCATTGCTATCGAAACCTTTGTACAGTCTCTGGCACGTCAGAATCAAAGACTACTGCTTTCCTTATTTGATGTCTGTTTAAAGAGACCAACCTCTTGAGCACTTGTTGACAGTGAGTTTACAAAGGGTGAAGAAATGGATCTACCCAAGATCACGGGCTAATAAGTGGTGCCTTCAGAATTTGAACCCAGGTCTGTGTGACTCCAGAATCAACTCCCTTTCCTCTTTTTCCTTGTAGAGAGCAGACCACGATCAACCATGTTTTCAATTCAGCCTTTTCCCCACAATCAGTCAGACCAAGAAGTATTGACAGGTCTCTTGCCTCCTCTTCCCTAGATCATCCAGAATCTAATTTCATGGGAAGTCCCTGTTTGGTGAAGAACTGCATCTTGTACACACCAAAAGTAGTACAGACAAAACCAAGTGATTCTATTGCATAACAGGGAGGAAAGGAGTCCCACAGAGCTCCCTTCTGTAAAAGCAGAGTCAGGAGATGGTACATAAAATGTTTACAAATATATTCTTGTTCTTCACCCTTTGCAATCATGGCTTCATTCAACCCTTTAAATTACTACAAATAAAAATTGCCTCATGCCAACATAACAGCATTACAATCCCGGGACCTGACAAGTGGATGGGGGATAAGGGAAGGAGGGAAGCAGAGAGAAATGGACGGAGGAGTCACTGAAATCAGGAAAACAACCAGCTAAATTGAGGATTTTCTAATCTAATGCATTTAAGTCAGACTCAGTAAAGCTTGACACTGATCCCTATTCACTATGCTACCAGGATCTCAGCAGATTCAGATTAGTAGAGTGCTTTCTTGCTTTTCTTTTCTTTTTTTGTTTTTGTTTTTGTTTTTGAGATAGACTCTCTGTTATCCAGGCTGGAGTGCACTGGCGCAATCTCTGCTCACTGCAACGTCCACCTCCCAGGTTCAAGCGGTTCTCCTGCCTTAGCCTCTCAAGTAGCTGGGATTACAGGTGCCTGCCACTATGCCCGGATAATTTTTGTATTTTTAGTAGAGACAGGGTTTCACCATGTTGGCCAGGCTGGTCTCAAACTCCTGATCCATCTGCCTCAGCCTCCCAAAGTGCTGGGATTATAGGCATGAAAGCCATCGCATCGGCCTTGGGTGCTGTCTGAAATCCTCTTTCTCACAGTTGTTCAGACTGAGCAAGGTAAAGATTGATGCTTATGGTTTACCAGCGATTGCTTGCTTTTGCTCTCTTTGGGCACATGTTAGAATTATACTTTCTGTTCTCCTGTGGTTGAGTGGGCAAACTGGGTCACCAGTTTGGACCTATGGATTTTGTGCTACTTTAGGGTGTACCTTTAATTGCAGATGCAAGAATTTCCAGAGCACTTTTCCTCTGGCATGGCAGCTGCCCACTTCAAGATGATAGCTTGAAGGCTGCTCTGTCATCCTGGGCCTTTGAATGATTGCTATAAGTTGAGACCCCTTGGCAACTTGCAATAGGCATGTAATATGTCACTGTCTGTCTACACACTCACAAGCTGTGGGCATGTAACATGCATGACAAATAAACCTTTGTTGTTTTAAGCCGCTAAGATTTGGCAGTTTGTGTTACTGCAACATACTCCAGCCTATCCTAACTGATTCCGCAAACAAGCTTAATCCCAGCTCCATTATTTACTAGCTGCACGCTCTATGGGCAAATTGCTTAGTCTCCGTTGCTTCCATCAGTAAAGAGGAAATAGTACTACTGCCTACCTCATTGGATTGTTGTAAGGATTAAACAAGTTGTTAAGTAAGGAAAGTGGGAGATTTGAGATTGCAAGGAGCCTTTGCCAACCATCACCTTTAAGGAATTATGGATACCCTAAGACTCTGGGTGTTTCCTGAGGACCACCATTTCTGGAGAACTGCAATATGAAGATCCTAAAGCCCCACTAAAGCCTTTTTGACTTTAAGGTCATCTCACAGTTCTGAAGGGTATGACTTTCGGGACCTGATAAATGCCACGACTCCCTGCAGAGATACTCAATAGACACCAATGCAGACTGAAAAGCAAACTGGGGCAGAGATAATGCTGCCCTTCCAACTGTGCTCCCTCCTTTAACATGGTTTGGGGTTATAAACATGCATTCTGGAGCTAGACTGATTAGGTTCAAATCTCAGCTCCATTATTTACTAGCTGCACGCTCTATGGGCAAATTGCTCAGTCTCCGTTGCTTCCATCAGTAAAGAGGAAATAGCACTACTACCTACCTCATTGGATTGTTGTAAGGATTAAACAAGTTGCTAAATAAAGAGCTTGAACCAATGCCTGGCACATAGAAAGTATCATGTAAGTATCAGCTATCATTACTTTTTGGTAATATTATCATTAGTTCACTTTTCCTTCATCAGTGAGTATCTTTTTTTTTTTATTAGATTGGCAAACCTGAGTATGCATATAAATTTTTTTCTCTAAACCATAAAAAACATTTTCAAGTGTAAACGTGGATTTTGGATATATTTTTTCCAGTCCAGAGAAATTTGGTGGCCATTCTGCTGCCAACATTCAGATGACAATCCCTTGGCAGACCTCTCTGTAGAGCACCATGCTGCTACCCATGGCACACGTGCATTGAGCCCTGGTGCTCTGTGATTCAGGAAGCAATAAAATGGCCATTGTTCTTGGCTCTAGATGCCATCATTTTAAGAGGTCTCCCTGCTACACAATGCCCACAGATCCCCAGGTCTATAGGATGTATTGAGATATGCAGACCTTTTGAGACAGATACTTGATTTTTTACTCTTTGTTGAACTCTGCTCCATTTTGTTGAATGAACCATAAGTTTAAGAGTTGTAGGGAAGCTCAGGGGGCAACCAAATGGTGCATCAACATTTTTTAAGTAACCCTGGGTCCCACTTGACTTTCCAAGTGCCTGTTGCTAAAGTATGTAATACACTCTGGAGGGACTCCTGGAGTTCAGTGAATTCATAGACACAAGACACCAGCATGCATCGAGAACATCAAGCGTCTCTTGCTGGCCCTCCAGCTGCTCTCCAATGTGCTAGAGACCTGTCGCATGGCACTTAAAACATGGAGCATTGACGGTCTGAGCTGTACTAGGAAGCTTTGGCAGTCAGTCATCCCTGCATCCCTGGTCCCACTCGGCTCCCCCCAGCTTTGGTCTCTCACCCAAGTGTGAGTCTGCTCCAGGGAAAAGGGAAGAGAACAAATTAACCTTTATTTAATCCTTGGAAAGTTTGGGACAGCTCTGTTACTTATTTTTAAGTTCAATTTATTGAGCTGAAATTTCTACAGTGCAATATCCGTTTTAGGCATACTAAGCTTTCACAAAGTACACAGTTATTATGGCTGTGTTGTTTTTTTAATCCAAAGATTCAGAAACTTCTTCTCATGGGGTCCATGTGGGGACACCAGGGAATCTGCTTAGGACCACAAATGCAGCTCAGGCCTCTGACTTCTAGACTTGCATTCTCACTATTTAATACCCCAATGACAAGTGACAAAAACCACTTTGAACACTTACCAGTAAAGGGCACATAAGCCCCAGTTTTCTAGGCCCTAAGAGACTGAAATGGCACCTTTCAACTCAGTGGAGTCATTTATATATGGATTAATCATGCCTTTTAATTTACTGTCTTTCTGATGCTTTGACATGTGGGGCCTCGCTGACCCTGGAGAGACAGCCATAGAGATAGCAATTTCTAGAGATTACGAAGAACAGCTGCAAGTGTACCTTTCATATGCAAACTAACCAATGCAAAGCCCACATCTTCACCACCTCCTCTATTGGGCTTTAACAGGACTTTCACACTCCGAGCCACTATCTCTCTGCCCTAATGACCCCAGGGCCAGGTACCAGATACTACCTTATACCACAGAGCCTGCTATGAAATTATTCAAACTAGCCAATCCTAAGCCTGCTTACCCTGCCTCGCCTGTTCCTCCCCACAGAAACCACAATGAAAGCTCATGGTCATGCTTTCTTCCCACTTCTCTGCCTCCTGTCGGACCTTGGTGCCTCCCAAGGCGGCCTGGTGTGGTATGACATGCCCCCTCCTCTTGGGAACTGTGAGCAACAAACTGTCTCCTCATCAGTTAGTTCATCTCCTGATCTGTTGGCTTCACCATACTTGAATAATAATAAAATCTACATTCTAAAACAATGCACATTCACATATTATGCACATTTTACAATGTACAAGTCCGACTAGCTACTTGGAGGACTCTCATCAAGAGGCACATTAGTGACTATCCTCATTTTCTTCAATAACAGCGGACGCATGGGCCAATTCTGACTCTCAGTCGCAGCATCACTAAAAATATAAACAACTTAGGAATAGTTTTGTGAAAGTTAATGTGAATTCATTCCTTTAGATGGCTACTGAGCTATCTACCATGTACCAGGTAGTACCTATCTGGTTCACAGGTATTCAAAGAAGAATAAGTCATGATCAAGACCTCTAAGAGCTTCTACTACTACAAAAAAAAAAAAAAAAAAAATAGTACCTGTGCATCACCTTATGGTCTATAGAGAGTGGTGGGCAGTCATTGTGCTACTTGCTTCCCAGTGATGATGTCACAAGCAGTGGGGGAGAAGAGCTCAAAAGACTCAGCAATAAGGCAGCCAAAAAGGAAGCTAAAGGTGTCAGCAAATGTAAATGATTAATGGAAAATCCTTCTGCTTGGTATTCCAAGCAGAAGGTATTCCTCCCCTTGCAGCCTGAACCTCCAGCCTTTGGGCCACCCAGTTACCTCCATTTGTTAGTATTTACCTCACAATTCCAGGGATTTCTTACTTTTTAAAAAAGAATGTGGCACTAGCATCTTCTGGGTCACTGACTACAAGATTTGGCGTATTTGTCTTCCACTTCTCATGGCCAAGCAAGAATGAAGTCAAGCCAACACTGACTGCTAGTCCAGGAGGTTTTCATACCAGAGGAGGGACCACCCTCTCTGGCATGAAATGGGATGTCCCAGTGAAGGGCAGTATCAGCTGAGTAGGGTTTAGGGGTCATGACTGCTGTACACCAACTGTTCCCGCCTCTCCATGTTAAGGCACAAGGAAGAATTGCCCTTGCTGGGGTTGGGTGGAGCCATGTGATCAATTTTATCCAATGAGTTGTAAGCAGAAGACATATGTGTTGGCCATTGCTAGATTGAACACGTAATTGTTGAAGTGAAACCTTAGAGATGCACTATCCAATATGGCAGTCCACATGTGGCCACTGTGCATTTGCAATGTGGCTGATGCAAATCAAGATGCACTGTAAGCACAAAATACTCATACTGGATCACAGAAACTTAGTGCTAAAAAATGTGTGTGCACATATGTGGTTTGCGTTTGTGTGTGTGTGTGTGTGCATGTAGAGACAAATTCAAATTTTTAGATTGATTATATGTTAAAATCATAATATTAGGTTAAATTAAATACTTTATTAAAATTAATTTTACCTTTTTAATGTGGCTACTAGAAAACTTGAACTTATATATGTGGCTCACATTTGTGGCTCACATTACATTTCTATCACACAGAGCTGCCCTACAGTATTTTTTCCCTCTGCTGTAGCAACAGGGAATGTGCCAGATAAGGTCACTTCTGACAGCCAGAGTCCTGGGGTGAGGATGACAATGATGTGGAGAGAGACCCTCAGCTATCCTCAAAGGACATGCAGCACAAGCACAAAACACCTTTGATTTGTCTAAGCAAATGACAGTTGGGTTGGTTCATTACCGCAGCATGACCCAAGCTAACCTAACTGATACAAGAATGAAGACACAAGGAGCCAGTCTTGGGGGGAGCCGGGTAAGACATACAATGGGAAAAGGACACAGAGGAGTAGACATTACCTGTATCATGATCCTGCCTATGATCATTCCTGCACACACATGCACACAAGTGTACATACACACACACCCTGTTTGTGTCCTAGAGAGGAAGAGATAGAACCTGAAATGCTCTTTTTCACTCCAGTGACACCTCAGACCACCAGTGTTAGATGAGGTGGCACAGGTCTCATAGAGAACTTGGCTTACAGGGATAGTTGATACTGGGGGTTTTAGCTTGGCTGTGTCATTCCTGCACATGCTGCCATGTTTTCATTTCATTCCTGCCCATGAAGCCATTTCTGATATTTTAGTTTTAGGGCTGACAGTCACAGTGATGCCTCATTCAACCTACATCCTTGATTCACTCAGGACTCATGGTGACAGTGCAGAAAAAGGCAATCCTGGAAGTGAACAGCTGAAGGAAATTCTGTAAAAGGGCACAATGCAGGGATGGACTTAGTCATTTGGTCTTCAACAAATATCAAGGAAGGGAGATCCTAAAGTCCACCTGTGAAAGAAGTGTGAGTGGTGTCTCTGAAGGTGAGTTTGCCAAGAATCAGAAATCTAGCCTTCTCTACCCTTTGCCTATCACAGCTCTGCTACTTCTTTTATTCTCTGTTTTGATTAGAGGTCTTTTGGCTGTAATTCTTTACATTGGTTTCAAATAGAGATTTCTCTTTCTTGCATAATAAGAGGTTTAGAGATAGTCAACCCAGGGCTAGTGTAGTAATTCAGCAATATCATGAAGGACCCAAGCCCCACTCATCATTCCTTTTGCCCTCCTAAGCAGGTTGCTGTGTTGTCTCATGGTTGTGAAATGGCTGCTTTAGCTCCAGGCATTACCCAACTTCAACACAGGAAGAAGAGGAGAAAAGGAGGAGCAAGCTTCTGACCTCACACTTGGGGAGGGGGCATAGTTTGGAGAAAGGGGGATAGGGCAGAGGAGAGATGTACCTTCTCCTAAATCCATGGGCCTTGACTCAGGGCTTCATCACTTGGGAAAAAGAGGCATTTTTTGAGGTTTTTCTGCCCAGGGGTTCTCCCTTTTGCAATAAAAGCACTAATAAAAGCTTGTGCTAGTAGCATCTGGTCTAATAGCCTTGGCTGAATGGCCTCTGCTTCATACCCTTCCAGGGATGTCTGTAGTCAGCTGTAATGGTCACTTTTATCACGTGAGTGATCAACAGTTTGGAAAACAATGCCTTAAGGGTTAGAGCGCACAGTCCAGGATGGGTCACCCTCAGCCTGTCCCCAGCCCCATGCTAATCCCACTCCTCATCTCTTCCTCACATCAGCAGCTGTGCCATCCAGAAACACAACAGGTTCTTAGCGACCCTACTGCGGCTGATTGACAATTCATCCCTACCAAAAACTGGGCAGATAATGACAAAGCAGATGTTCGTGGATGCACCTCACATTAATAGGCTACTCTAGAAGTATCAAGAGCTTTTCCTAGAGCTCAAGGGCCATTGGTAGTTATGGGCCTGAAATGAGAGAGGGCAGCGCTGGAGGCAGCCTGTCTCACTTCCGGCCCCTGCCAGTCCAGAGGCTGGGTGAAATTTTCCACCACTGCCAACTCTGGAGAGGGAAGCTGTGCCCGTTAGGCAAAGACTGCTCTCGCAAGTGGCATTTCTGGCTGGGTAAATTGCCCTGCAGCAAAAAGAGCTGGTGCTAATTTAGTGTTCACTTCTCATCAGCTGAAATGTTTTTATTTTTGGAGGGAATTGGCGAGCTATAATTATTATTGATCTCTGTGACAGCAATCAGAGAAAGCTTTCACGTACCCTACAACAAGCAGGGCCAGAAATAGATGCAGTGTCTTTCTCGGCCAATCATAGCTTCTTTTTGCTCTAAATTGATTTTATAGCTGACTTGCCATTTCAAGAAAAAAAAAATAAAGTTCTACATAGTGAATTTGGGTGTCCTAATCCTTCCCCTGTCAGGTACATTCATTAGGGCTCTAGTTTTAGAGAATGCCTTACCTGACTTTCAACAGATGGATGTTAATGGGATATTTATTTACTGAGTAAAATTAAATTGGAGCTGCATCTTAGTGCACAATTTACATAATCAGCTTTGTTCCGAACTGATGAGCTGTTTTCAATAGCACTTGGGACCTTTCTGTCACAGCTGCCTCAAAGCAGTAGCCACTGAGAATGGAGATTAAACAATTTCCTAAAACTGGAAGTCTCGATGAGAATCTATTTTCCCATTCTGGAGACCTCATAATTTCTCTAGACACTGGTATAGGATCAAAGATTCATGTTAGTTTCTTGCCACAGTTTGGGATCAAAAGAAAGATGTTCAATTTGCATTTGGAAACCATCACAGTCTTGGATAATCTCCACACTCACCCTCGCTTCATAAAATGCATGGCATTTCTATTTTTTTAACGCCTCATACTCCAAACAACACACATAATTACCAATGTGCCCCACGGTGTGCTTCATTAGCCTGGACGAAACCTTTCTAATGATGAATTTCATTATACCTATGTAATACATAAAGCTGGTCTGCAAGTACAGCAGGTCACAGGTAAGATGAATGTAGAGCCTGGAGGGGTAGATGGAGTAAAGGCTGGGGTGGGGGCTAAGGGGAGCTGAGTTACCAAAACTGGATCCTTAATTTTAAAAACTGTAACCTTGCCAGGTGTGGTGACAGCCACCTGTAATCCCAGATACTCAAAAGTCTGAGGTGGGCTGGGCATGATGGCTCACACCTATAATCCAAGCACTTTAGGAGGCCAAGGCGGGCAGATCACCTGAGTCAGGAGTTCAAAACCAGCCTGGCCAACATGACAAAATCCCGTCTCTACTAAAAATACAACAATTAGCCAGGTGCGATGGTGGGTGCCTGTAATCCCAACTACTTGGGGGACTGAGGCAGGAGAATCACTTGAACTCGGGAGGCGGAGGTTGCAGTGAGCCGAGATTGTGCCATTGCATTCCAGCCTGGGAGACAGAGCAAGACTCTGTCTCAAAAAAAAATAAAAACAAAAAAAAATTTTTTTAAGTTTGAGGTGGGAGTATCACTTGAGCCTATGGATTCTGGTTCAGTGTGCTATGCCAATTAGGTGTTCCCACTAATTGAGTGTTCAGCATCAATGTGGTGACCTCCCAGGAGTGGGAGACCACCAGGTTGCCTAAGGAGGGGTGAACCGGAGCAGGTCAAAACTCCTGTGATGACCAGTAGTGAGATGTGGCCTGTGAATAGCTACTGCACTCCAGCCTGGACAACATAGCAAGATCCTATCTCTTTAAAGTAAAAAAAAAAAAAAAAAAAACTGTTACATTTTATCCCTACCTCAGCTTATAGGGTAGTGCATTGATCAAACACCTTTTATCCTTCTAACCCATCTGATCCTGACCAACTCCCCAGTGAACAGTATTTCTTCTAAGAGAAATAATAATAAACACTACCTAAAAATTCAAGCTCTTTAAATTTGCTTTGTTTAATCCTCCCTCCAGCCTTAAGAGATAGCAACTATCATTGCTTCCCCTCACCTGCCCTTTTTACTGATGAGAAAACTGAGTTCTAGAGAAGTTAAGTAATTAGCTCGAAGTCCCTCAGCTAATTAAATGGAACAACCAGGATTTGAATCTGGTTTGTCTGGCTCCAGAACACAAAGCGCTTACCCGCTATGCTGCACGGGGCCTCACAGAGCAAACAGCATGGGCTGTCCTATTCGTAGACCTGGTGTTCCCATTTACAAATGGAAACAAAAGGGTGCTTAAAATGAGACTTCTATTCCTTAGGGCTATATTTATTTAACCTTGAAGATTGGGCAAATACATAAAATCCTTAAAGGGAAAGCTGATCTAAATTATGTATTCATTCTTACATTCATGTATTCATTACAGAGTGGCTTATTCCAGGCAGCTATAGTTAAGTATAATGGAGAGATCAAATCTATACCCCATGGAAAGCAAACAATGTACATAACTGGGATCTCAGCAAGTTTGGGGTTTGGGGATGCCAACTGGTTGTCTAAATAAACTCCAATCCTAGCAGGGTGCATTGTATACATGAAACATATTCCTTAAATTCACTGAGATCATTAGAGACAACCAAATGTAGTAGAGGAAACATTCAACTGGAACTGAGGGGTCTGCAGTGCTACCTGGCATCAGGCATGTGATCCTCAGCTCATAGCTTGTGTTTCATGACAGGCTAAATGGGCAGTGACATCCTGTTCATGCTTAACAGTCCAACTCCCTTCTATCACAAACTCTCCACTTCCTCTGGGACAATCCAGAAACAAACAGAAGAGGGCAGGAAGGTGGTCACTTTTCCCTCTGGAGTCCAAGAAGGTGAGTCCAGCATAGATGTAAGGCAAAATTAGGAAGGGTCAAACTCTACCTTTGGCTTCCTAACTTCTCGCTTGGGGTGGCTTGTCATGGGTTCAGTCTGCTGCTGCCTCTTACTGCTTCACTAAATTGGCCTCCTCTGTCGCTTTGCTCTAGGATCCTGCTCTCTGCCCTGGACTAATGGGCACTGAATATTCAGATGATCTCACTCAGAGGTACTTTACTTTTTCCCAAGGGCCCTCTAGAGATACAGTGTTTAAATTTCAGTTCTGTTTCTACATGGTACCAAGACAGAGAGTAGGGAGAGAGCTGGCCACTGACAAGGGTTGAAAGGTGGCTTCCAAAAACATAAGCCCACGTTCTAACCCTTGGAACCTGTGGAGGTGACCTTATTTGGAAAATGGGTCTTTGAGAATATAATTAAGATACTATCTCAGGATAAAACCATCCTGGGTTATATCCAATTACAAATGTCCTTAAGAGAAGCAACAGAGGAGAAAATATAGTTACAGAGATAAAGTCAATGTGAAGATGGGGGAGAGACAGGAGTTATGCAGCCACAAACTCAGGAATACCTGAAGCCACCAGAAGCTGGCAAAAGCAAGGCGGGATTCTTTCTTTGAGCCTTCAGAGGGAACACAGTCCCGCCCTGAGACACTAACGCAGCCACCATGGGGAGAAGACTTTTCTGCATCCACACAGGTGCTCCCCTAACTTCTGCACCGACTTGGAGAAGCAGCCTGAGCCAGTTCCCCCCAACCTCTCTGAGGCTTCTCAGAAAAAGGACTAGGGTCAGGACCAATGGCTCATGCCCATAAATTCCAGCTACTCTGGACATGGAGGCAGAAGGATCACTTGAGTCCAGGAGTTGGGAGCTGCAGGGAGCCATGATGGCTCCAGTGCACTCCAGCCTGGGCGACAGAGTGAGACCCCTTTCTAAGAAAATAAAATAAAGACTTTGTGGACCTGTGAGGCTCTGGTCTTGCTGTCTCCCACACTGCAGCCTGTTTTTCTGTGTGGCAAACATCCCCACCAGCCACACCTGTCTACACTGGGAAGAAGGTGGGGAGAAAGGCAACATTCTTGAGACCTCAACTGGATCATGAAGAAAACTCAAAGGAGTAAGAGCTATAGAGCCAGGACATGCTTGAGAGAAAAATGGCATGACTTCCTAAAATATTGGAGAAAGGTTTAACATAACAAAGGGGAGTGATGGAATCAAGAAATAATGAAATTAAAATGAGAAAAGAAATACTTAGACATATATGCAGCTACAAGAACTAAAATCAGTCTGCAAGATGATTTCTGCAGGTAAATGATGGAAGACTTGTTCCTCAGAACATTTAAAGTTCAATCAGTCTGCAGGATACACACAGCAGAAGGGAAATACATCATTTCCATCTGAAGAGCCATCACACAAATAATTCAGGAGAGAAAAAAAAACTACTGTTGGAGTAAAATAGTTCTCTCATCTGAAAAAACCAGACTTGATCTTTGTTCAAGTTGAATTTATCTGGCAATTGTTCAATCGTCTACTTCTTTGTACACTTTTTTTTTTTTTTTTCTTTGAGATGGAGTCTCGCTCTGTCACCCAGGCTGGAGTGCAGTGGTGCCATCTTGGCTCACTGCAACCTCCACCTCCTGGGCTCAAGCAATTCCCCTGCCTCAGCCTCCCGAGTAGCTGGGACTACAGGTGTGCACCACCACACCCGGCTAATTTTTGCATTTTTAGTAGAGACAGGGTTTCACCATGTTGGCCAGGCTGGCCTCAAACTCCTGACCTCAGGTGATCTGCCTGCCTCGGCCTCCCAAAGTGCTGGGATGACAGGCGTGAGCCATTGCACCTGGCGTCTTGTATACATTTTTAAATGCACCTAGTCAGGGTCAGGAAAACATCCTCTGCCGGCAGGACAAGCAATTGAATTGAATAAAACAATTTCAGCAGGCTCCAACGTCTGATCTCTGGAGCTCAGAGGTCCTTCCTCTAGGTGCCCCTAGAGGTCGCATGGCTCCTGTGCCACCCCCATCTCTAACCCTCAGCTTCATTTCCCTTCATCCCCCATGACCGCAACATGGGGCAGACTATTCTGAGGGCCACCACGTGGCTGCTCGAATGAACCCATCCCTGTGGAGTCACCGAACCAGTGGAGCATGCGCTTCACCTGCTGCATGAGTCAGATTTTACCCAGGTTTTGCACAAGCTCGTTCACTGGAATGAGCGATCCCTCACTCTTCCATTCTGCTTGTTCCTAACACTTGTGCTCAGAGCGTGATGGGAGACACATACGAAAAGGAAATTACATGTGGGATTTTTTTTTTTTTTTAATTTAAACAGAGTCTCGCTATGTTGCCCAGGCTGGAGTATAGTGGGGCAATCTCGGCTCACTGCAACCTCCACCTCCCGGGTTCAAGCAATTCTCCTGCCTTAGCCTCCCAAGTAGCTGGGACTACAGGTGCCCACCACCACGCATGGCTAATTTCAAGACCACCAGCCTGGTCTTGAACTCCTGACCTCAGGTGATCCACCCGCCTCAGCCTCCCAGGGTTCTGGGATTACAGGCATCAGCCACCGTGTCTGGCCTACATGTGGGACATTTCTACTGTAATGTTTCTGCCTCCATAACACATGGAGAAGTAATTGGAAGCTTGCTATTTCATCCTTTTTGCTTATCTTTCCAAAATGAGTCATTTCAATTATAAGACCTCCAAGTCTTTCCACAAGGCCTTGCTGCTCCTCCATGTTCCAGTCCCTGCATCAGTCCTGGTCTTGAACCTGTCTCCCCTCACCTCTGCCTTACCAGTTGGCTCCAGCCACACTGGCCTCCATGCTGGGCTGGACCCACCCCAGGACCTCTGAACATGCCATCCTCCTGCCTAGAAAAGCCTCCTCCATTCCTCACATGGTAGCTCCTTCTCTTCATTCAGATCTCAGATGTTCACAGGGGCCTTTCGGCTCCTGGTCTCCTGTCACGCACATAAGGACTTTGGTCATTGTCATTTCCATCCTCACAGAAAGTACACTTTAAAACTTAAAATCAACAGTTCTTCTTAGATCCATCACAGAATTGAAGTCACAGGACAAACCTCTGCCCCAAAGTTATAGAGACAGACAGGTGGACACAGACAATCATAATTTACAGGAACAGAAACCTTCGAGAGAACCAATACCTAAGCAAGAAAATCTGAATTGTAACTGACGAACTACAGGAGGCTCAGTATAGACAATTCTGAGTGTTAAAAACTTCAGGGGCGTCTAGTCAGGCTTTTGTGAGTTTTACCTCCAGGAGTTTTACCTCCATGTTCTCACAAGACAGATGACAGAACAATCCCCCTGTGCTTCCGGCAGGAGGAGGGAAAAGGAACCATTTTGAAATATACCAGAGAATTGCATTCTTCTTAACAAGGTCTGCTCTCGGGAGAAACTATTTTACCAGACCCCAAACTGTTAGGGTTTTATTGGAGCCTAACCTACCTGGGAGAAGGGAAATATCCAACTCTAACCCCTCTAGCTTCCTGTCCCATCTAGAGGGGAGGAGGGAGTACTGAGAAGCACCTGTGAAGGTCACAGCCCAGGGGCACAGGCTCACTGAAGGACTGAGACTAGAGGACTGTAGAACACTTCCCAGTCCCCATGCCTTCCCATCACATCTAGAATTCTGTTTAGCAACGGGAGAATACAGCTATGGAACTGCATGTCGGCTGTAGTCTAAATGTTGATGTCCCCCCAAATTCGTATGCTGGAGCCTAATACCAATGTGATTGTATTACGAGATAGGGCCTTTTGGGAAGTGATCCAGTTATGCTTAAGGAGAAAATGGATGTCCCAGCTCAAACAATACTCATAAACTGTACTCATAAAAGAGATTGAAGGGAGCTGCCTTGCCCCTTCCTCCATGTGTGGAAGCAGTAAGAAGGTGCCATCTGTGAAGCAGGGAACAAACTGTCACCAGACACCAAATCTGCTGACACCTTGAGCTTAGACTTCCCAGCCTCCAGAACTGTGAGCAATACATTTCTGGTGTTTATAAATTATCCAGTCTAAAGTATTTTGTTATAACGGCCTGAACAGACTAAGACAACAGCTCAGACATTAATTAAGAAGAAGCTTCAAAGAGGCCTTTTCTGACAATCCTATCTAAAATTCTGACACACCCTAGCAGTTCATTTCCTCCTCCTTTCTCCATAGCATTTAGCACCACCTAAGATCACCTTGCTTACAGGATTATTTATCATTTCTCCCCTACTGGAATGCAAACTTCATGTCTGCCTTATTCCTCAGTGAACCCCAATACCTATAATAAAGCCCTGGAACATAGTAGAATGTTTAGTAAATACTTGGCAAATCACTGAATAACTACATACATGCAAGCCTATTCAATATTTGGTAAATTATTGAATAAATAAATGCAAAAGTATATCCCTCATTAGCATGTCTTTCTCATGACATAAATTTTGATCACTCTTCTTAGTTTTAAATCTTCTTTAAGATAGTACTTTTCATTTTTCTTGTATAGATATGTGTGTGTATATATGTATAAAATGTGTGTATAGATACATATGTGTGTATATATACTACGTTTTATATATTATGTATATGTACTATGTATGTATACATATAATATGTATTATGTGTATATATTCCAACTGTAATCTCTTCATGATGAATAACCTAATATAGCTATGCATATATATATCATCAAAACTGTTTCCATATTAAACGATGTCAGCCATGGTCACTGGCAGTCTCTCAGACACACATTGAATGAAGAAAGTGGAACTTTGGTGGCTTAGGTTAAGATTTAGGGTTGGAATAAGACTGTGGGTTATTTTCGCCCACATAGTCATAATAACATATTATTTGTCATAGTGCCATGTTCAACTTGCTTGATATAAGACAGATTTTGCCTCTACATTATAGTATACCAGTTCTTGGATACTGACATTATGGAGAATCACTAGCTAGTTGAAATGTCAGAAAGTCCCTGGAGCCCCTGAAATCAGACAAATGAATGAGGTTTCAATGATCACATCGTTCCTTTCTAACACTGTGTAATGGTTAAATTTTAATGTGTCAACTTGACTGCCATGGGATGTGCAGATTGCTGGTAAAGCATTATTTCTGGGAGCATCTGTAGGCATTATGTCTGGGCGTAAAGGCGTTTCTGTAAGAAACTAGCATTTGAGTAAAGATCATCCTCACTAATGGGAGTTGGCATTATCTAATCCATTGAGGGCCTGAACAAAACAAAAAGATGGAAAAACAGAAGAAGGGTGAATTTGCTTCTGTTTGACCTGGGACATCCATTTTCTCCCGCCCCTCCCCACTCCCCAGCTGGCTCTCAGGCCTTTGGAATAAACTGAGTTATATTGCTGGCTTTCCTGGTGTCAGACAGCAGATTATGGGACTTCCTGGCTCTGAATAGCCCTAATACACACTGTAAGGATCTCCTGTACCTAGCAGATGGTATACAGGCATGCTCTTGGATCATACCTTCCTGTAGTATATCACACACATCAAGTCAAAGCTAATTCCTCCCTACCAAGAAAGCCCCTTTATCACAAAATGCACTATTGGAACTTCTCTGTCTTCCTTCTTACTCAAATGCTCAAAACATCACTGCCTCCCTCCCCAGCCATTGTCCCACCAAAGATAATCAGTGAAGTAAAGAGGACACTGTGACCTAACCCTGGTGTCCTTCCTACTCAAGAAGCCTATGGAGGACATCTCTGAAGACTTCTGAACAGAGAGCCCTGGGTGAAAGCTTCACAGCTATTGAGCTCCAACAAATAGGGTTTCTAAAAGGAGCACATCCTCCAACCTCAAGAGAGTGTGTGTGTGTGTGTGTGTGTGTGTGTGTGTGTGTGTGCGCGCGCGCGTGCGCGCATGCGCGTGCATGCACTCAATATCAGGTTGTGAGAATTTTACAAATATTTGGTCTTTACAACTGACAGCGTCTTTCTCTAATATTGACTCTGTACTGGTCTGTTCATACATATATAATCTTGGAAATGGTTATTTTTCACCAACCAATAATCTACAAATTCTGGCAACCAAAATACACTCTCAGAGCAATTGAGGTGGCAATGGAAGTTACTGCGCATCCCGGTGTCAGATCATTTCCTTTCTAACACGGCAACTTTCACTTCTCTGTCTCTCTCTGCTTGAAATGACGTTTTTCTCATCAGCTGCTGTTAAAGACAATAAAGACTGCTGAGAGTTAGAACAACTATATCTGTTCTTGATGATATTGACTTCCAATATTTTGGACCTAAAGCCTCATCATCCAGGACTGGTACACAATTTAAATCAGACCCCATTAGCAAAGGGCATGGAAGCATTGGGTTTTTAGCATCATAGCTGTCCTCAATGTTTTTCCTGGAGTTTCTTATTTACTGACCACCTACTACATGCCAGGTACTGTGCTGGGCAAAGGAATTTCTAGGTGATTAACTTTGTCCCCAAGGAACAGTCAGGCTGGAAGAAGGGACAAATATATAAACAATCTACTTCTTGGTAATATGGTGAATGATCAGTTAGAAGAACCCTTATGATTGGTATGGGAAGTAGAGGGGGGTGGCAAAGCACAAAAAAGGGCCCTTGGCCTAACTTTGCATTTCCAGGAAAGCTCATTGAAACAGATCATTGTTGAACTGAGCCTTGAAGGGATAAGAATTGCAAGATACAAAAGTGTTCCGGATACAGAGAACTCTACAGGCAAAGAATGATTTCCAGGGGTCTAAAGGTGATTCCATATTACTACCTACAAGGTAGGGAGGAGCAGAAGATAGAGCTGGTGAGAGGAGAGTGGTCTGAGCAGCTTGGGTTTTATTTTATAAGCCTTGTTTTTACATCATAGTACATGTAGTAAATTTATCTGTGTGGAATATGGGGGTAAATCAATAAGGCTGCTCACAGCTTGGCCACCCTTGGAGCTAAAGGGATCAATATTCCTGCACATCTATAATCCAGCCCAACACACTAGTGGGCAAGGTCTGCTAAAAGAAATAAAGAGCCACTAAAAGCTTGAAAGGAGGCTTATAACATAGTGTCACAGTATATTTTAAATTGCTCATCACTCCGGCTGCAGTGTGGAAAATGGATTTACTTAAGATTTAACCACAATTGTTTAGGCACTGAAGAGGCCTGAACTGGGCCAGCAGTCAGACAGAGAAAGGAACAAGTTCAAGAAACAATGAGCAGGTAAAGTTGGCCAAACTTGGTAATTTAAAACCTGCAGGAAATAAGAAAACAGAGTCCAGGGCAGCTCTCTGCTTTCTGGGCTAGGTATTGAATTAATGTATAAATTTAGAAATCCATTTTGTTCAAAAGATTGAGATCTTTCCTCATTTATCACACTACACATATTGAACTAGAGAGCGGTTTATTTGTTGTTATTGTTATTGTATTGTTTTGTTTTGTTTTTAAAGGGTTCCTGCTTCTGACAAGCAAAAGAAAACACTGAAGCCTTCTGGTATCTTCTCTTGTCTCCCAAGTATTTGAATACTAGAGCCAACATTCTTAAAGAGAAACAATGAAAGAAAGAAGGGACTGAGGGAGGGAGGAAAATCAGTCAATCTGGTCTCCTGTGTGACAGCCTGATATTAAAGTCTCCTTCATTTGGGGCCACCCTGTCATCCGTTGGATGCTCGAGCACTGCAAGGAGCCTTCCTCAGCATAAGTAGCTCTTTTGCCCCTTTTCTTTCCAAGGCATCAGATCCCAAGATAATGGTGTGGATCTCAATTCTTTCAAATGACCTTAAAATAAACAAAGCCTCACCACTTGCGCAATATTAGTTACATCACCCTGTAGCTCTAGGGAGCTGCTTTCTGAATAGTTCTAAATCAATGTAGCTTTAGATACCCCCGTGGGTACCATCAGTATTTCCTGAGAGATGCAGAAAAGGTTCAGAAAACCATCTTGGCACATCTACAATGAGCACATCAGGGCCTGGCTCTCTTATGTTCCTGTCGCCTAATCTCAAATATCACTAGCCAATTCTGGATGCCCCAAGAACTGCACAAAAACTCTTCTTCTAAAAAATAAACTTAAGAGGCATCACAACAAATGCAATGCATGGATCTTGTTTGGATCAGACAGCCGCTGGGAGAAATTTTATTCTGCTCTGGGTATTAGATGATATTCAGGACCTTCAGTTAATTTGGACAGGTGTGATGATAACATGATTATATAAAAAATCAAAACAAAATGCCTGTCAGTGGTACATACTGAAACATTTATAGGTGATATATAGAATTTGCCTTTTTAAAAAAAAAAAAACTTGACTGAAAAAAAATGTTGGGGAAATAAACAAAGATTAGCCATCAGTTGACCTGTGGAAGCTGCATCATGAAGGTGTAGGGGTTCATTTTACTATTAGGTTGCTGCAAACGTAATTGCAAGTTTTGCCATTGAAAGTAATGGCAAAAATCACAATTTTTGTACCAACCTTATCTACTTATCTAACATATATACACCTATGTGTTCATGAGAGACTTCCATCATAAAGCTTTGTTCTACTTCTACTTCATCTATTGCCTTCACTTGTTAGATATGCATTCTCGGCATCCTGTTAAGCCAATATGCATTTTAGGAATGCATTGGAGCTGGGTAAAAGGGAGATTCTTTACCAAATCATTGACCTTGTTGAAGGAAAATAATAATCATAGCTACCATTATTAGTGTTTATTACATTCCAGGGGCTGAGCTAATCATTTTACATACATTAGTTCATTCAACCCTCACAATGAATCTGTGTCTAAGCATGTAAAGAGGAGCCCAGAGACTGACTCCAGACAGTTCTTTCAGGAACCACAAAACATCACTCTATTTTAACAAACTGAAAAATCCTCAAAAGTCTCTGAGGCAATTTTCCATGAATTCCTGTAATTTTATCTATATTCTTAAAGATATACAGAAAAACGTGATTATGATGATAATAACAGCTAATATTGACTAAGTACTTAAGGTATACGAGGCTCTAAGTATTTTCCATGTGTCTCATTTGAGTCTCACAACAATCTAGATGGTAGCATGGTAGATTAAAGGCATTGATGGTCCCAATCAATGACTTCCCTGTCTGTATCCATGTCCTTTCCAGCTCCTTCCATCAATAGATGGAAGATATTTCACATCCTTTGAATTATGGTAGTATTGTGAGCTGCTTTCACCTATAGAATGTGGTCCGCAGAAGTAACAATGAATCTGTTCCAAGCCTAGGCTTCAAGACGCCTTGCACACAGCTGCTTTCTCCCTTAGACTTTTGCCTCTGCCCTGAGACCTGGCCTGAGGTAATCTGCAGGAGGATGAGAGACCACATGGAGCAGAGCCAAGAGGTCCTAAATGTCAGCCAACTGCCAGAAGCAGAGCCACCTAGGAAACTGCCAGCTGACCACAGGTGCATGAAGGAGCCCAGCCAAGACCTGAACAGCACAGTTGAGCCCAGCCTAATTTGCAAACTACAGAACTGTGAGCAAAAATCAATGGTCCACCAAGTTTTGAATGGGTTTGTAATGCAATAATAGATACCTGATATAAGAGGGTACTGTTATTTTCTTCATTTGATTGATGAACCAACACAGAAAAGTAAAATGACTTACCCAAAGTGACGTAGTAAGCAGTGGAGCTAAGACCCATCTCCAGAAGCTTGACCCTGAAGTCCTTGCTGCCAGTTCAAGCTTGTTCAGTAGATGATCTCTACTAAAGGTAAGGATGAGGGTGAGAGGTTATTAGTTTTTGACACCCAGCAGCATAATAATGTCCAGGGTGGATTCATTACAATCATTAGCAACTTAAGTATCCCAATCTGTCTTAGGTATGACTGCTGTAACAATATACCATAGACTGGGTGGCTTAAACAACAAACGTTTATTTTCTCACAGTTTTGGAGGCTGGAAAGTCTGAGATTAGCGTGACAGTATGATCGGGTGCTGGTGAAGGCCTTTCTGGTTCGCACACAGCTGCCTTCTATGTCCCCACAAGGCAGGGAGAGAGCGAGAGCAAACACTAATACCATCATGAGGGTCCCTCCCTCATAACCGCATCTAAATCAAATTATCTTCCAAAGGCCTCATCTCCAGATACCATCACATTGGGGGTTAGGGCTTAACGTGAATTTGGGAAGGACAAAATTCAGTCCATGGTACCATCTGTCTTCAGTTCTCCAAGTACATCTCCCTCAAAACTCTGTCTGCCCTTCCCAGGAGGAGGAATCTCTATCCTCTTTGGATGTAACTTCCATGAGACAGGGATGACATTTGGTTAAGTTATGACTTGTGAAGGAGCCCAGTGGGGGTCCTGAGAAGCACTGATATGATAACAATTCAGGAGGTCAGAAGAATATTAAGTAGCATCTACACTTAAGACAGAAACCCATCATAAAGTTTTGTTTTATTCTAAAGGTAACAGGAAGTGAGAAATTTTAAGTAAGAAAATAACATGATTACATTCACACATTTAAGAAAACCAGTATGGTTGCAACATGGAAAACTGGCCAGAAGTAACTCTGGAGACATATCAATTCAGAGTTGAAGCAATCACCCAGAAGACAACAGTGGCTAGACTGGGATTGAGGCCATGGAACTAGAAAGAAATAGAAGGGTTCAAGGTCTATATAGGAGATAGGATCAACAGTTATCTAGTGATTGATTAAAGGAGAGGAAAAAGGTGAAAACCATCAAACCATAACCCCACATAAAGTAAATAACAACCAAGAAACTCTTCCATCCCACAGCACCCCTGAGTGACATCTGACCAATTGCTGGAAACAGTTTGGACTTAATGTTCCCACTGAGTGAGGATTTCCAATGAAGAGTTCCGAGTCATCCTATCTGCGAAGAATAAAGGCAAGCTTAGAAAGAAAATGTCATAAATTAGCCACTTGTCCTAACAACATTAAAAATAATCTGTCACCTGCTTCTAAGTTTGTTCTCAGTTACAAAGACCATTGTTTGAGTGAACAAAGAGGGTAACGAATCTGGAAAGAACTGTTTACCCGGAGAAACTGATAAGAGCTCAAATTGGAGAAGACCAGCATGTGAATGAGGAAGGAGGTGGGTAACTCCAAGCACAAGCATTCTGTCTGCTGCAAAAGGACCGGGAGACCAACTCAGGCTCAATATTATGAATGGAAAGAAAGCTGATTCCCAGCAGCTGTTCTTGGAATACCCAGAATATTCTTAAAATGACATGGCTCCCCAGTAAAAGATGTTTGCCATGATGAATCAGAAATTCAATATGGAGGACAATATGCTGACAGAGACAAAGGAGGATTTAGGAGTCTCGACTTCCTCCATCAGATACATTGTGTCAGTTTACCCTCCTTTCAGCTGCTTCCTGCTCTGCTCAGCTTAACACTGGATTCCAGCAAGCATTGAGAACAGCAGACTGAGGTCACCCTATTTTATGGAAATTCCTCAGAAAGGGAAGAGTTCAAGAATGGAATCTGAGGCATACAAAAACCAACAGCATTTCCTTCAGAGTTGTTTTGATTCTGTTTCCTATTGTTGGCACTCTCTGCTAAGCTCTGGATGACCATCCTTGCATAGATGATTTCCCTGTTGAAATTTCCTCCCCAAACTAATTCTGGAGATTCCATTAACTAGTGTTAACAGAAAAACCACACTCTGTAAAATATTTAAAGAGGTTTATTCTGAACCAATATAAGTGACTACAGCCAGGGAACAGTCTCAAGAGATCCTGGGAAAGTATGCCCAAGGCAGTCGGGTTACAACTTGGGTTTTATGCATTTTAGGGAGACAGAAATTATAGGTAAGATCATAAATCAATACATGGAAGGTATACATCCCATATATACCTGGTGGGGGTGTGTGGCATGAAAGGTGGGATGGGAGGGATGCTTACAGGTCACAAGTGGATTCAAAGATTTTGTGATTGGCAACTGGTTGAAAAATTTATGCTTTGTCTAAAGATTCAAAATCAGTAGAAAGAAATGCTTGTGTTAAAGAGGGATTGTGAAGACCAAGGTTTTTATTATGTAGGTGAAGCTTCCAGTAGCAGACTTCAGCAAGAATAGATATTAAATGTCTCTTTTCAGACCTTAAAGGTGTCAGATTATCATTTAATCTCTCCTAGATCTGGGAAAGACCTAGAAAGGGAAGGCCTAGTTGCATTAATGAAAATTCTCTGTAGATGCAAATTCTGCCTCCTCCCCTCAAGAGACAGTTTTTCAGGGCCATTTCAAAATATGTCAAAGAAATATATTTTGGGGTAAAATATTTTTATTTCTTTTGGGGTCTGCTGTCATATGATGCTATGCCAGAAGGTTGGAATTTGGTATCTTACTGCCACAGAGTCTGTTTTTTCAGTCTGTTGATCTCTATTTCAATGTTAATGCTGCTCAGTTCTGCCTAAACTCCAAAAGGGGGCAGTATTATGAGGCACATCCGACCTCCCTTCCCATTGTGGCTGCAAATTCAGTTTTTCAGGTTCCTCTCAGGTCTCCTTGGCTAAGAAAGGGAGGCCTATTCAGTTGGCTGGGGGGCTTAGGATTTTATTTTTGTTGTTGAATCTTCCTCTTTATTTGACCTGATCCACAACTTACAGAACCAGATAGACCTATCGACAGGTTTCAGCCAACTCAGCAGGAGGGTTTACTCCAGCAATCAAGAAAGCCAGCCAAGTTAAGGGCTGAATGGAAGAAGATAGGAAAAGTTGAATGTTTAGAATGAAGCCAAGACCTGCCCTGCAAGAGGAAACAACTTTGGTTCCTAGAGAAGGACTTAAGGTTAGACCAGGAGTTAGACAAAGAAAAAGTTGAGAAAGGAATCTAGATGCTTAAAGGACACTCTCCTTGAAGAACGAAATTTCATTCCGTTCCACAAGAGGTTAGATCCTGCTAGACTGTTAATTAATCTATGACAGATTGCATTACACAATGAAACATTGTTTTGAAGTAAATCTCCCCTACTCCGTAAAAATGATATTTTATGGCTCATCTTGCTAATTTTCCACCCATTTAGATTATGCCTGACAGAGAAAGTTGACATTGTTAAATAGTATTATGTTCTCTGAGTTCTGTCAGCTTGTGAGAAAACATCAGACTCTTGTTATATACTTTAATCCAAGTTAAATATTTGTAACACAAACATGGGGAGTGTGCCTTTTGTCTTGTCACTGTCTGGAATCACAGAAATCAATTTGGTTTCATAAAAAAAAAAAAAAAAAAAAAAAAAAAAAAAAAGAACCCTATACTCCATGGTTATTATACTGACTTAAACAAAGTGTGGTACGTCATGATGCCCTGAATGATGAATTTACCAAATATAGGAGGGCAAAAAATAGCAAAGGGCCAGAGGCCTATCAACAGCAACTTCCCATTTTTCAGATTTTGGTGGCAAGAGGGGATAAATGATTTAGCCTTTGTGTAGACATCAGTTACCTTCCCTGTATGAAAATTAGGTGTGTAGTCAGTGAGAAGAAATACTCCTGTCATTTTGTTCTCCCTTCTTTGGAATTTCTGATGCTATTTTGAGTAAGACTTGATGAGTTCCTAAATCTGAGAAACAGACACCAAAACAATTTTTTTTTTAGCCTCTGTCACCTAGGCTGGAGTGCAGTGCTGTGATCTCAGCTCACCACAGCCTCAACCTCCTTAGCTCAAGAGATCCTCCCACCTCTGCCTCCCGAGTAGCTGAGACTACAGGCACATACCACTGTGCCCAGCCAATTTTTGTATTTTTTTATAGAGACAGGGTTTCACCATGTTGCCCAGGCTGGTCTCAAATTCCTGGGATCAAGTAATCCACCCACCTCAGCCTCCCAAAGTGCTGGGATTACAGAGGTGAGTCACCACTCCTGGTCCCAAAGCCACTTTTAAACTTAATTTTCAGAGACCAGGGTTACTTGGCAATCTGATCTCATAGAAGGAATTTGAGATCTGCAGTCATTTGGTATACATTGAAGTCCCTGTTTGGCTCCTATTAGCTGCAATCCCTTGGAGTTCCTGTTTCCATTTCTGTGGAAGAAATGATACTGCCTTCCTTACACGGCTCTGAGGATTACTGGAGGTCATATCAAGTGAAAAGTGGGGTGCAAACAGTTCTGTGGGTGTGGGTGACTGCTTTTGGCTTGTTCAAGTCTCAGAAATTTAGCCAGCATGAACAATGGATGAGGAGTGATGATATTCCAGTCTCAAACTCTTGTCTGTCTCAATATAAAGATCAGTTTTCCCATCAGCAAAATGGGTAAACTTTCCTTAACATGTGACTACTCATTTATCTTCATTATTAGTGAATGGAGCATTACATTGAGAATCAGAAGGCTTAACTGTCCTATACAGTGATTCCTAAACTTTGCTACATATTGGAATCACCTGGGGAGCTTTTAAATGCCCTGCTGCCCTGTCACAGCCAATATCAATTAAATCATAATGTCTAAGGTGGGGTCCGGGTGTATTTGTCAAAGACCCTCAGGTGATTCCACTACACAGCAAAGTTTGGGAACCACTGCCCAAGTCCCTTTTATAGTCACCTAAGGGTACCTTTCAATTTCTTGGCTTTAAAGTATGTCCAACTTTGAAATGGACACTGAAGCCCAGGACAACAAATCTTGAGTCTCTGCACCTGCTCCCCAGAAAACCTGACAGCCAACCACCCTCCTCTCTTGCAGCCAACTGGTAAGTGTGAAACATGAGTAAGTAGAGGGAATCCAGGGTTAGGGAAGTGAGCCTGGGGTTGGGGAGAGCACAGGGCACTCATTCCCAAACTGGGTGAATAACAGAGAAAACACAGAAAAAGATTTCAAGATCACATAAAATTGGGTAATTATGGGTTCACCCAGGATAAGCAGATTACTTCACTGTAGGACTTGTTAGGACCTTTAAATCAGAGTACGATTATGAATCTGCCGGAGGGGATTCTAGCAGCATTTCCTCTGTGCAAACCTTTTATTTTCTCAGTGTTTTTCTAGGACTTGTGTTTCAATCAATGTTACTTGGAGAAACATATAGCAGTGTTGAAATTTGTCCCCCAGGGGACATTCAGCAATGTCTGGAGACATACTTGGTTGTCACAGCTGGGAGCCAGGTGGCTATTACTGGCATCCAGTGGGTAGAGGCCAGGGATGCTGGTAAACATTGTGCAATGCACAGGACAGCCCCCATCACAGACTTGTCCAGCCCCAAATAATAATGGCACAATTGAAAAGCCCTGGCTTAGGGTAATTTCTTCCCCCATAGACCTATCCCCACTCCTATAGCCTCAGAAATTGGAGATGATGAGGGAGCAAGGAGGATAGGAGAAAGAGAAGAGGAGGAAGAAAAAATTAAGGAAAAAAAGGAAGAACTGAAAGAGAAAAACAGAGACAATAATAAAGGCAGAGGTAAAGAAGAGACCAGGGGAAAAAAGGAGAGAAGAAGTCAGATTCATAATTGTCTTGAGAGCAACCAAGATTTTCTTCAGTAGATGAAAGGATAAACTGTGATCTATCCAGACAATGGAATTTTATTCAGTGCTAAAAAGAAATGAGCTGTCTATGAATCTATGAAAAGACACGGAGGAAACTTAAATGCATATCCAAGAGAAAGAAGCCAACCTGAAAACGCTCCACACTTGGCGATTCCAACTATATGATATTCTGGAAAAAGCAAAACTATGAAGACTGTAAAAAAGATCAATGGTGGCCAGAGGTTGGAGGGGGAGGGAGGGATGAATAGGCAGAGCATAGAGGATTTTTAGCGATAAAAATACTCTATATGGTACTACATATACTCTATAATACTCTATATGGTACTACAATGGTGGCTACATGTCACTATACATTTAATCAAACCCACAGAATGTACAGCACCAGAAGCAAACCTTAATGCAAACTTACAGACTTTGGAATGATTATGATGTGTCCATGTAGGTTCAAAGACTGTCACTAGTGTACCACTCTGGAGGGATGGTGATAATGCGGGAGATTATGCATTTGTGGAGTGGGAGTCTATGGGAACTCCCTGTACTTTCTGCTCAATTTAGCTGTGAACCCAAAACTGCTCTAAAATATTGTCTATCTTTTATGAAACAAAGAAACCCAAAGAAAAAGGCCGCATGCTGGTGTCAACTGGCCCCAGCCTCCTCACACCTTTATTAATACTCTGAGTTTAGGAAGGCCACTAACGCTGCTTTTCAATAGGTACGAACTGGTTGGGAAAGGCGAGGACGACAAAGGCAGGCAGGGGATTCTCTTTTGCCCAGTGTTTGGTGTCCCAAACTCGGCGTCCCGGTGCACGGCGGAGGCCTCAGACCCTGCTGGGCTTCTTGGGGTCCTGGCTCCTGCCCGGCATGAAGGCGTAGAGCTCCTCGATGAGCATCTCCATGCGCGCGGTGACCTCGGTCACGGTGTCGATGACCAGCTTCTGCTGCAGCTTCAGCTTGTTGTTCTCCCACAGGGCCTTGTTTTCCTCCTGGAAGCCCCTGTGCTCCGCCCGTAGCACCTGCAGGGTCCTGTTCTCCTCCTGCAGGAGCCGGTTCTCCTTGAGCAGGGCCTGCAGCGCCTGCCTCATCTCTCTCAGCAGCTGCAGGGGCTGGCAGCCGTCGGGCAGGCCCGGGCCCGCCTTGGCCTCCTCCTCCCCGGAGGGCCCGGACATGTTGCTGACCATCTCCCGCAGGGCGCGCAGGGTCTTGGAGTCCTCCTGCGGGGCAGGGGGCCCTCTGGGCTCCTCGAAGTGGGAGGAGAGGCCGGAGCCCTGGTCCTGCAGCAGCCCGGGGCTGCAGGGCTCCTCGTGGGGCGAGGGGGCGGGCTTGCTTTCCTCGGCGGGGGCGGCTGCGTCCTCTGTCTGGGTCCAGTAGGCCTGTTTCTGCTCCAGCAGCTGCTGCAGCGCGCGGTTCTCCTCCCGTAGTAGCTGCAGGGTGCTGTCCTCCTTGCCGCGGGGCACCTGCAGGGCGACGTGGTCCTTCTTCACCACCTCCAGGGACGCGCTGTCCTTTTGCGGCAGCGGTGAGGGGGGCCGGCTCTCCTCCCGGCCCAGCGAGGCCTTGTGCTCCTCCCAGAAGACCTGCAGGATTTTGTTCTCCTTGCGGAGCATTCTGTTCTCCTCGCGCAGGGCCTTGTTCTCCTCCCGCAGAGACTTGTTCTCCTCCTGCAGCACGAACTCCTTGGCCAGCCTCTTGTGGTGCAGCTTGTGGTGGAAGGAGGCGGATGGGGAGAAGTAGGGAGACTGCAGGCGGCAGTTCTCATTCACCCAGCGCCCGTCCTGGAACACGAACATCTCGTCGCTGAGCTGCACCCGCGGCGGGTTGTAGTCCAGCTCCAGGTCGGCCTGAGACATGGGGCGCTCCATGGGGTCTAAGGGCACGGAGGAGAAGCGGTTCAGCGGGTAGGAGTGCTGGCTCGCCATCCTGCGGCTCAGCCGGGGCAGGGCGGCCTGCTGCGCGCAGCGAGGGATGCTGTGCAAGTTGTGGAGCCTCGGGAAGGGCTCGGCTGTGCCCCTCTGCGGGAGAGAATGGGAAAGCGTTAACGATGGGACAGACACACTCGGGGCTGGCTGACAAAGTAAGGGGCGAGGACATCCCCGGATAAGCCCCGTCTGATTGTCTGGCCTGGCCACAGTGGGCGTTTTTGCCTCTTGGGGTCCTCACAAGGAAATGTGGCGGATCCTTGTCATTCCAGTGAGTTCTGTTCTATTAAGTCATCTCCAACGCTGAATTACCAAATATAGAACCATTGCTCCTATGGGAAATAGAGGGCTACATTCCTGGGAGCCTGTGGTCACAATTTTGTCAACCAAACAATATATAACCTAGTTTAGTGCTTATTGTTTATTGATTCATTAACATCGAACTCACGTCAGCAACACTGTTACGCATGCCCAAACAAAACTTCTCTAACACCTGTGTTTTCTCCATGTGGCACAGCATAGCCTTCTTGTGATTGGGAGTACTAGACAGCACTTGACTTGGAATGGCGCGGAAGCCATTTTTAACAGCAAAATCACCAACAAAATGCACAAGAAGGCAAAAAAAAAAAAAAAAAAGTGGCACTAGATCGACTGCGCAATGGACCCTATTTTCTAGCCTGAGAGCTGAAACAAGAAGGCTCCTTGGCTGGGGACTCAGCCTTACACAACTCAAATTTTCACCTCTCTGTGCATGTCTGAGAATTGCCATAAAAGTGCTTTAAGTATTGATTTGGTGGATACACATTTTAGCAAGTAGGCAAATTCACAAATATGGAATCCATGAATAATGAGAAACAGTTATATATTATGGAGGTCAAAAGCATTAATTTTAGAGTCAACCAAATATTTTGAGTCTCTGCCTCACTACTTACCAGTTAACAAGAATTTGGGCAAGTTATCTGAGCTTTAATTTCCACAATTTCAAATTGGGATAATTGTATTTACTCCTTGCCTCATAGAGACATTTTTAGGATTAAAAAAGGTAATGTACAAAAGCACTAAGCATGGGCTCTAGCACATTCTGTCACCCTAAAGGAGGAACAAACACTGTTCTCCAGGGCCACTGCCCACAGGTGTGTACTCTCACTTAGCATGAGCAGAGAAGCAGCATGAATCATCCAAACAGCCACCCAAATTGCTGTGTCCGAAATGGTGGTGCCATTGATCAGCCCAGCCTTCTCTCTTGCCCATCTGGGCATATCCTTCACTCTTAGCCACCCTTGAGTCTTTTCTGCTAGCAGCCCCTTAAACATCCACTCCAGCTTCCAATGCAATGCTAGACTCAAAGCAGAGTCTAACTAATAATTTTGGAAGGAAAGAAAAACCATCCCAGACATATCACTGAGCAATGAGCATTCGACATGTGGTGATACAGCCAGCCAAAGACCCTGAAGAATTCATGATGGTGGCCACAGACCTCAAGACAACAGCATAAAACGGGGTTCAGATCCACAGAGCTTAACTCCAATGAGTTGGTAGCTTTCACACGTCCCAGTACAGAAGAATAACCCCAGTGAGTTTTAAATGCAGATTTCTGAGCCTCCCATTGTGAGTCTGATTCACTCAGACTGGGGTGTGGCCCAGGAATCTGCATTTCTAACCAGCTCCCTCAGGTGATCCTGGCTGCAGGTGGTTAGGACAGCTCTAAGTGAAGCAGAATATGCAATTTGCTTAGGTGAGGGTTGCACCAGCATTAAAGACTGAAAGGTCACAAGAATTTTCATCCTGATTTTGTCACTGATGGGCACTTTGAAACCAGAGTGCTCTCTAATCCTCTTTGACCCCCAGACTTTTCACGAGTGAAAAAGAGGGAGTTGGGCTCCATGATCTTAAAGGCACCTTCCAACATTGAAAAGCCAATGAAATATACCTGTAAAATGGAAATAATATATGCCCTGCTTAGTTCACAACACTGTTGTGAGGATTAAATGGGAAAATGCAAAAATATTTTTAAAACCAACAGTGCCAAAGAACCGTAAGGTGTTGTTATCAGAAAAAGTAGATTTCACTAATGCAAGAATTGTAAGATGTATTCAAAAAGAAGTGAGCAAGTGGAGTGCACACTGGAGAAGAGGCGATGATTGCAGCAATGAATTTAAATAGAAAGATCATGATAGCTACTTCCAAATACACCAAAAGTGCTTCATCCAAGTATATCAAAATGCTCTCCAGATATCAATACCTTATGTCTTAGGTTATTTTCACAAGTGTACAGATAGAGAAAATAAAAAACAACTCAGGCTAGCTACATTTTATATATGTGTGTATGCGTATGTAGAGAGAGAAATACAATTTGCATGGTATATAAAGTTGGTTAGAATTCTTTAAAACCTAAAGAGCTAGATAAATAGAAGATGCAGTTCTATGCCATTAACTTTGCAATAAGCACATGTCATTAACTTTGTAAGGATATGCTCAATCTTCCAGATAGCAAGGGTATGCGGGCATTCTGCAATCAGAATCTTATTTAGTTTAAAAAAATTCAGCCTCCATGGTTTTCACATTTGTCAATTGGGGAAGCAGATTGGCTCCCGTAGCTGTCTGTGATCAGAATGCACCTCACGGTGGATAACCTGGACCATTTTCTGGTAGGTTTAAGGTCCTGAGATCCAGGATTTCTGGGAAGATTAGTCAAAGCCAATAAGGTATGAATGGTTTTTTGTTGTTGTTGTTTTGAGACGGAGTCTTGCTCTGTTGCCACGCTAGAGTGCAGTGGCACGATCTCGGCTCACTGTAACCTCTGCCTCCTGGGTTCAAGCAATTATCCTGCCTCAGCCTCCGGAGTAGCTGGGATTACAGTCGCGCACCACCATGCCTGGCTAATTTTTTGTATTTTAGTAGAGACAGGATTTCACCATGTTGGCCAGGATGGTCTTGATCTCTTGACCTTGTGATCTGCCCGCCTCTGCCTCCCAAAGTGCTGGGATTATAGACGTGAGCCATGGCGCCCGGCAGGAGTGAATCTTAAGAGGTCCTCTCCATCCCTGCACTAGAACCAATGCTTTATCTCAGCAGGATTTGACTCCAGAAGCCATCAACATGGAAATATGTGGTTTTAGTCAACATGTGCATCCCAGTCCTGAGAAGGAAAGGGAAGAAGGAAACAAACATTGAGCCTCAATTTCATGCTAGGCCCCGAACTGAGCATTCTACCTACTAAATTCATTTATCCTCACTACACTGACATGTAAGATGTTATTACTATTCTTATTTTACAGATGGAGAAGCTGAAACCCAGAGAAGTTAAATAACCAGCACTAGCTCCTTCACTAAGACACAAACCCACTTTTGGCTCCCTGACCTTCTATGTGTGAAGTACACACATGGGAGACCACCATGGATTTATCAAAAGACTTACAGTGCTTTGGGGATCATTATATCTTTTCCTTCACTTTATATGATGGAAAAGTTCAAACATACACAAAAAGAGAGAGAATAGTCTAATAAATGTCCATGTACCCATCACTCAGCTTCACTAAGTATCAAATCAAGGCCACACTTGTTTCACCAGGCCTCAATCTGATTCTACAACCACTCCCCTACCACTAGGTTCCCTTAAAGCAAAGTGACATTGTGTCATTTTATCCACAAATACATAAATATGTGTCTCTTTAACAGAATCACAATACCATTATCATCCCTTTAAAATTTAACAATTCTCCCTCAATATCTGCGAATGCTGAGTCCGTGTTCAAATCTCCCCAATTCTCATTTCTTTTTAACGATCATTTTTTTTCAGCCAGAGAGGCAATCTTCTTGATCCAACTAAGGGTCCAAAAAAGAATCATGGATGCTTTCTACCTGCCCATGTTTAGCCATGATGGCTTTTAACTCATGGCATTCAGCTGCCTGTGTTCTACATCCACCTTCCAAACTGGGTACCCAAGGAACATTCTGCCGCCCCTCAACAGAAATACACTAAACAAAACATTAACGTGGTGGATCCCTAGCCACAGACACCCTGGGTGTTTGGGCCCTGGTCCTTATTTACACATTCAGGTGACCTTGCTCATATCCACTCACTTTCTGACCTTAGTTTCCACTTCTGTAAAATGAAGGGTAAGAGTCATTATGTCTAAGTGCTCTCTTGGCCTATCTCTGGTCCAGTGGATTCACATTTGTAAATTGGCACCACTATGACCCTAGCAGCCCTCTTTTACCAACCTAGTTGGCATCCCGTCCTCTCCCCTAAATGGCCACCTCTTCCCAAGCAGGCTTTGTGCCCTCTCTTGTTCCATGCCCACAGCACCTAATCCAGGAAATGCTGATGGACTAATAAGTCCCCTTTATTTTCTCAACAGGAAACCAAATTCTTCTCCAACATCTAAGTCCTATTGTCTTTCCTCCTATCCCCAGACAGGACCAAGAAAGTGGTCAAGTCCAGTGTTTCCTCATGGCTTAGTTTCTTAGAATATTTTAAATGTTTTCAGTAGTCATATATTTATTTTAATAAGTAATAGAAAAACATACCTATATTAAATATACAGGCATCTTTAGATATGAGAAGGTTCATGATTGAACTTTGGGAAAACATTGATCTAAAACAAACTTGTTTTTTCCTGTGGTATTTCTCTGATTCTGATCAGAGCTAGCTGGATTTAATCCTTAAAGGAAAGCTCTTGGCCTTGTGAACATTCTTCACCCTAGTCATGTACCCATTCAAGATGTTATTGCACCAATTTTTCCCCTACATTAGTGTCAGTGAATCAACTAACATTAATTTGGCATCTACTGTGTTCCAAGCTCACAGACCCTGCCCTCAGGGAATTTCCAGTTGATTTGAAGAATCAGTGAATAGCACCAATTACTTCTTGGTGCAAATGAGAGAAGTCAAAATGCAGGAAGCATTAATGCAGGCAGCAAGGTGTGGGGAATAGGGGACTAGAAATGATAACATCTGAAGAGAGTTCTGGCCCTGCACTATATGAGTGCATGACCTTTATAGAGTCACTTCATTTCTGTGCCTTAGTTCCTAGAAAATGTGGATGTTGACATGAATCAGGGCCAACCCATATATTTTTGAAATGCCCAACTCTAGAAGGCACTATTCACTGTTACTGCAGTGCACAACTTGTACAACCCTCTATACAATGTCACCAACATCTGACCTACTTCTCTCAGAGGGTTCATTGTTCAGAAATAAAAGGAGACTTGGAACATTTTCTTTGTTTATAAAGAGCTGCATACATGCAAGAAGGACTACTGCTTTTAGAAGAGACATTGCTTAGCATTTCTTTACAGAAAGATTATATAGAACCAGAAAAAAAATAACACCAAGTGACTATAATGTGTCAGGTTATATGCTAATTGATTTCTGTATTCATATGTAATATCTTACCCAAAAGAACTGGCATGATTCTGCATAAGATTACATAGCTGGTAAAGGAGTGGAACCAGGGTTTAAAATGAGGATATTTGACTCCAAACTCCATGTTTATTCTAGCACTTCACAATGCTCAGACATTTTATTTTGCATGTACTAATATCATTCCTTTGCAATGGCTCTCTTACAACCAGGCCTCTCCTCTGCCCATATGAGTAAGTTGCAATTATCTAAGCATAGTGACCTATCCCTTGTTTTTGTGACATCCCAAGTCTTGGGAATTAGAAAGCAAATTTCACATTCCTTGGCAATAACTGAATCAACCAAAATACACTGCAAGATTGGGAGCAAATACTAGGTTGAACCATAAGAAACTGTTAACATTTTACCATTTTTGGCCTACAAAAATGGCCATTTCTTTTGCCTTAATATATGTAGTGTATTTGATAAAGCTATGTCCTCATTTCCATTCATACTTAAGACTTTAAAATAGTCCCAGAGCAAAGCTGTTACGGTATGATGTAAAATCTATAAGCATGGAGTTTTCCTCACGTGAATTCCACAAACACCTAGATTCATCCATGTACTCCCTTAGAGGAAGCTCCCATCACCCCCTGCACACAAGCATGCTAGTGGTCCATTTCATCATCTTGAATATATAATCCAATGAGGGTAAAGGCCCTAAATTTCCGGTAACTTTGGGCTCAAAAGTCCCTCCTTTGACTGCTCTTGAGTAAGTCACTTTGCCTCTCTGAATGTCACCTCTAAAATAAGCCTAAACATGACCGCTCTGCCTACTTCCTGGGGTTGCAAGAGGACAAGAAAGTGGTAGGCAAGCTGTCATAAAAACTAAACAGATGGGAAGTTCTACTGGTAAGGTTTAAACATACCCAGCCTAAAGCGCTATGCAACATGGAGTATATTTCTTTACAAAAGGGCTACCCAAAAACTGAGCATCTGAGTTCAGCGAACATATGCAGTTCCAGGATTCCAGACCTCCTTGGCCTGTGTTAGAAGCCAGTTCCTTCTCAGTAGGACTCCTTGACCAGTGGTATTACTGGATTGGTTCCATGGGCCAAGCTAACCTACCCTGATATCCTTTAGCCTTTGACAAGAGGTCTTTGCCAATACAAGCCCCAAGAACACCCCAGTAATGTTCTCCTAAGCCTGGGAGGTACCATCTATGTAGCATGGTGCAACTGACCATGAAAAAAAAAAGATTGTTTCTTTCCTAGTCTCTAGGAAATGCCCTCACATAGAGATCCACTAGGTAGGAAAGAAAAAGATTGGCTTCTTCATGGAAGAATGGGATATGAAGCTGATGCAGAAGGGGAATAAGTTGGCCATGGGCTCATCATGCCTTCCCATCGGGTGCTAGAAAGGTGCCAAGAGACTCTGTCCTCTGGGGAAATATGCTCATAGCTGTAACCCAATGATGCATTAGTGCCAGGGATCCAGGAAGGGCCCTGGGCACGAACATTGCCTTCACAGAAGCCTGAAGTCCACCTGTGGATTAGAATTCTTTCTTAACATTAGGTCTGGCACCCTCCCTGGTAAATGTAAGTGGTCCTGGAAGGAAAATGCCTGAAATCTGCCAACAACTATGTCTTTGTCAGATCAGCAACCTGGTGGCAAGTGAAGAACATGGGGGAAGGGGACAATTGAAAGAAGGGAGGCAAAAAGCAAAGGCCAAAGGGCAAAGGGAAAAGGGGAAGTGAAAGGACCAAAATCCCTTACTGGTGCTACAGGACTTGTAGCAACAGGTCTCTCTGGATGGGACCTTCTGGGGTGGAATTACTGGAGTTGTGGTCTCCCATCCAAAGGGTTTGGGGATGGGATTGAACAGCAACTAGCCAGGCTTAGCTGACACACTGCCGCCTCTCCACCCCTGAAAAAATGTGGCTACCAGAGCCCAGAAGAGATGTCCCAACACTGCTGATAGAGTCCAAGCCTGGTGACTGAGTTTCTTAAACACCAACTTTGCCAACATTACTGAGGGTTATTATCAGAGAACATTCAGCCATCTGAGGTACTTTTAAAGCATGTAAAGTTGAGAGGCCCCAGGATTCTGGGAGGAAAAGCCAAATATGCTACTGATTTTCATATGAGATGACAAGACTGAGTCTCATTATCATTATTTTAAATTAATTCACCTCCCCGGTACCATGGCAAAGTCAGTGGTGGTTTTAATAAATACTAACAGGTAAAAGGATAATTCACAAGGTAAATGTGATCGATGTTGATAGAATTACAACGTTAACAGCAAACAGGATAAAGAAGATGTCATATGTAGTATGTTTGCATACTGTTTAACAGGGACTCTTGTGAAATCTTCCTGGGAACCGTTATTCAAATTGGCGGCGATCTGGCTGCTGTCAGCAGGAATTCACTGCTTCTGAGGAACAAGCCCAAACAAAGGGGAAGGAGAAAAGGCAACTGGGAAGGATGAAGATGGCACTGGTGTGTGCTATTGGAGCTCAGTCTGACCTGGTGTAGCTCTTTCATTAATGATCTAGGAGTAAACAATGCCTTAATGAAATTCACAGAGCATGCTCACTGGGGAAATGTGAAAGTCTTTGAGAACTGAATCATTACGTGCAAAAGGAACCAGGAGATCAGCTAGCTTGGGCTGGAAATGGCATTGATGACTTGCAAGTTAATGTGCTGGAGGGAAATAGATCAGAAAACACAAATATTTAATGTGAGGAAGAAAAACGGGAAATCAATGCGTCCTGAAAAGACCTAAGGGTGATAACAAGTAGTGATCACAGGCATTTGCAATGTAATTGAGAAGCCTAAACACACAGCAGGACTGGGAGCTGGGAAGCAGAGGCACTTTCTAGAGACAGAGCTGCTGCCACAAGTCCTTTCTGAAACAAATGGAAAGTGGATTCCATCCCAGAATAGAGTAGCTTTTGGCAAATACAAAATAAGAAGCCCAGAGATGAGCGGTTAAGATGCGGGGAGAAGACTCCATCTCCAAAGAGCAAAAGAAGAGCCACAGAGCTAAGATGCAGCGTGGCCCAGCTTAGTGGCATGTGCCCTGGTATAGCGGAGAACATGGGCACTGATTGGAGTTCAAGCCCCTTCCTCCATCTCTGCCATTACTAGTGGGGTTCCTGGGGTTGCCAGTTCCTGTACCTGTAAAATCTCTACCTCACACTTACTTGGCACCATGCTCAACACATGATCGCACTAACATTCAGTCGATATTTCTTCCTCTCCTTGCTTCCCAGATCAACCCTGTCCCCTAAGCCATGCACCATCTCATCTAGGGAGGCCGAGTGAGCACATTGGTCCCTCTCGCAGCCCTGGTGGTATTTTGGTTCAGATTATCTACTTGTAGACACCCACACCCGTCCCCAGAGTGCCAGTCTTGAGCATCCTGACAGGTGTCCAAAACCTGGTGCATGGCTTGTGCCCTCTTGGCAGGTGTATACACCTTCCCGTGAGAGGTACACATGCCCAGACAGGAGATATCCTCTCATTCTTCACCCACTCTGCCCCCACAGGACCCCAGCAGCAGCACCAGGTCCTCCAGAACAGTAATCAGGCAGCCCCAAGACAAGCTTGAGCTGTCTTAAACCACATTCTCTTCTCTTTGATTGCTGGGCTGTTTCTGGGAGGTGGGGAGGGAAAGTTACGGTAGGTGTTGATGGAAACATCATTCCAATTTCTCTATCACATGACCACTACTCTTTCAAATCCTATCCCCTCCTTCACACCCACCTCTAGGTTGGCATCCTCTGCCTGACCAAGTTTCTTAAACACCAACTTTGCCAACATTACTGAGGGTTACTATCAGAGAACGTTCAGCCATCTGAGGTACTTTCAAAGCATGTAAAGTTGAGAGGCCCCAGGATTCTGGAAGAAAAGATTGGTTTATATGGGCCATGAGGCATCACAGCAGTAACACCCACTCTTGGGGAAGCAGTGGCCAACACAACTCCCTGCATATTTCAGGTGGAAAGAATCAGGCCCAAAAAGATTCCTACAGCTTGTTATCCTGTCGAATGATCAGGGGGAAGTTATCTTATATTCTAGCTAAGATTCAAGTCATAGAAAAGTGACTGTTCATTACAAAGTTATAAAGATAATGTGAAAATAAACATCCAGGATGTTTTCTTCTTCCATATGTTTGCCTCCCACTGAACATACTTGCCTAGATTGTTACAATTATATCTGGAATGCTCACCAGTGGTCAATCCTCCTCCTACACATCCCTGGACAGAGCTCTCAGATAGTTACCTCTGCTTTGGATTCCTCCATCCTACATTTCAACCCCTCTGGTTGCATGGCCCTGGTCTTCCAATGAGGCCTTAGGTGACTCTGGAGAAAGCAAAGCCACCCCTTTGTGACATAGCATCAGTAGACACAATTCAATCAAGAAGACTCCACTAAGGAAAGCGCTGATTTCAGGCAGGAGGAGACCTGAGAATCTCTAGCCTGTGAGGACTTCACCAATTCATTGACCACAAAAGCATCTATGCCCATGGCCCCTACATCTGTCTTTGGTGCATAGCAGGGCTTAATTCTCTTGACAACTCCAAATAACTCTGTACCCCTCTGTCCATGAAGGAGGTTTTCTTCTCATGGATTCATTCTTATGCATTTGATTCCAAGTCCCAGTTCTAATTCTCCTCTAGAAATCCAAAGTGAATGCACAACACTAAGCACCAAAAGGTCTCGTTTTGAGAAGGTTGGGTTACTTCAGAGTATCATAGAAACTGGGAATGTTAGGACTGGAAGTTCTTACCAAACCATCTGACCCAACCACCTCATTCGTGGGAAAAAGAACCCAAGGCCCACAGGGGCTATGTGGCCTTCCCCAGCACGCTGCCTGCTGGCAGCCAACCCAAACTAGAACCTGAAGCCCTATCTCTGCTTATTCTACAACATCTTGCTAGAGTTTTGAAGGAGGAGGTAGGGGGTTATTCTGGCTAACACCGATAGGTTACATCCTCTGTGATTATCCGTACCTGAGGTAGAACCACATTGATTGGAATTTCTAGGCTTTCAGATCTGGTATCTCTTTTTCTTGTAAAATTTGGCCTTGAGTGCTGTGGAAAAGAGAAAAGAAGATTGCTGCTTCCCAACTCATCCTCTGGGCCTCAATTGCTCACCTAAAAAACATAGAACTTTCTACTCATTTATTTCCCTCTTGTCAGTTATGTACAATTATGAAAGTCTGGAAGAATGTGTAGACGATATCTGGCAAGACGGTTTATCAATCTCTGAACAGATATTAAGCTAGATATTATAGTTGATGTAAAAGACTTTTGAAAGTCTTTGACGCGGAGATAACTGTACCTGCTTGCCTAAGATGATTATTTCTATCTCAAGTAAAAAGCCATACCAATGTGAGTTGCCAGGTATAGGTCCTATGCAGAAGTTGGTCACCAAAACACTCAGAACATTCCAGAGGTGACATCACAAAACAATAGGGTGTTTTTCAGGGCTCATGGTTTCTGTCTGAGCATCACAGGTGGGAATGAGGCATCTGACAGGCAGGAAGAGCCTGTGGGGGCTGTGACTACTTGGCCGGTCAGGGTCAGTGTGACACACAATAGCTCAAACATTAGCCCCCTGTTGGGTCATCCCAGCTGCCATTTGTATTCTCACTGCCAGGCTAAGTTGAGACCCCTAGTTTCTCTCCAGAAGTGGCGTCTTCTTGGAGTTCGGTCACTCAAGAAGAAGGAAACACAACTGAACTCTTCCCACACCAAGCGAGAAAGTGTAGTCTGAGGTGTTTTCTGACACTACTCAATTCCTTAATTCTCTGACATCAACTGTGTGCCCTACAATTCCATTTCATTCTGATGCTATCTACCTGGAGTTAGTGTGATAGAGCTGAAGGGGCTTACTGCCCAATGCAATAGAAGCCAATACTAAAACACTACGTTCTTTAAAAAAGAAAAACTTGTATATTCAAAGTCAACTCCCAAGGAGACAAGAGTCAAACTCAAACCGGTCTCTCGGTGCTGACATTAAGGCAGTATTTTTATTAGAAAAGTTTCCGGGGGTAGATTCCGAGATTAGTAGGTGATTGGTAGATGGAAATGGGAGATCTGGAAAGTCCCAAAGAGTAAGAAATCAGTAACTAACAGAAATTTTTGAGTTTCGGGATAGCAGATAGAAAAGAAATTTAAGCTGCTGAAACTCCCTCCACTTGTGAGATCTAGAAAAACCTGGCGGAAATTGGTTGGAACCAAAATGGCTGACTGGAGCTTGCACACAATAAGCTTGCTGATGTCGTAGCCTGAATTTCCACCACATGTTTTGTACTAATTCCCCCTGAATTTGCACATGCAACTCAGGAGTTAACATGAAGAAATAACTGTGCATGCCCAAGGACTTTCCAGACCTCCCTTTTCCTTGTACCAATCACCTGCTAATCTCAGAATCCACCCCCTGAACCTTTTCTAATAAAAATACTGTTTTAATGCCAGCACAGAGAGACAAATTTGAGCTTGACTCCTGCCTCCTTCAGAGGTGACTTTTAATATAAAGCTTTTCTTTTTTTCAAAAACTTGGTGTCAGTATTGGCTTCTAGCACATTGGGCAGTGAGCCCCTTTTGCTTGATAACAAACTAGAACCCCAGGTGAGACGAACAGCCTGTTCAAGGTACTGTTGCCCCTAGTGGTGTGCAGGCCCCCTGCACTGATCCTGAGTGGCCACCTAGACCAGTGCGTTCAGGGGCTCAACTATAGGGTTCCTGCTTCTCTACCATGGCACTTCAGGTTCCCTTGGCACTTTTCCTTTGGGAAAAGAAATTGCTTCTGGATTAGACATCTTTCTGGTGAGTACCTTGTTAATACGTACCTGTACTTTTAATTGTCTTTGAACTCATCATAAGGACTGTGGGTTCAGGTCCCACCCTGTGGTTTAGGATTATGGATGAGAGTCCCACCCTTGTCTAGGATTGTGGGTTTGAGTCCTACCCAAGGGGGATTCTAGTCAGGTTAGAGTCCCAAATCTGGTGTATGTTCAAGTCACAAAGAATTAAGGCAATAGTAAAAAGCTGCAGCCACTGAGATAATCTAGTCTGGTTCTGATTTTTGTTGATCTGTCTGTATTTTTGGTCTGTGTATCAATGTTTGGCTTAACAGAGGTTAAAGACTGTGATGGCTCCAGCAGAAGCCTTATGAGAGCTCCAGAGTAGTTTATCCACACACTCAATTAGAACAAAGCAACTCCATAAACTAGAAAACCTGAAGAAAAATGGCACATGGAAAAAATGTCAGTCAAACCCTCTTTCTTCTTCTGCCCCTAAAGAGTTGTCATGTAGTCTTCTAAGTTATTTGCCTGTCTTTTCTTCTTGACTACTTTGAATCTGCTGACTTTTTTTACTAGTGTTGAGATAAAACTTACTGTTCATGGTATTACTAGTTTAAGGTTACTGGCTAAAGAAAAAAAAAATGAAAGAGGTCTTTTAAAATCAAAGCGCCATGGAAACTGCTTTGCTCATCAGGGCAAATAAAGTTGAGCTATGTGAACAGGTTCTAATTTTATCAGGAAAATAAGTTTGATCCAACTGTCTCGTTTATGCATATACATGCATTATGTTATGTGTTGTTTCTATATGGTATCAAATGAGCTTATAAATAAAAGAGTACTGATACATTAAATAAATAAGCCCAAAAGCTTTTCAAGTTCATGTGACTTTAATAATCTTTGAAAAATAAAACCAATTTAAAATTATTGATAAAATAAAAATAGATATGTCTTCAGAATTGTCAGCATGTGATTTTGCCTGTGTTTACTGGTCAGCTGATATGTGCATCTGCTAGTTATTTTAAGATGTCCAGGTTTGGCACAAAAGTCACGAAATTATAAACCTAGCCAAAACAGAATAATCTTTGTTTACGTGATTCTTTTGATAAATAAGACTAATATTGTTGGTTTAATGACAACAATGAAATCCTCTGATTTATCAGCAAAATATCCATGTATTTCACTTCAAAGTTCTTACTTAGGTGAACACCTGATATTCACAAGCTGTGAAATGGTTAACAAGGAAAAAACTTAAAATGATGACTAGCTTTGTCTAATATCTCTGTTCTCATAACTAATCTAGATAAACTCTTAAAAACAAATAAATTAGATAAACGTAATAAATGAAATTCTTATGTTTTTGAAAATCTTGAAGTTATCATACTTACTGAGCAGCTGGGTCACTTCCAATTAAGAAAATGTATAAGAAAATGTTTCTAAAGGTTAAAAAATGGTTTTAAAATACATAAATTATAATATTTTATCTATAAAATACTGATATATGACAGACAATTCAAGAGTTCTTACCTCCTAGGTTCTTCCCTAAAATAAGGATTACTAAGAGTTAATATTGTGACTTATATATGTAATTGAAACTACTAGATACAAGAGAAACAATTCTATATGCAAAATGTATAAGAAAAATAGGATGTGTTTTTGGTAAACACATAAGAAGACAGGAATATGGTTTTCATTTAAGGGCAAGTAATTTTGCCTAGTTTAGAGGTTCCAAAGGATTGTTTTAAATTGAAGGAATAAAAAAATTATAGATAAAACTAAATAAATATAGAAAGTTAAAGAATGAAAATATAACAAATTGGAAGAGGTTATAAAAGGTTTACGGAAATCTTATCTTGCAGTCAAAACTAACTGAGATTGAATAGATTTGTTTATAAGGTCTTATTAAAATTAGCTGTAATATTAAAAATGCACTAACACAAAACTAAAAATTTTGGTTAAAGCCACAAAATTTTTTGAAGTATTGATTTGCTCTCAATGATATTGCAAGAAATATTGACTTTAAATTCTAAAATTAAAATGTCAGATTTATATCTCAGAAGTTCAACTTTTCCTGTACCTTGTTACATATAAGTTGCAGATCACATTCATTATCTTCTGTTTTTTTCCCCTTGAAAAAAACATATCTTTTTGCTTGGCTGGTCTGATAACTCTTCTTCAACTTTTTCATGAACTCCTACAATTTTTTACCCCAGCCCTAATGCTGTTCTTATGGCATAATGCTAACATATTTATCTTAAAGTTTAGAAAAGCAATGTTTTCCTCAAATGTAATATAATCTTATACTCTTGGCTTTATGATATGTCTGAATTATTTTGTATAACCAGGAAACCGCCCATGTAACTTTCTGTTACTTACTTTTGAGGTCCTTTGACTGTCATGCTAGTTAAATGAATAACTATTATTTTAAAATGACCTGTAGTTCGTTTTGATCAAATGTTCTGAATCTTTTAACATCTTTGGTAGGATTTATCTGGTAAAGTTGTATGGGAGACATTATCAAATGCTAAATAATACTGGATCTTCTTTTGGTTATGTTTATGGGTGCGCTATTGATATAAATGTACTAAAAATTACATACGTTTATAAAAGTCTCACATGCTATCAGTCGTAATTTTGATATGTTAAATCTTTTTAAAAGTTATATTTGTGTAGATACATTATTAGTAGAAATATTCTTAAGATTACATTATTATAAAAATCAGATGGTCCTGATGTGATGCTGTCAGTCATGGTTCTGGTTGTTATCTTAAAATGCTACATATAATAGAAATAACTACATTTTCCTGACAATTGACAACTTTTATCAGGTTTTAGCCATGGCTAAGTTTTTGTAATCCACAGTTATTGTTTTGAATTCTTCTCTAAAAAGCTTTCCAATCAGCTACAACCCAAATTACTTTTCATGCAAAGGACTCTGATCAGTACTCTTAAACACAGATTTCTGATAACTTTGGAGATAATGCCATCAGACTAGGAAAAGTCTTCCAGGGCTCTGATTAAAAAGTTGCATGAGAATTGCTAACCCAACATCAAACAGAACAAGAATTAGCTACATGGGACTGAACTGATAGAGGAATAAAAAGATCTTTTATGACATTTTTATTTGAAACATTGATGATCTCTTATGTTTTGTTTTCCTGAGTCAAGAAAACATTTTCCTTTTGAACCGTTTTTAACTTACAACACATTAGATAAAATATACCTTTGTGAACAAAACTTTGAGGCATTTACCTTTCTCTCTGCTCTCTCCAGAACTTGGAAGCTGTTTGTGAGTATTCTCAGTTTATGGCAATATATTATTTGCATTAGTTTTCAATAAAAACCTATTTTCTTTGGTAATAGAACACAATTGGAGACACTGGTTATTTTACTAAGGCTTTGACTGGAATGACATGTTTTTAGGTATGACCAGAATGGAGGTTAACTTTAGAGCACCAATAAAAAAAGCCTCTTAAAAAGACTGGCCTGGTAGCTGGTCTGTAAGGTTCCTTTACAAAGTTTCTGTCCTCGCAGTAAGTAAAAAATGTCACTTTCTGATAGGTCCAGCAACCTATTTTGGGACCCTGAGAAAAGAGGAATAAGACATCCACTCATCTAGGTATTACAGGCACAATCTGACGGCAAATCCTTGGGTTGACTGATCTCAAGGCTTTTAAAAGTCAGAAATTCCTTATTTTAAAAGGTCCAGCAAAGCCCATTCGAAAACAAAAGCCTATATGGTGAATCATTATTCTTGCTGTACTTTATGCAAATAATCAGGTCAGGTATAATGAGACTAGAACTTATTTTACATACAAATTGATCCTACAGTGATTTGTCTTTGGTAAAAACGGGGGACTGGAGAGAGAGAAATTATGTTCAAAAGAAAACTATAACACACCTGTCTCTGACCAGTGGGCCAAAGCTTTAACTTCTATAATTTGTCAGGGACCCTCTGTGCACCTCCTGGATATACTTTTTTTTCCAGTGTGTCAACCACCCACGGGCTTATGAACGTGCTGACAGCTGGTGCATGAGAGGCATTTGTCTGTTAGGTTATCTAGCTACCCTCCTTTCTATTTATATTGCCAGTGTTACTCAACACAGGACTATTTCCTTGAAATTATTTTCCAGGACTAGACAAACCCTACCTGCAAACCAAGGAGATGGAGTTTGGCCTATGTTTGGCAGGACTCTCTTGCCATGGTGGGGAGTAGACAATCATGAATATATGATTAGAAATCTGTCAATCACTCTAGGTAACTTAGCAAATGAAGCAGTTGAAGCCACAGGCAACCAACAAAAATCTTTAGCCTCTTCAGCCAGGATCATAATAGATAACAGAATAACCTTAGAATACATATTGATGGGGCACAGACAAGTTTGGATAGTAGCTAACATATCATGTTGTATTTACATGAATACATCTCCTGAAGTTGAAATATATGTAGAAAAATAAGATAACAAGTTGACTGGTTACAGCAAATTTCTAGAGAAGAACCAGGTGCCAACTCTTAGGTTTAGTTTCCTGGATCACACACTGAATCCAATATATGCTGCAGGTTTATACTAAAAATGGGACTTTCTCTATTTCTAACACTTACTGTTGGATATCTGGTAATCAAATTCTGCCTCCAATGCTATGAGGCGGGCAGATCATGAGGTCAGGAGATCGAGGCCATCCTAGCTAACACAGTGAAATCCCGTCTCTACTAAAAATACAAAAATTAGCTGGGCGTGGTGGCAGGTGCCTGTAGTCCCAGCTACTTGGGAGGCTGAGGCAGGAGAATATCGTGAACCTGAGAGGCTGAGCTTGCAGTGAGCCGAGATGGTGCCACTGCACTCCAGCCTGGGCGACAGAGCAAGACTCCATCTCAAAAAAAAAAGAAACCAACGTACTAGTAATACAAAATGTTAATATTAAACCAGATATTAAAGAACATCTTCAACCTAATGCAAAACGATTTCATTTCTGAGGCCCAGACTTGTATCCCTAGTCAGCAGGAAGAAGTTACAGTGGTTGTCACCCCTCATCCCTCACAATTGAGGAATTTACATAGAACAGGGGGAATTGAAACCATGCCCCAAAGAGTTAAAGAAATCAGCGGTTAAATTCTTGGACTTACAGGATAACAGATAAGAAAATAGCTTGCTGAAAAGCTGAAACTGAAGCTGTGCCCCAAAGCATAAGAAACCAGTAACTAACAGAAATTCTTGAGTTTGCCAGATAACAGATAAGAAAAGAAACAAGCTGCTGGAACTCCCTCCACTTTAAGATCAAGAAAAACCTGGCTAAAATTGGTTAGAACCAAAATGGCTGACTGAAGTTTGCACAGAATAAGCTTGCTGATGTCATAGCCTGAGTCGTTTTATACTAACTCCCCCTGAATTTGCACATGCAACTCAGGAGTTAACATGAAGAAATAACTGTGCATGCCCAAGGACTTTCCAGACCTCCACTTCCCATGCACCAATCACCTACTAATCTCAGAATCTACCCCTTGAACTTTTTCTAGTAAAAATACTACCTTAAGGACAGCACAGAGAGACTCCTTGACTCAAATTTAAAAATCTTTGGTAATGTAATTAATCATCTTCTTTGTTTTACCGTAAGTGGATTTTCTTCAGTCAAAGCTGGCTTGCAATGTGGGTGTGGGACTGCAAGCAGGAAGTGATAGTGTCTCTGGATCTGCTGACCCTGGTCTATCTCTTGGAGTTCACTTTCAATATAAAGCTTTTCTTTTGTCAAAAGCCCAAGGTCATAGTATTGGCTTCTAGCGCATCAGGCATCAAGCCCCTTTTGCTCAATAACGTTAGCATCAGATCCCATAAGTTAGGGGCTCAGTTCCACAATCCCACCAGGAAGAATAGCTCGTGGATGCTGGGCTTAATTTCTGGGTGATGGGTTGATCTGTGCAGAAAACATGTAACAAATCTGCACATCCTGCACATGACTTCAGAGCTTAAAAGTTGAAGAATAAAAAAAGAATAAATGAGGCTACAGAGAGCAAGGTCATGGCCACTGTACATCAGCAGACCCATGTGCAAAGCTGGAAACCAAGAAATAGTTACTTATTATATATCTTCATCAGCTCAGCTGCTATATCAAAATGTCACAGACTGGGTAACTTAAACCACAGGTCAGGTATATTTCTCACAGCTCTGGAGACTGCGAAGTTCAAGATCAAGACGCCATCACTCCCAGGCTCACTTCCTAACTTGCAGATGATGTCTTCTCACTGTGTCTCACATGGTGGGGAGAAAGAGTTCTGGTTTCTTTTCCACTTCTTATAAGGACACTAATCCCATGATGAGGGCCCCTCACGACCTCATCTAAAACCTAATCACCTCCTAAAGACTACACCTTCACATTTATCACATTGAGAGTTAGGGCTCAACATATACGTTTTAGGAGGACACAAACATTCAATCCATAGTAGTTTATGATTTGAGCAAGTCACCCCACCTCTCAAAGGCTCATCTCCCTCCTCTCCAAAGTGGGGAAATTATATCTAAGTTGACACAACATTCTAATAGAAGCTGACAGTAACCTCTCAACAAATACTCATTGTTTTTACTCCCTCGTACAAAATTACCCTTTGACTCAAAATCTCTGGCAGCTGACACACAATTGGTGCTTCTGTTAAAAAGGCTTGAAACTACAGCTTCTGTAAGGGCTTGTTCAATTGCTTGATTAATTTCCTTTTTGTTTTCAAAGGGAGGAGCATCTTAAACTGGGCCAACCTGGTCCCAACCTCAGCAGTTGCCCATCAGCTGGGTTTCTTCCTCCTCTGTAGGGTGCACATCTGTAATTCAGTACTGAGAAGTTTCCCTGAGATCATGCCCAAAATGCCTGTTATTACTGAGATTAACACCATCATCAATCATCCACGTTCCATGAGCATCTGCAATTGGGCACTACACAGAGCAGGGAGGTAGACATGCCTCGCAGGTTTCTCATCTGAACAGACAGGTAGAGCAGAGACAAAGGAAAGGGCAAGCCTGCATCGAGATTCTCCAGGCTTCTCCCGCCCGCAACTGTCTGATGATGAATCACAAGGGGAAATTCAACAAGCAGGAGGGCCCATTCCAGAGTGCAGGGTTCCCTGCCCTTCCCTAGAAAAATCACAGAAACTGTGGCTCTTGGTGCAGGAGTCAGAGGTGGATGTGGGCTCTATGTTCTGGCTCTTCTCTCATTCTCATTGTGGAAAGGGGGATGGGAGGGTGGGTGGGTGTAGCAAATTGTCAGGATGCCTGTCATCTCCAAATTGCAGGATGCAATTGAAAACAAGGTCATTTTTGCTACATAGGGCAGAGGGTAGCTCTACCCTGGAGCCGCAGGGGCAGCCCAAGTACAGCAAGGTCTTGGGCGAAGCTGCTGTTAGGACTGGCGATAGCTCTTGCCTTCTGAGGAAGCAGGAGTCAGCAAAACGCAAGAGAGGATGCTGGTGAGTCTATCAGGCAACAAAGAAAGACCAGCTGTTGGAAGAGTCTGAGAGTGGAAGGAAGCAGAAAAATAGAATGGCAGCTCTCAGGAGCATGGCCAAGGTGAGTGGTTGTTATAAGATAGAAGAGTCACTCACATTTGCAGGAATATCGGAAGAAACAATGGAGGTGGAAGGTGCCAGAAAGTAGGGCAGTTGGCCCTCCCAAGTTCCAGAAGTAATCAGGAGAGTAAATCTCTCTTGGTGAAGTCAGGAAAGACCTTGCGAAACTTTTCCTTCTGAATCCAGGAGCCACTAGAAATTGCCCCGAAGCTCTGACATTCTCCCAATATTAGGTAATTTGTTTACTTGATCCAAGATTGAGGCTCTATCAAAAGACAGCCAATGAAAAAGATATTCAGTCTCTAAAAAATGGTCTTTTATTTTGGAAAAAAAGGCAAAAGAGGTGACTAGGGAGGTCTCTGCCCCCTCCACTACCCCCTCCACACTCCCCCATCCTGAGATGATAACTGGCCTTGTGTCCCTAGCAGGGCAGGAGCCATGGAAGTGAATTGGACACTTCCAAATTAAGAGGCAGGTGGGTCTCCACTTCATTTTGACCAATAGCAGCAAACTTGAAGGCATTGTTTATTAGGACAACTCTAATAATGATTTATGCACATCTGTACATTTCAATTTAACCAAAATTAAAAATTACCAGATTAGTTAAGTGTGTAATCCTGTAAATTAATTGTCAATTCGTTGCTCCCTAATGATAATAAAATGCTTACCAAATAGCATATGATCTCTGAATAGTGCCAAATAAATTGATTAAAACATTTCCTCAAGAACTAACAAGGGTCCCATTTGCTCAGTGTCCTTGATGAGTTATAGTATGGTCAGGACTTTGAAAAATGGGTCTGAGACTGGACTTGCGTTACGCTAAGGAAGGACAAACTGTCCAGGTGACCAGGTCAGAGGAATGCGCACCTCCGCACCCGGACCCCATTGCAGAGGTAGTTGAAAAGACACAGAATCTAAGTCAAGGTGCCTACGCTGGAATCCTGTTGCCAACCCCAGCTAGCTGCGTGACCTCTGCTAAGCCTCAGTTTCTTGGTGATTAAATGGGCATGATAGTTTTTCCAATTTTAGGTTGTGGTGAGGACTAAATGAAATAACACAGGAAATGAAGGACTTCAGAGCTGTGGCAGGCAGGCCTCACCCACAAGGTAGTCAATAAATACTGATTGATTGAAAACTTTAGGTGAACTCTTTTTTTCTTTTTTGAGATAGAATCTCGCTCTATTGCTCAGGCTGGAGTGCAGTGGCATGATCTCAGCTCACTGCAACCTCCGCTTGCCAGGTTTAAGAAATTTTCGTGCCTCAGCCTCCCAAATAGCTGGGACCACAGGCACGTGCCACCATGCCCAGCTAATTTTTTGTATTTTAGTAGAGACGGGGTTTCACCATGTTGCCCAGGCTGGTCTATGAACTCCTGAGCTCAGGCAATCTATCCACCTCGGCCTCCCAACGTGCTAGGATTACAGGCATGAGCCACCACACCCAGCCTGAACTGTATCATTATTAATAAGCGTTTGAGCATTGTCTTTGAGCAAGGCACTATGCTTGGGGGTGGAGATAAAGAAGGAAAGGGAAGAAAAGGAAGTAGCAGAGACGAGGAGAGGAAAAGAAACCAGATACCATCCCTTGCACTCAAAAGGACTATAATCTAATTAGACAGCAAAAGTTGGGGGAAACAGGTATCGTGATAACAATAGCCAATATTTATTGTTTTTTCCTATGTGTCAGGCACTAGCATAAGCTCTTTAGGCATTAAACTCCTCACAATCCTATAAGAGAGGACTATTCCTTTTAGCCCTATTTTACAGATAGAAACTGAGGCACCAAGTTAAGTAACTTGCCTCAGGTCACTCATTAAGTGCCAGAGCTAGGATATGAGCCTCAATTCTGCACCCTTAATATTGCCCGTTGTATGGAGGGGAAGGGGGAATCAGAAGTCCTGGATTTGAATCATTGATACTATCTAGGCAGCCCTAGGCAAATCACCTTACCCCTCAGATTCAGACACTCCTCATCTATAAAGCGAGTTCACATTCCCCCACAGCACAGTTTATGGTAATCATGAAATAAGTTGAGTAAGAGTACTTTGCATTATGGCTGGCATGCGCTGTGCATGTAATAAAGTTTAGATGCGTCTGAATCTGCCTTGCCATTTATACCAGAGCTTCTGCCAGCTAAAAATGCCCCGAGCTCTCTGGGTAAAACTTGGACACTGAATGTGCTTCAGACCCTCTCTGCAATGGATTGACCCGGAGTATTTCAAACACTGCATCAGGGAATTACATATGAGCAAAGGTATATGAGCAAAGGTAATCTACAATCAGTGGGCTATAAAATGTTTTCATAACACATTTCACCAGTGAAACATTTTGGGCATGGTTCCAGGTGGGGGTCTGGGAAGCTCAGCAGCCATGGCCAGCCACCTCATGCCCAACAACACTGCCAAAATGCCCATCCTGAGGCTGGGCACCTGGGAGTCCCCTCCAGGCCAGGTCACCGAGGTTGTGAGGGTGGCAATCGGCACTGGGTACCACCACACTGACTGCACCTACACCAGAATGAGCATGAGGTGCAAGTGGCCCAGGAGAAGCTCAGGGAGCAGGTGGTGAAGGGTGAGGACCTCTTCATCGTCACAAGCTGTGGTGCACATACCATGAGAAAGGGCTGGTGAAAGGAGCCTCCCAGAAGATATTCAGCGACCTAAAGCTGGACTATATGACCCTCTATCTTATTCACTGGCCAACTGGCTTTAAGCCTGGGAAGGAATTTTTCCCATTGGATGAATCAGGCAACATGGTTCCCAGTGACACTGACATGTGGACACATGGGCAGCCATGGAAGAGCTGGCGAAAGCTTTTGGCATCTCCAGCTTCAAACATCAGCAGGTCGAGAGGATCTTAAACAAGCTTGGCTCAAAGTATAAGCTGGCAGTTAACCAGATTCAGTGTCACCCGTACCTAACTCAGGAGAAGTTAATCCAGTTCTGCTGGTCCAAAGGTATCACAGTGACTGCCTGTAACTGCCTTGGCTCTCCAGACAGGCCTTGGGCCAAGCCCAAGGATCCTTCCCTACTGGAGGATCCCAGGATCAAGGCAATCACAGTCAACCACAATAAAAGATTCTGATCCAGTTCCCCATGCAGAGGAGCTTGGATTCCAGATTCTGAGCTTGGAGCCCAGATTCTGATCTGGTTCCCCATGCAGAGGAGCTTGGTGGTGATCTGTGACACCAAAATGCATCACTGGGAACTTCAAGATCTTTGACTTTGAACTGAGCAGCCAGGATATGACCACCTTACTCAGCTACAGCAGGAACTGGAGGCTCTGTGCCTTGGTGAGCTGAGCCTCCCACAAGGATTACCTCTTCCATGAAGAATTTTGAGGCTGTGGATGCTTGCTTGTCCACAAGTGACCTACACCTGTTTTTCCTGCCTCATTTTTTCTTGCAAATATATATGGCCTGTGTCACTCAGAGGTGGAACAGCAACCTGAAGACAGACCATTGAGGGCTTGCCTAGCTTGATGTTGGGTTTGGAGAGCAGTACCCACAGAGCGGAAGTCTCTTCCAGTTTTCTTTGCCCTTATTTTTGCCCAGCTGGGCAAAATACAACTTGAATAACCTTTTCTGACCAAGGAAAAGCAAGATCTACAAAGTCAAAATAGTGCCACTAATAGTAGAGTTTTGATGCTTGGAACTGTAATCCTTTCAGCAAGACTTCTCTTTGCCTCAAATAAAAATGCTCTTGTGAAAAAAAAAAACAAAAAACCACAACATTTTGAGCACAGCTTCCTACAGGTATATTTCTTAATTAAAAAATTTGATGCTTTTCCTATTATTATTATAGTACACATATTATAAAGCATACTCAAAAATGAAATTTTAACAGGATAAACAAAGATGAAATAATCTTAGAATGTTATCTTATTCATTAATAATACAAAATCTTTTGCTTTCACAAAAATTAATTATCAGTAGTACTATTTGTAATGAACACAGTGTCATTAACTGTGGTTATCTCTTAAAATCTTAATTTAACCCAGTGAAGCAAAAGTCAGCTTCTAAGTTCAATTTACCTGGATTTTTGGATTTAATGACTGTCTGTTATCACTGAAAAGGGTACCTCACAGAGATCTGTAGATTTAAATGGAAAAGTACATTACTGACTGCAATTTCTAAGTCACAATACTCAATGTACAGTCCCCTCCTCAAACAATGCAAAGGTTTTTGCTAAAATTTCCACACAAAATTTCTATCTTTCCTCTTGTCAATGGTTATTCTTCAATCCTCATTGATTGAGATGTTGAAAACATTCTGGAATTAGACAGTGGTAGTGGCTGCACAAATTTGTGAATAGACTAAAAACCACTAAGTTGTATACTTTAAAAGGTGGGGTATTTTGAATTTTTATTTTTATTTCAATAGTTTTTGGGGTACAGGTGGTGTTTGGTTACACGGATAAGTTCTTTAGTGGTGATTTCTTTGATTTTGGTGCACCCATCGCCCGAGGAGTGTACCCAGTATGTAGTCCTTTATCCCTCACTCTCCTCCCAGCCTTCCGCTGTGAGTTTCCAAAGTCCATTATATCATTCTTATGCCTGTGCATCCTCACTTATAAGTGAGAACATACAATATTTGGTTTTCCATTCCTGAGTTACTTCGCTTAGAATAATGGCAGAATAATGGCCTCCAACTCCATCCAAGTTGCTACAAAAGACATTACTTCATTCCTTTGTATGGCTGAGCAGTATTCCATGGTGTATATATACCACATTTTCTTCATCCACTTGGTTGATGGGTACTTAGGCTGGTTTCCTATCTTTGCAATTGCAAATTGTACCGCTATAAACACGCGTGTGCATGTGTTGAAAAGGGGGGGATTTTATGATATGCAAATTATATCTCTATTTTTTAAATAATCATCAGAAGATTTTTGACAAATGGGTCAAAACCCAGTGAAACTTTTTTTAGAAGATTTTAAAACGGATTAGAAATTTATCTTTCCAATTGTCTTCACTATGAAGATATGAAAGTTTTTATAGGTTAACTTCTCATATCACTTGGGCAATAAATGCATAGAATGATGGAAATGTTTCTAAGCATCCATTTTCAAAACATTCTTGTTATTAAATAAGTTTCTTCCAAAAAAAAAACCCGAACTCCCTCACTCATTGTTAAAACACCATCTTTACTAGGAAGGAAAAAAAGTAATGTGCCTTATTTTTCTCTTCAAAATGGCTCCTAAATAAGAGGCTATTAACAGCCACTTGGCACCATAAGAAAAGGTCAGCAAATTTAGAACACTTGTCTTTTTGTAAAAACAGATGACTACAAACAAGAGATCTTCATGATCATTCTATCTTGGTGCAAAGTATTTCAAAGGTCTTCTCATGTGACTCTCTCACTGTTGTTGTTGTTGTTGTTGCTGTTGTTGCCTGAGACAGGGTCTTACTCTGTCACCCAGGCTGGAGTGCAATGGCATAATCATGATTCACTGCAGCCTTGACTTACCGGACTCAAGTGATCTTCCCTCCCCAGTCCCCGAGGTAGCTGGGACGACAGGTGTGCACCACCACTTCCAGTTAATTTTTTTAAATTAATTTTATTTATTTATTTGTTTATTGGTGAGGAATAATACATTTATTCAATGGAATGAGTAAAGTAAAAAATATTTGATACCCTTTCCATCCTACATGTTTTAAAGTATTTTTTGCATAACAACAGCACATCTATTGTGAATTTAAGTAGAGATGGGATCTTGCTGTGTTGCCCAGGCTGGTCTCAAACTGCTGAGCTCAGGCGATCCTCTGCCCTGGCCTCCCGAAGTGCTGGGATTACAGGCATGAGTCATCACATCAAGCCAGCTCTCTCGCTTTTTAAAATCAGATTAATTGCATCTGTGATCTCCTGTAGCTCATTCTGCACTTCCGACTTCAACTGCTCTGCAGCAATAGTTTGCCTGTGAGTTACCACCCAGCAAATCAATTTCCCAAGTGATGCTATCTCCATACTGCTATCCAGCATCCTCTTTTTAATTCCAGTGAAAGCTACCACTCCATCAAATGTCATTTGAAACAATTGTTCCATGAGAACATGGTTTCTTGTAGAGAAGTTATTTACAATTGAGAACACATCTTTTCTGGCATATTTTCTATAACTGGTTCACCAAATAACAGCACTTGTTATGTTTTATTATCTAAGCAGAAGCTACATTTGTACTTCACCCAGCTGTAAAGCAAGCACTACTTGATTTGTTTCCATACTTGTTTCTTTAAAGTTTTCTCTGCATCTATCAGCAATATTGGCTGGCTGAAGATATTTTCATTCAATCATTCAAAAAGGATATTTTGAGTATTTTGTATGAGCTAGTCACTGTTACAGGTGCTGAGGAAGTAATGAACAAAATTAAGTTTTCATGGAGCTATGTTCCTATGAGGGACAACAGACAATGAGCAAACTTTTTAAAAAATCTAACTTATATCAGGGGTGAGTGTTCCAAAGAAAAGTTCAACTGGTTCTGGGGACAGAGAGTGATAGGGTAAGACATTTCAGATGATGAGGAAGACCACGCTAAGGAGGTGAGGTCTGAGCAAAGGCCTGAATATGTGGAGGGGTAAGCTGTAGATTATCTGTATCCAGCAGAGGGAGCAGCAGCAGGGGACGGACCCCCAGGCAGGAGTTTCCTGGGTGGGACTGACCCACGGGAAGCCAGTTGACTGGAAGCAGAAATGATGGGGAAGTGGGAGGACCAGAGGACAGAGGGCAGCCTGGGAGAGGTCATGCAGGGCTTTGAGGACTAGGGTAAGGATGATGGATTTCATTTTGAGCAGGACAGGAAACCAGGGTGGGGGACTCAGCAGAGCGCAACACAGTCTGACTTAGGTTTAAGAAGATTTCTCCAGCCTACTGTGGAGAAGAGACTGAAACATGGCAGGACAGGAACAGGGGACCAATTTCAATTGTCCAGATAAGAGATGAACTGAAATGCTAGTGGTGAGAGAGTGGGACATCGAAAGATTTGGACATATTTCGACATAGAACCCATGAAATTAGCTGACAGCTTTGGATACAGGATCAGAAAGAAAGAAGATAGGACACACATGGTTTTTAACGTAAACACTTGAGGAAGGCAGGAGCCACTTGTGGAGGAGGAGACTGAGGGAGAGACAAACAGCAGTGATCAAGAGCTCAGTTTGGATGCGTGAAGCTGCAGAAGACTAGAGATCCCAGGAAGGTGTCAAGAAACCAGTCCCTTGTAAGAGTCAGGCGTTACAGGGGAGGCGTTTGGAATGGAAATACAAATTTATACAAATACAAATTTGTCAGTATATTAAAAGCCTCATCACTATATTTTTTCATGCATTATTTCAGCTGTATTTATTGCAGTAGGAAGAACAAGTATTTCCTGTGGTCGTATGTACCTTTTTTTTTTTCCCCCACTACTAAGAAACCTCAAAAGAGGCATTTAAGCACTTTCCATTACACTAAGTAACATTTTGAGAGATACTACACTGAATAGTACATGATTTTAGGTCAGTTAAAAAAATATTGCAGATATTTTTATTGTCTTTTTCAATGCATAATGGCTTCAATTCTTGTTAGCCAATATCTCAAGACGTCACACAGTTAGGTGAGGGGTGTCATTAATGATTGTGGCTGTAAATTTGTATTTATACATCTACTGAGCAACTTCACTGAAAAGGAGATAGTTCTGAAAGCAAAACTGTCACTGCGGCCTTTTCTCTTGTATACTCATGCCTGCCTTACCATTACATTCAACCCACCCTCTCTTTGCTGAGATCATCTTAAATCACATGTCCATTTTGCAGTGACTTGCTAAGACCAGACAACATCATCCATAAATCCACTTTGCCTGACACGTGTAAACTGCCATCCCTCATTGCAATGTGCAACAAGGGAAAGGTGGCACCCTCAACCTCTTGAGGAATTTGGTTTTTCTCAGGATGCTCCCCTTCCCTAACAAAAATGTGACCACTATTCACTCCACATGAAGGTGCCAATGCCTGTCCATGCGTTATACATGAGCAGACTTTAGAGCTTAGTGTCTAACTTTTTAGAGAAAATAAACATAAACAGAACCTATAATATTTCCTTTTTTTTTTTTTTTTTGGAAACAGGGTCTTACTCTGTCACCCAGGCTGGAGTGCAGTGGCATGATCTTGGTCCACTGCAGCCCCAACATCCCAGGCTCAAGCAATCCTCCCACCTCAGCCTCCTAAGTAGCGGGGACCACAGGTGTGCACCACCACACCTGGCTAATTTTTTCACTTTTTGTAGAGATGGTACAATATTTTCTTCCACATCTCAGTGAATCACCTTGTGCATCCTTTGGAGCTCACATTCAGGGCTCACCCTCTGGTCTGGCCCTTTTCACTGTCAAAGAAGGTGACAAATAAAGCTGCTACCATGTCAGAATGAGGATTGGCCCCAGCTCCTGGGCGAACAGAATTCCCATTAACACCCTGATTCTCACACACCCCAGTGATACAGAAGAATGAAAGATCAAGTTGAGTTCCTACTCTTAAAAAAGAAAACATTAAAAAACAAGTGTCTTTTGTTAAACTTTAAAGGCTTACCTATAGACTAGCAAAAAATGGAAATTGTGCTAATAATGTTCTTTCCTGGGGCAATTGCTATTAAGTTGTTTTTGTAGGCTCGTCCAAACCTAACTGAAGAAAAAGTTTATTTTTACCTGTCTTTGTGGCCTTCTTAGTAAAATTGGCTATTCAAGGTGGATTAGGAACCTGAACTTCTTTCCTGAGGAGAGTTTCACACCAAATGTGAAAAAGAGAAAATGATTTAGAAATTATTTAAGCAATTTCTGATTATCTTTTAGAAGTTATCTTTTAGAAATTATCTTTTTTATTTAATACTCTATCTGAAACTGAAAACTTCGAGTTTTACTTAGCAACAAAATATGCAATGTTCCCTCTTCAGAAACACTAAGTCAACATAAGGTAAAAGACCTTTATTTCTCAGTAAAACTGAGATTTGAAGTGGTGGCAAGCATGTGAATGACCCTCCTAAATTTTCTCGCCCCAAATTACTTGGCTGCTAATCAACATAGGCAGCTCCACATTTCTAGGACGTCCCTTTCTCTTATTATTCACAGAAACCCAAACTGGAGAACATGTTCAGTGAAGCAACCAGAGCTAAATCATTTTTGAAATGCATTAGCCAGCACTGGCCGCAAATTAATTTAACACCAGTCACACATGTCTGGGTGATTTTTCCCTGAAATGTGGCGTGAGTTGATTGGACCCCAGGAGGAACGCTGCGCTGAATGGCTCAAGATTTACTACTAACCACACACTACACAGAGAAGGCTGCGTGTCACCAAGGCCTCTATGGAATTAGGGGGACCTGCCAACAAACCAGTGCAGAGCCTGTAAAAGTCAGATAGAAGGAGGATGAGACATGATTTGGATATTTTTCCAAGAAGCAAGACTCAGTTCATTTAGAAGAGTTTCCTTAAGGATAAAGGAAGCATCCAGAACCTACTCTAAGAAAGGGAAATGGCTTCATGCTTTCCTCTCCCATTCCCATACTTGCAGGAAAATCAGATTTCCTCATGGTCCTGTCATTTTCTCAGGCCGGAGCAGAGGGACACTTCACCACCGCCCCCCTCCCTGCCCCTGCCCCAATCTCAGTGGGCTTAGCAAGACAAGAAGCAGACTCCAGCTTCGGAGAGATGGGCAGGAGACTCGTTTGGCCCGGTTCAGCTACTACCTTAGCTGTAGATCTTGAACAAGTTTCAAAAATGAATGGAAGTAGCTTTTTATGAGTCTGGGCCTGATCTCCTGAGTGCCCCTCCAGAGCTGCTCCCTGCCCTTCCCTGCCCCAGAAGGCTGACCTGTGAGCCCCTTTGGGCTGCTGATGGCTGTGCTCCCACCTAGACTCAAAAAGCAAAGGGAGTGGCTATCAGAAAATGGAAGAAGAGAGTAAAGAAGTCAGTGCTCCCTTGAGAGAAGCAGTGGCTTCAAGTAAAAGGCCACTGCCAGCAATATGGACAGGAGACAGGGAAATGCTAGAAGAGGGTGGTTCCCCAGCAAAAGCCCCACCCTCAAGCCTGGACACCTGTGGCCCTAAATGAGAACGGGCATTCCTGTTTTTGCACCCAAAAAGTGGTCTTTTGGTCTGCCACGCCCCCTATCCTGTACCCATAGAAACCCTACCCCAGGCTCCAGCCCAGCAGAGGAGGAGACGAGACAACCAGATGAACTCGGAACGGTGCTCCAGAGAAAGAGAGAGGAGGGGAACGTCTGAACTCAAGAGGAGTTCAGCCAGGGTGGTCAGAGAGCAGTCTGGCTGCTGGACAGCCCACTCCCGGGGAAGATCATCTTCCCACTCCATCTCTCGTCCTTCCAGCTCCCTATCCATCCTGCTGAGAGCCACCTCCACCACGCATTAAAACCTCGCATTCATCCTTCCAGCCTGTGTGTGACCTGATGCTTCCGGGACGCTGGGCAAGAGCTCAGGATACAGAAAGCTGTCACAACGGCCCTCTGCCTTGAGAAAAGGCAGAGGGTCCAATGAGCTGTTTAACACTTAAAGCCATGGCAAGGCTAAGAAAATATTGTAACATCGGGGTTGCAGGCACCCACCCCAAGACACTACCATGGGGCCGGAGCCCAAAGTGCCCACCCCAACCTCTGCACCTGCCCATCTGAGTGCTCCCCCTCCCGCGAGAGGTTTGAGCAGCGGTGGCAACCGAACAGGTCTCCTGCGAGGGGATCAGGGAACTCTCCCATTTTACTAGCCCACAGAGATGAAGACGCCACGGGGAGTGTGGGGAGAGTCAGGAGATGTGTACCATGACTGCATCATCTTCCCACCCTCTGCTCTCCTGTTGAGGGTTCCCACTGATCAAATCCAAGAAGCCAGAGGGGAAGAGAGTTCCTCAATGTAATCAGTGTCCTGGAGCAAAGAGAGGAAAGGAGATGACCCAGGAGCAAATAGAAGACAACTAGCACAGTTCCCAAATGTGAGAAACTGATTACAGCAGAATCGACTTGAGGCACATTTTAAATACACACACGAATTCCTCAGACTCCCCCACTCCAAATTTCAGAGTTAATACTGTCAGGGGTGGGACCTAAATAATTTACGTTTAAAAAAAAAAAAAAATCTTGGCCAGATGCAGTGACTCACACCTGTAATCCCAGTACTTTGGGAGGCCGAGGCAGGCAGATCACCTGATGTCAGGAGTTTGAGACCAGCCTGACCAACATGGAGAAACCCCTTCTCTACTAAAAATACAAAAATTAGCCGGGCATGTTGGCGCATGTCTGTAATCCCAGCTACTCAGGAGGTTGAAGCAGGAAAATTGCTTGAACCCGGGAGGCAGAGGTTGCAGTGAGCCGAGATTGTGCCATTGCACTCCAGCCTGGGCAACAAGAAAGAAACTTCCTCTCCCCCATCCAAAAAAAAATCTTAAATGTTTCCAATGCACAACCACGTTTGGAATGCCTGGCCTTAGGAGACACACAAATGACCTTGAAGATTTCAGAGTAGGTCCCACAATCCCTTCTTACCACAAGATCAGGCCCAACAAGACCAAATCACCTTGGCCATAGTGGCTCATGCCTGTAATGCCAGCACTTTGGGAGGTTGAAGCACCACGGATCACCTGAGGTCAGGAGTTCGAGACCAGCCTGGCCAACACGGTGAAACCCCATCTCTACTAAAAATACGAAAAATTAGCCAGGCGTGGTGGCACATGCCTGTATTTCTAGCTACTCAGGAGGCTGAGGCAGGAGAATCACTTGAACCCAGGAAGTGGAGGTTGCAGTGAGCCGAGATCATGCCATTGCACTCCAGCCTGGGCAAGAATGAAACTTGGTCCAAAAAAAAAAAGAAAGAGAGAGAGAGAGAGAAGAAAGAGAAAGAAAGAGAGAAAGAGAAAGAAAGAGAGAAAGAGAGAGAGAGAGAAAGAAAGAAAGAAAAGAAAAGAAAAGGAAAGAAAGAAAGAAAGAAAGAAAGAAAGAAAGAAAGAAAGAAAGAAAGAAAGAAAGAAAGAAAGAAAGAAAGAAAGAAAGAAAGAGAAAATAAAGAATCTTCTATAAAGCAACTGCACTGCATTTGGTACTAGTGTCCTCTCTGGGGTGGCACTTATCAAAGAAAACATTGTGTTACTTTCTATCCTCAAGTACTAACCCCTAGGACAGCTGAACTTAAGGATACATTTTATACACTTGAACTCATTATTGTCCTTTTACCCCCTGAGAAGAAAATACAAGTAGCTCCAAAAGAAACACCTGATTCCTTGAAAATGCTTCACAGGAAGCCAACCTCTCAACCTGACATGGTATGAGGCTCCAATGGCTAAAGGAGACTGTATTTCCACAGAGACCATTCATTGACCAGGCATGCCATTCAGAAGTTTCACTTAAAGATCATTCTCTCCATTATGATCATTCAAGTGAGGCCAAAAGGGAAAAAAAAAATTGACAGTCTGAACTCTAGAAACTTGGCTTCAGAAATGCCTATTAATCCAATACAATTCAATACAATAAAACTTACAAACTCCTGGTAATCCTCAAGGTGCTCTTAAAATTGAAATTGATTCTGTGAAAACTGCTTTCACCTACCATCATTAAGGAAAATTCCATTTTAACTCAACTCTGAAAAGGGAGGACATGAAGAAAAGTATCATGCCCAGGAATACAAAACACTGTGAAGACTGGGACCCCAGGAAGGCGAAACAGGAGATCTGTACCTAATCCAGACCTTGCCTTTGCCTGCTGCTACAGGTTCCAGGTCTAGCAACTGCTCATTTTCCTAGGGCATTAAATGGAGAAGATGTGTCATAATTTCCAATCACACAGCACAGTTAAATGGCAAGTTGTTTTCCACAAAAGTAGTTTTATGGTTAATGCACCCAACCTAAAAAAAAAGTTTGGGCAGGAGGTTGCGGGGCAGGGGAATTAAAGCAGAAGATATTTATTTCCTTCCATGACCAGTGTAACAAAAACACTGCATTTAAGTGCAGGAGTTGCAAAGTGTAGGTTTACCCATGTAGTATATGGGTCCCACAAGCTGTGGCTGGGATTGCTGGACTCCTGAGCCCTGTTCCCTGACAGGTTATTAATCTGCCATGTAAGCTTGAGCCAAGACCCTGAAATGTCTCCTTCTATCAATTTCCCACATGATAGATGAAAATAAAAATACACCTACCTTTCAAATCCTATCAGATTCAAAATCCCTTTTTGTATTGGTGTGTCCCACTGTATCCAGTAGATTATGTCCCTAAATGCACTGAAATGCTGCTTACAAGGAATAAGAAATCAAATGGTTGACAAGTGGTGTTTTAACTATTCTCAGGCAGGTGACTTTAAAGCACTCATTTACAAGAGTGGCTAAGAGGTCAGGTGCTAGAGACAGACAGTTCTGTTTTCTTATTGTAACAAGAAAAAATTTTTTGATAGATTAACCAATATTTTCTCCTTTCCCCTTAATTCCTAGGATCCCATGACCCCTCTCCTCTCTGTGCCAGGATCTTCTGCATTTAGCACTGTGTCAGTGACAGTTTACTGATTAGCAGGGATGCATGTTCCCACGCCACCATAATGTGAAGATGTTGCTGGGAAGTGACTGCCCAGTCAGGGGCGGACTGCCTCTCCCACCCACCTTGAGCTAGGCAGAGGCCATGAGACTGAGTTCTGGCCAAAGCAAT